>NW_006399773.1:23221969-23236969 GCF_000299155.1 Elephantulus edwardii
TGGACGTGCTCACCAAGTTGTGCCAAGAAATCTGGAGAACAACCACTTGGCCAACTGACTGGAAGAGATCTATATTTGTTCCCATCCCAAAGGAAGGTGGCCCAACAGAGTGTGGAAACTTTAGAACAATATCATTGTTTTCACATGCAAGCAAGATTCTACTGAAGAGTATCCAAAAATGACTAAAACAGTGCAGTAGCAGAAAACTACCAAAAGTCCAGGCTGGGTTTAGAAGGGGTTGTGGTACTAGGGATATTGTAGCTAATGTTAGATGAATCTTACCTGAAAGCAGGGAATCCAGAGGAATGTCTGTCTGTGTTTCATTGATTATGCAAAGGTGTTTGACTGTGTGGAACATAACAAACTGTGGCTGACTCTGAGAAGAATGGGAATCCCAGAACACTTGATCGTGCTAATGCGAAACCTATACTTAGACAAAGAGGCAGTCGTCAGAACAGGGCAAGGAAACACTGCATGCTTCCAAATTGGGAAGTCTGAATGCCACGGATGTGTCATGTCGCCATAGCTTTTCAACCTGTATGCAGAACAGATTATCAGGAAGGCTGGGCTCTATCAACAATCTATCAACAATCTGCATTATGTGGATGACACCACCCTGCTTGCTGAAACTGAGGAGAACTTGAAGTGCTTGCTGCAGAGGATCAAGGACTGCAGCCTCCAATATGCATTGAGGCTCAATATCAAGAAGACAAAGAGTCTCACCATTGGGCCAATTGGGAGCATCAGGATAGATGGTGAAGAGCTTGAGATTGTTCACAGCTTTAGTTTGCTTCGCTCCACAGTCAACATACTTGGCACCAGCAGCCAGGAAATTAAAAGATGTATTGCGATGGGAAAAATGTGAGCACAACATTTCTTTTTAATGTTAAAACTCAGCAATAAGGTTTTTTAATATTTTGCTGTTTTTGTCAGACACCATCAAATTGAGTATAACCTGTAGCAACCCTATGAAGAAGAGATCTGAACCTTATCCCATCTGTAACATCCTCACAATCTCTGACTCACTTGCATCCATTGTGGCAGTCATTATGTCAGTCCATCTGGTTGAGAATCTTCCTGTCTTTTGCTGTTCCACCACCCTTGCAAACATGATGCCCCTCTTCAAGGGACAGCCTCTCCTAGCAACATACCCAATATATGTGAGATGATGCTGTGTCATCTTTGCCTCCAGGAAGCACTCTGGTTGCACCTTTTCCAAGACATCTGTTCATTCTTTTGTGAGTCCACAGAATATTCAACACTCTTCTCCAACACTGCAATTAAAAGTACTGATTCCTCTGTCATCCTTATTTCTTATACAGCTCCCCACAACATAGCTATTGATTGAAAAAATCATGGCCTCAATCAGGCATACTATAGTTCTCAAACTGACATCATTACTTCTCAATATTTTGGAAAGGTCCTTGACTAAAGAATTTTCCAGTGCATTACATCTCCTAAACTTCTTATTGCTGGTACCAAGTGTATTGATCGTGAATCCAATTAAATGACATTGTTGACAGTTTCAGTCCTTCTTCATCTGAGGTTGCCTATTGGTCCAGTGGTGAGAATTTTCATTTCCTTGACATGGAGATGAAATCCATATTGAAAGCTGCAGTGTTTGATCTTTTGCAGCAAGTACTTCAAATGCTCTTCAGCAAGCTAGGTTGTATCATCTGCATAACAAAGATTATTGGTCAGTCTTCCTTCAGTCTTGGTGCCACTTCCTTCAATCTTGATGCCAGTCTCTCTAATAATATATTCAGCATTCACATTGAATAGGGAGATACAATTTTCATATAGAGAGATGCAATTTTAGAAAGATATTTCTAAGTGCAGAGGGATATTAAGGAAGAATTATAGGTCAGGGAATAGATTTCTGTAGATGATGCAGCCATTGAGGAGTGACAGATGAGACTAGAAATAGTTGTACTATGGAAAGATTTGTATTATTTTAGTCCAAGTATGGGAATGTTAAAAAATTTTAAAAATAATGTGACCAAAGTAGAGTTGAAGATCTTTCTTACAGTTGAAATGAAGATATGTAATTCCTGGTTGGTTTTGCATTGGATGTTTTTCTAATGGTAATGACATTATAATGAGGAACAGATAATACATAACCACCCCTTTTTTTTAAGAGAGAGAAAGGGCCACATAATTGGTTCCATATAGGAAGAAGTGCAGAGGTAATAATGTATGAGGGCTCTCCCTCCCTACAAAAAAAGTCATTGCAAGACAATGAATATTACTTTTATGTAAACATATATAATGATATTACATGTACACTAGGACTTCCACATCTGATCCATTGTTACTCCAGTTCACTCTGTGTCCCACATTCCATGCACACTTTCCTTTCCTAGTACTTCTGTCACCAGTGTTGTCCTTGTTAGGTGCAGTGAGCTTCAATCTGCTTCATAAAACACAAAAAGAGAAACCCTGCTTGTTACCATAATATTAGGCTTCTTGATTACATAAACTAAACAAACAAAAACACCCAGCTGCCATGGAACTGATTTTAACTTGTCAGAATACAACTAAGCACTTTATGGTTTTCATTGACTAATTTTTGGAAACAGATGACTAGATTTTTTTTTCTTCTTATAAGATACCTCTGGGTAAACTTAAACCCCCAAACATTTGGTTAGCGACTATTTGCATTACCCAAGGACTCTTTGATTACATTACATTACATGAGAGAACATGCTGATTAAGATTTAGACATAAGCTTGGCTTACTTTAAGCTAAAATGAATGAAGTTTGTCATAGATTGACGTCTATAGTGAAGCAAAACCGGTGTGTGGGTGTGTGTGTGTGTGTGTGTATTCTCAAATGAAATGACTAAAGTACTTGTAGTAGCTAGTGAGTCCCAGGTCTGTGACTCACGGCTACAGAAGTTGATGGATCTAAGGTCATTGTTTAAGACACAGTCAGGCTGTTAGTCCTGTGAACCAAAGAAGTGAGGAGCCAAATGTCTGATGAAGACTGAGCAAAAGCAAATGAGGTGTGCCACACTTTCTTATATACTCAATGCAGGCCATACCTTTGATGCAACTTCTCCTCTAGAGATTTGGATTAGTCACTAATAGCAAATTCCAATAAAGGACTGTTTAGATGACATCAAACCTCATAAAGAGAATAACTACATCCAAACCAGGATTTTCCTAGGTAGCCAAGTTGTCACATAACCTTAACTGCCTCGGAGATGAAACTAGCCAAAGAGTAAATTTCTGTCTCCACATTTTAGCTACCATTTAACAAGCGAACAAAACCCACATAAAAAACTAATTGTTGTTGTTAAATGCCATCGAGTTGTAGGCAACTCACAGTTATCTTATGAATAAAAGACCTAAACACTTGTATAACTTTCTTTGTTTCTCTAAGTTCATAGGGTTTCCAGAGGCAAGCTATTTCAGAAATAGATGCCACTCCTGCTTCCAAGCTTGTTTTAATCAGGGAGCTCCACCAAACACTGTCCGCCATGGGTGACCAATATCACATTTGGCACATCAGGGTTATAGTGTTCAGCATCACGGCAACCAAAAGTTACCTCTGTACAGTAAATCGACAGACCAATGCATGCCTACATGCTGGTGGACGGTTAGCCAGAGACCCCCAGTTCGTCTGGTTAGTCTCATTTGCTGACACCTACATGGGACAAAAAAGGAAGGCATAAGAGTGCCGGGCGTTCCATACCTATCCCTCCTCAAGATGTGAAAGGCCATCATAACTTCCAGCATAAACCGACTCACAACACACTAGACTGGCATAAAACAGGGGAGAAATTATTCAGGAAAACAGTTACTTTATTTGTAAAATCACTGAAATTTACATTCTAAAATAAAAGAGATAAAAATCTATCCATACATTAAAAAAAAAAATCTATCCATACATTAACAAACCCTTAACTAATGACCCATGCTTCTTATTACAATTCTTTTTCCCTCCCCCTGCACTGAAATTTCATTTTGCATTAGGTTAATTGCTTTTTAATGTTACTAATAATCTATATTAATTTAGGAACAGGACACATATTTTCATTTATTTTCTACTTGTTTTATAACTGAAAAGGAATAGAATTTTACTGAAATATTTATAGATTTTGTGGAGTTTCCACAATTTTTTTTACTCCCATGATATTATATAAGGAATTAATTGAGTAATTTTTTTGGTTTTTTTCTTTTCACTTTTCTACTTCTTTTGTAGCATTTAGGAATATGTAATTCAAGGTCTTTGATCTGTTTTATAAATGATAGTCAGCCCTTCCCCTGAATGACTTTATTAATATGTTTCTAGCCTCTTTTACACTCATGAATTTGAATACATTCTTCCAGCCCATCACATTAAACAGAATCTTTAATTCTTAATTATTTTTCTATTGATCTTTAGTACCTTTTTATTGGTGAGACTTATAAACTAATACCTTGGGATAAATTTTAGTAGTTAATGGCTATTGATATGACAAGTTTAAAAATTGCCTGTGTTATGAATCAATTTTTCTATGGATGTGGGAGATCAGAAACCTCCAGCTTCTATTTTTTGACTTGACACGTTACAATTAATAACATTCCCGAAGGAGTTGTGTAGGTTATATTTAATTTCGTAAGTGAACACATCTCAGAAGTCTTTTTGTTTATCACGTACTCATTCTTTCCCATTCAGTTAATTTTGACCCACAGTGACTCTCCTGTTGGTTTCTGAGACTGTAAATCTTAGCACAGGGATAATGCTCATTTTTCTTTTGTTGAACTGCTGTTGTTGTTGTTAAGTGCCGTCAAGTCGTAGATGACTCATAGCGACCCTATGAATGAAAGACCTGAGCACTGTTCATAGAGTTTCCGGAGGCAAGACATTTCTGAAGTGGATTTAAATGGCCAAAGACACACACAGACTTTCAATTAACAACATCTAATGAACTGGATTTGCTCCCATTAATTTATTCTCGTTTGCCTTTATGAAGTTTATCCTAAGAGAGCTTGAGTGGCCTACTCCATAGGAAGTTGTGCCATTAACCCAAAGGCAGTAATGCTCTGCGGGTTCAAATCCATAAGCAGCTCTGTAGAAGAAAGATGAATGGTCTTCTGTAAACTGTATAGCCTTTGAAAATCTAGTGAATGATCAGCTATGAGTTAGTTTTGACTTGATGGCAATGATATTGGGCTGGTAAAGAGATTTATTTATTGAACAAGTAACCTAAAGTTTGATAGTTTCAGTTTGCCAGTTTCTCTATAGACAAAGATGATGTTATCTCCCCCCATATAAGATGTATAGGCTCAAAAACCTCGTGGAAGCTTTATAAGAAGTAGAAATCCACTTGGGTGGTCATAGTTTCTAACTTGCCTTTAAAGAATGTAATTAAAACCTACTCTCTGAGCTCAAAACTAGAATGCCGTGGTAGAAAGAATTACTGTTCATGGTTGTTATTCTCTTTTTATAATAATATACTAATGCTTTTAGAGATGAAGCTTTATAGCATTTCATGCAGATCAGGTAAAATATATTTCCTTGGCCACTTGACATTGAACCTGGCACGTCTCTTATTTGTCCAATTCAGTGTGAAATGGAAAAGAAGCTCTCACTGTATGGCCACGGGCTGCTACTGGCTTGGCCTCTTGTGTTTTTGCAATCTGCTCCAGGTCATCCTTTCCTGAGAAGGATGAAGAAATGTGCAGGAGACCTGTATTTGACCTGTAGACTGGAGTCTGGCCCAGTCCAGCAGAGTCTAGATGAGACCAGCCAAGATCAGCCAACTGGCAGTTGACACATAGACCCTTGAGTAAAAAAAAAAAAAAAAAAAAAGAAGAAAAAAGATTATTGCTACTAGCATCTAAAATTTTGGCATTATATTTATACAACACTAGCGTAAGAACAGGAAACTAACACAGTTACTCTAAAAAACAAATATATCTCCCTACTTCTTGCTTCCATAAACATGGTTACTTGTGAAGTAGTTCTTTTCCCTTTTTGCAGTTAAATTGACTTGTGTCCATTTCCATATGATCAGTTATGTCCTGGATAAGCACTGAGTGACTACTGTACTAGATACAGTGTGTATCAGGTTAGGTGAATTGGATGTTAAAATCACTTACCAATTCTATGCCAGTGGAAAGTTTTCCTAATTTCAGTGGGCTTAGTTTTTATTCTTTGTAAAACATGGCTAATAATACCTCATGACAGAGCTAAGGATGTATGTAAAACAACTTAGTATACACTTAGATGCTAATTAAGTATTCAGTATGTTGTTGTTGTTGTGGTTATGTGCCGTAGAGTCGTTTGCGACTCATAGCGACCCTATGCACAACAGCCCTAAACCCTGCTCTCTCCTGTGCCAACCACACTGCCTCTGACACGCCCATCCCGATTACCCCAGTCACAGAATCAATCCATCTCATAGAAGGTCTTCCCCTCCTGCGCTGTCCCTCCACCCTCCCAAGCATGATGTCCCTCTCCAAGGACCCGTCCCTCCTGGCAACATGTCCAAAGTATGTCAGACGAAGCCCCAGAATCCTTGCCTCCAAGGAGTAGCTTGGTTTAATCCTCTCCAAGATGAATCTGTTTGTTTTCCTGGCTGTCCATGGTACATTCAGTACTCTTCTCCAGCACCACAGCTCAAAGGCATCAACTCTCCTTCTGTCCTCCCTAGTCATTGTCCAACTCTCTGATGCATAACAAGCAATTGCAAAGACCATGGCATGTATCAGGCGCACCTTAATCTCCAGAGAGACACCGTTGCTCCTGAGTACTTTAGAGAGGTCCCTAACAGCAGACTTTCCCATCGCGATACGCTTTTTGATTTCCTGATTGCTGGTGCCAAGAGTGTTGAATATTCAGTATAGTAACTTAATATTCCTTTGGATATTTTCATCATAATTCTAACATTTATGGTATTATTTACCATTTTGTAACATGCCTTTATCTTGTTTGCAAATAAGTGCAAATTTTATTGTACTAGCTCTGGTGGCCTAGTGGTAAGAAAACGCACTGCAGTCCCAAAGGCATGCAGTTCAAATTCACCAGCTGCTCTGCAGGAGAAAGACAATCTCCTCCTGTGTGGTTAACTGTTTGAAAACTCGTTGGAGGGTCACCTATAAGTCCATTCCAACTTGGTGGTACATCACCACTACCACAAAAATGACTATGAGCTGAACAAAAAAGGTTGTTGTTGATTGTTGTCAAGTTGAGCATGACCCGTAGTGACCCTATGAACAAAAGACCTTAAACCTTTCTATAACTATCGTTGTTTCTCAAAGGTCATAGAATCTCCTGAGGCATGTTGTTTAGGAACTGAATGCCACTGGGGCTTCCAGAACTGTCTACTGGGAGCTCCACCAAACACTGTCCAATTTGGGTAACCGTTATGACATTTGACACCCCAATGTCACAAGCTTCAGCATCACAGCAAGCCCAGGCTTTTGAAATACATTTCAAGGAATAATAAAAAAAAGAAAAGAAAAGAAAAAGAATAGACCTACTAAAGTCTATTCCAGCTAAATGTTTAATATTCTATCGTTTATGAAGTGAGCAGAGGGTCTTCATCAGAGTAGCAGGCCTGATAAGGAAGTATTACGTTATCTTTTGTGTGTGTGTGAGCCATGTGGAAGTAAACAAGATGCCAGACATCCACTCCAATCAAGTCTATAAAGAAAAACCGGGACAGAAAGAGGATGGTACAGGTAAGAAATAGTCCATGAATTTATTAATAAAATTTTACTATTCACTGAGAAAAATATGGATTGAGGCTCAATATCAAGAAGACAAAGATTCTCACCACTGGACCAATTGGCAGCATCAGGATGGATGATGAAGAGATTGAGGTTGAGATTGTTAATAACTTCAGTCTGCTTAGCTCCACAGTCAACACTCTTGGCACCAGCAGCCAGGAAATTAAAAGACATATTGTGATGGGAAAGTCTACTGTTAGGGACCTCTCCAAAGTACTGAAGAGCAATGGTATCATTCTGGAAACTAATGTGTGTCTGATACAGGCCATGGTCTTTTCAATCACTTGTTATACATCAGAGAGTTGGACAATGACAAAGGAGGATAGAAGGAGAATTGATGCCTTTGAGCTGTGGTGCTGGAGAAGAGAATTGAGTGTACCACGGACTGCTAAGAAAACAAACAGATTCAACCTTGAGAGGGTTAAACTGGGCTGCTCCTTGGAGGCAAGGACTCTGGGGCTTCATCTAACATACTTTGGACATGTTATAAGGAGGGACAAGTCCTTGGTGAGGGACATCATGCTTGGGAGGGTGGAAGGACAGCACAGGAGGGGAAGACCCTCCATGAGGTAGATTGTTTCAGTGACTAGGGTAATTGGGATAGGTGTGTTGGAGACAGTGTGATTGGCACAGGATAGAGCAGGGTTTAGGGTTGTTGTACATAGGGTCACTATGAGTCGCAAATGACTCGACAGCACATAACAACAACGACAACATTCACTGAGAAAGAAAAATTGTCCAAAGAGAAGCACCTGTGACTTGAAAAAAAAATGCAAAAGAGTGAAAATATAAATATGTGAAATAGTTTGACACAAATTTCTGTAAAAAAATACTGGCTGTATTCTATACTACCTATTGTTATGGCTGTGTTCCACTGAGTCAGAGCTGACTCATAGCTCACCCTCCAAGGAGCTTTCAGAGGCAATAATCACCATGGAGAGTTCCCATCATGGAGCAGTGGGTGGATTTGAACCGCATACCTTTGGGATTGCAGCACAGATTTTTACCACTAGACCACCAAAGCTCTTTGTGGTGCTATCTTTAACCCAGAAAAAGATCAAAGGGAATAAGTAGTACTTGGTGTATTGGAATGCCATCAATTATGTCCTGTAAGCACTGAATGACTCCTATATCCGGTTAGCTGAATTGGGTGATAAAGCAAATATGGCCGTACAGCCACAAATGTGACACAAAGACTCCATTTTATTCAATTGTTAAAAACATTTTTACATTTTTCAAACACAGCAAGTTATTTTTACCTAAAATAAGGATTCTTGAATGTGATTATCTTTGCTCTTTTCCTTTTTTTCCTAGCAATTAGTGATATATATATTTTCCTCATTTATTGACATAATTATGTTCCAATAATTAGACCATTATAGGAAAAATAGAGGATAATCACATCATATCTTGAAGTAAAAGATGGCACTATTTTTTTTATAGGCCTTCTTAACAGCATGCTATACCTCTTCTAGTCAGTTCCCATTTCTAAGAAGGGTGATCCAACAGAACGTGGATGCTATTCAATAGTTTCAGCAATATCCCATGCAAGCAAAATACTGCTGAAGATCATTAAAAAATACCTAAAACAGTACATAGACAAGGAATGTCCAGATTTTCAAGATTTAGAAAATATAGTGACACCAGATAGCTCATTGCTGATTTCAGATAGATTCTAGATGAAAGTAAAGAATACCAGAAGAATGTCTATTTGTGCTTTATTGACTATGGAGAGGCATTTGACTGTGTGGATCATAAAAAGTTGTGGCTGACATTGAGATGAATGGGAATCTCAGAACACTTAACTGTGCTCATGCAAAACCTATACCTTGACCAAGAGGCTGTTGTGCAAATACAGCATGGGAACCCCATATGCTTAAAATTAAGAAAGGAGTGTGAGAGGGTTGTGTTCTCTCTCCATACCTACTCAATCTGAGCAAAGTTTTTGAGAAGCTGTGCTCTTTGAAGGAGAATGCAGCGTCAAGATTGGAGGAAGATTCATCAGTTACTTTCACTATGCATACGATACAGTCTCACTTGCTGAAAGTGAGAAAGACTTGAAACATCTGTTGCAGATCAATGGATACAGCCTTCAATATGGATTCCTTCTCAAGGCCAAGAAAATTAATATTCTTACCACTGAACCAATTGTTATCATCATGATAGATGGAGAAAAGATTGAAGTTGTCAATTATTTCATCTTACTTGGATCAGGAGTCATGAAATAAATTAGAAGAAATATTATTGGGAAAGTCAGCAGTCAAGACCTCTCCAAATAATTGAGGGACTAATGATGTCAGTTTGAGGACTAAGGTGTGTCTGATTCAAGCCATGGCCTTTCCAATCACTTGCTATGCATCTGAGATCAAGACAACAAATAAAGATAACAGAAGAAGAATTGATGTCTTTGAGCTGTGGTATTAGAGATGAGTACTGAATATCCCATGGACAGCCAAAAGAAAAAAAGAAATATGTTTTGGAGGGAGTATAACCAGAGTGCTCCTGGGAGGCCAAGATTATAAAGTTTTGTCTCACTTTCTTCAGGAACATTGCTAGGAGAGGCTATTCTTTGAAGAGGGACATCATACTTGAAAAGGTGGAGGGTCAGCTAAAGAGAGGAAGATCCTCAACCAGATACATAGGCACAGTGACTGCTGCAATGGGCTCCAGTGTGTCAGAAAATGTGAGGTTGACACAGGATAGGACAGGGTTCAGTGTTGTTCTTCATAGTGTCATTATGAGTAATAGCAGACTCAACAGCTAACAATCAGATGAAGCTTCACTCTATTTGACTCTAAGCAGAACTCTGGCTGCAGTTTCTCCAAGACACAAGTGTTTGTTCTTTTGGAAGTCCCTGGGATATTAAAAAAGAAAGAGTCTCAACAAAACAGATTGACCAGTGACAGTGAACTCAAGTGTGTCAGAAATGATGATGATAGCACAAGACAGGATAGATTGATATCTGTTGTTCATAGGGTCACTGTGAGTCATGCTCAACTAAATGGTACATAACAATAACATATTGTTGTGTAACTGCCAAATTTCACCATTATTATTTAATTGCAAAATTTTATAATCACCACCAAACTACAGACTATTGGCCCAGTCAAGTTAGTATGTAACCTTTAACATAACAGCCTCCATTACTTTTACTTTAACTTCAATGTTTGTAACTGCTAGCCTTACATAATTATTATGCAAGATAGTCAGATAGTAGATGTTTTACCATTTTCATATATACAGAATGTTGGCTAATGATACTGTCAAAAACAAAAATAATTGTTTGATTATGAATCATTGCAACTCCATGTGTATTAAAAGTGAACTGTGCTGTCTGAAGTTTCTTATACATGATTCTTCTAAAGGAGATTACTAGATTTCCCTTCTCATGGACTTCTGGATGGACTAACACCTCTATCTTTAGGTTTGCAGCTGAGAGCATAACCATTTCATCACCCAGGGACTTTGATAATCGCAAATTGAGTTACTACAAGGGAATTGAAATGAGTAAGATGAAATTTACATTGAAATGCTAAGGATGACAAAGGTGTAGGTGGGCAAAGAGCAGGTGAGTTGTTCCTGATGGCTTAGGGGTAGGACAGGAGTTTACCACTTTGGAAAGTAAAAAGATGTCTCTATGACAAATTCCAAACCACACAAAGTGATGTATACTGACACCTGAAAGGAGTAAACACTTTGAATTTAAATAAAGGATTATTAAAATGTTTTCATAGAGGGCAGGAGTGTGGTTTACACAGTTTTGTTGTGTCTTTTGTGGTGGTTTTTCTTTTAAGTGCCATCAAGTTGAGTATGACTCATAATGACCCTACGAAAAACATATTTAAACTTTTTCCTATCCCGTGCCATCATCACAATCTCTGACACACTGAAGCCCATTTTTCAGTCATTATATAAAATCCACCTGGTTAAGGGTCTTCCTCTCCTGCACCATCCCTCCATCTTTCCAAGAATGATATTCTTTTCTAAAGCATAAACTCTCTTAGCAACGTATCCACAGTATGTGAGGTAAAGCTTCATTATCTTTGTCTCTAAGAGCACTCTGACTGCACATTCTCTCTGTTTTATTGTCTTTCTGGGTTTTTTTTTTAACTCTTCTCCAGAACCACAGTTCAAAGACATCAATTCTTCTGTCATTTTAACTCATTGTCCACCTTTCAGATGTATAGCACGTGATTGGAAAAGCCATGGACTGACTCAGGCACACCTTAGTCCTCGAATTGACATCATTGTGCTTCAATAATTTGGAGAGGTCTCTGACTATAGACTTTCCCAGTGCAATACATCTCTTGATTTCCTTTCTACTGTTATTAAGTGTATTGATTGGGGATCCAAGTAAGATTAATCCATTGCCTCTTGATCCAGTGGCAAGGGTTTTCAAACAATTAGATTATATTCTGAAGCATTTGCTTCAGAAGATCAAGAACTGCAGTCTTCAATATGAATTGCACCTGAACATCAAGAAGACTAAGATTCTTATCATCAATCAGGCCAATTGGCAACAGCATGACAGATAGAGATGAGAATGAAATTGGGAATACTTTTATTTTGCTTCAATCCAAAATTAACACTCTTGGCACCAGCAGTCAGGAAATCAAAAGATGGGTTGCATTGGGAAAGTCTGATTTCAGGAATCTCCCCAGAGTACTAAAGAGTAATGATTTTAGTCTGGAGAGTAAGGTGCACCGGATCCATGCCATGGTCTTTGCAATTACTTACTTGCTATGCATCAGAGATCTGGACAAAGACTAAGGATGATAGAAGAAGAATCAATACCTTTGAGTTGTGATTCTAGATAAATATGGATTGGTACAATGACTATGGAATGGTGAGAGGTATATCAGAGACGGTGAGATTGGTTGAGGATAGTGCAGAGTTCTTATTTATAGGGTTGCTGTGAGTCACAGTCAACTCAACAGCACATAACAGCAGATTGTTGTTGCTGTTTAGTGCCGATGAATCACAGGTGACTTATAGCGACCCTATGAAGGGGAGTCCTCAACACTTGTGTGTCTTTCATCCTCTCTCCAGATTTATAGAGTTTCTGGAAGCAAGCTATTACGGAAGTGAATGCTACTCCTGTTTAACAACAGATTATGCTTAAATTGTTATGTTACATGAATTATAGATTAGTCTAAGGAAGAGAGAAATGGTGTCCATTACTGAATGAAGCCCCAAGCCCTCTCATATGTCCATCCAGAAGGCATTAGTATATGAATATATTATTTAGAAAAAAGTCTTTGTGTATGTAATTACAACTCTCAAAATAAAATAATCTCAAAGTAGGTAGACAAGCCCATAAATTCAATATCTTTATAGATATCCTTACAAGAGAAAGTAAGAAAGAAGTTTGAGCCAGATTAGAGAAAAGGCATATGAAAGTGGAGGTAGGTTACCATAACCAAGGAATGTGTGGAGCCACAGAAGTAGGAAGAAGCAAGAAAGGATTTCTGAATTCTTCTCTAGAGCCTATTGGTAAGCACATGGCTCTTGGTGAATTCAGACTTCTAGCTTCCAGAATGTTGTTCTTCTTGTTTGGAGTCACCTTGTTTTTAGGTTAGTTTTTGGTTATTTGCTGTAGTCACCTTATAAAATTAACACAATTTGAGTCATAAATTTCCATGAAGCTAGGTCAGAAGGGTCAGAAGGGTCACAGAAGCTTGCTGAGGAAATTTATAGACTTGGCTTCTGGCTCAGAGATATGTATAAAAGACCAATTTGAAATAACAGTAATTATGAACCCCTAATTGTTGTTACGGTTGAACCAAGTCATAACCAACACTTTGGTGGGTTTTCAGAGGCTACAAATTACATGGGTAGAGATTGTCTATAATTTTTCTACAGAGTCACTGGTAGATTAGAATTAATAGAGAGTTGTAGCCTTTGCTTCGTAATGTGACTTCTGGTTGACTATGCCACTAGAACTTCTTAATAGTGTAATGTTGTTGCTAGGTGCCCTCACGTAGATTACAACTCATAGTGACTTGTGCACAACCAATCAGAACCTTACCCTATCCTGTGTCACCCTTCCTCTCTTTTTCATGCTTGAGCCTATTGTTACAGTCACTGTGTCAATCAGTTTTGTTAAAGGTTTTCCTCTCCTTTGCTGACCCTCCACCTCTCCCATCATGTTATCTTTATTCCAAAGACTAGTCCTCTTGATGACATACCCAGAATATATGAGACAATGTCTCACCATCCTTGCCTCTAAAGAGCAACCTAATTCAAGGTGAATGTGTTTGTTCTTTGGTAGTGCATGGTATACGCAACACTTTTGCCAATACCACAGTTCAAATAAGAATTTGACATGTTCCTAGCAACTTTCATAGGCTAGGAAAAAATAGAAAATACAATTCCTTGCATTAGGTGCACTTTAGTCGTTAAACTGAGAGCTTTGCTCATTAGCACTCTGGAGAACAAATTAGGTTAAATCACATGAGTCAGTCACAAAAGGACAATTATGGCATAAGATGACTAATATGAAAAAAAATTTAAAAATTACTTACAAACTAAAGGAATCAATCTTGGAGTGTAAATAGAGATTAGAATCAAAGGTAAGGGGGAGCATTTTGATAAAGCTGATAAAAAGAAAATAAAAGATGTTTTCAAAGTGCAAAATAATAGACAATAGGCCAACAAGCAGATAGAATATATATATATATATATTTAGAGAGAGAGAGAGAGAGAGAGAGAGATTCTCTTTTAAACACATGTCTATTATTTAGCTGTTAACTGTAGGGATAGGTAGATGGAAAAGGAAAATATAAAAGACATACCCAAAATTCAATGGAGCACCATTCTACTTTAATATATATGGGATCAAGATGAGTTAAAGTTGATGCATTGACAATTACTTGTTTGGTTTTGATCACAGAAACTAGGAAATGTACAGTGCAGGTGGAATTCAGAAAAAATAGTAATACAGAAGTCTAATCAGGGCACAGTCAAGACTCTTCTTAATTGACACATCTGTTTCTAGCACAGTTTCAAAATATCACCAGGCAATATAGGCAGGGTGGGGCTCAGCAGCCAGCAGATAAAATGATGGAAAGGAGAGGCCTCAGAAGTCAGCATTTCAAGTAAACAATTATTCCTTGTATGAATATGTGTGAAATTGTTTGAATTACTTAACCTTCCAAAGCCTCCAACACCTTAGTTATAAAAAAGGATGAAAGTATTTACCTTGTATGTTTGTTATAGAGATTAATTTGACCAATGTTTACCAAATACCTTGCATGTAGCAGATGCAAAAAAGATGTTA
>NW_006399773.1:23241969-23257517 GCF_000299155.1 Elephantulus edwardii
AAACTATGACCTGGATCAGGCACACTTTAGTCTCCAAATTGACATCATTTCTCTTTAGTACTCTGGAGAGTTGTCTGACAGTAGAATGTCTCAGTGCAATTCATATTTTGATTTCCTGGCTGCTGGTGCCAAGAGTGTTGATTGTGGAGCCATGCAAACTGAAGCTGTTAACAATTTCAATCTCATCACTGTCTATAATGATAATGACAATAGGCCCAGTGGTGAGAATATTTGTTTTCTTTATATTGAGCTTCAATCCATATCTAAGGTTGCAGTATTTGACCTTCTGAAGCAAGTGCTTCAGGTCTTCCTCAGTTTCAGCAAGCAGTGTTGTCATCTGGGTAACGTAGGTTGTGTATGACTCTTCTTTCAAGACTGATGCTACACTCCTCATAGAGTTCAGCCTCCCAGATGATCTGTTCTGCATATAGATTGAAAAGATAAGGTGTTAGGACACATGCCTGGGTACATTCTTCCTGATTTTGAACCATACAGTGTTTCTCTGCCCTGTTCTGATGACTACCTCTCGGTCCAAGTATAGGCTTCTCATAAGCACAATCATGGATTGAGAAGATGGGAATGGGAGAATTGAGAATGGGAATGGGATTCCCATTCTTCTCAGAGTTAGCCACAGTTTGTTGTGATCCACACAATTAAAATAGCTTTTCATAATATCCTTATATTATCAACTAAATGTCATCTGATTCTGTTATGATGTCACCTCTATGATTTCTTTTTTAACTTTATTTATTTATTTATATTTTTATACTAGTTATTTACAAAGTTCGAATACATTGTTTTTTACACCCGTTCCTTCCCATATCTCTCACACCCCCATGCATCAAATTAAGATATTTGTATCTTCTCTTTCTTTTCTTTTGCTAGTTTTGCCAGTTGTTGATCTTTTTGAAGAACTAGTTCCTGGTCTTGCTGATGGTTTCAATTGCTTTTATGTCTTCTAGCTTGTGGATTTCTGCTCTTATCCTTATAATTTTTTTTTCTTCTAGAGGCTATAGGGTTAGATTGTTCCTGTTTCCTATTTGCTTAAGGTGTATGAGTGGTGTGTTCAAGTCTTCTATCACTATTGTGATGCTATATATCTTCAATTCTGAAAATATTTTTTTTGTATTTTACAGGTCTATCATTTGGTGTGTAGATGTTGACCAAGATTTTGTTTTCTTGATCTATTGTGCCTTTAATTGTTATATAACATCTTTCCCTATCTTTATGGTGGTTTTCATCCAGAAGTCTATTTTGTCAGAGAAAAACCTACTGTTTGTGGATGACATTTTCTTTCTGTATTTTGTTCTAACCTTTAGTTTTTTAGTCTATTATTTTCTTTGTTTCTTAGATGTGTCTCTTGTAGGCAACATAACAATGGATTTTATTTCTTTTGCGTTCTATTACTCTTTTTCTCTTGATTGGTACATTTAACCCACTCACATTAAGTGTGATAATTTACAGTTCAGGTTTTATGGCTTCAATTTTGCTGTGTTTTTTTTTTCTTTTTCTGTTGTTTCTGGTTAGTATGGTCCACTCACTTTTCTTTGGTGTCTCTATGTCAAGAACTTTACTTACTATGTCTTGCAGAGTTGTCTTGCTTTCACAAATCCCTTAAGTTACTGCATTTCTGCAAATAACTGAATTTCTGCTTTATATTCTAGCAAATATTCTTAGCTGGTAATTATTTTCTTCTTTTGTATATACTGTCTTGTTGTCTTCTTGCTACATTATTGTCTTCTTGTCTTCATGGTTTCTACTGAGAAACCAGAAGTTAATCTAATTGTTTCTCCTTGTAGGTGACTCTGTTTTTCTCATGCTACTTTTAGTATTCTATTGTCATATTTTATTTTGGTCAATTTGATTATGAAATGTTTTTATGTCTTTCTTTTGGGGTCTCGTCTGTTTAGTGTTCACTGAGCTTCTTGAATGTGAACTTCCCTGTTTTCCGTAATACCTGAAAATTTTTCTTCTAGTACTTCTTCCACAATTTACTTAGTGCTTTTCCTGTCCCCTTTGTGTTCTTGAATTATGATCCTTTTTCCTTTTGATGTTATCACACATAAGTCTAATGTTTTCTTCATTTCCCTTCTGTTTCACCTCTGATTTTTCTTCTAGTACATTCCCATTGAAGTTCTTTACTTCCAGCTCTTTGCCTTTCTGTTTCATCTCTTCTGTTCTGATTTCTTTGTCCCTCCAATGTATTGGAAAATACTGCCATTCCAGTCTTAATATTATGGATTGCATTTTCATGTATTTCTGTTATTTCAGTACTGTGTTGGCTGTACTCTCTCTGTCTTGTGAAAATTTTTAAGTTCTTGAACACATTTATCTTTCAATTCTTCTACCTTTGAAGCTTCCTCCATAATTGCTCAAGTTCCTCTATATCAATATATGACTCCTTGTCACTGGAGGATTCAATTCATGACCAAGCGTGATTGATAATAGATATGTAAGGATAGTTTAGCATAAGAAAAACAATCAATGTAATTTTTCACATTAAGAAAGCAAAGAACAAGAATCACATGATCCTATCAGTAGATGCACGAAAAGCCTTCTGCAAAATCCAGCACCTCTTCCTGATTAAAACACTCACAAAATAGGTATGTTGTTGTGACTTACTGTCAAGTTGACTATGAATTATAGATTGACCCTACACAGAATTGCTATGAACCCTGCCTGATCCTGAGCCAATCCCACTGTCTCCAACACACCTACCACCATTACTTAAGTTACCATGTCAATCCATCTCACCTGAGATCTTCCTCTCATGCTCTGCCCCTTCAATATTTCTAAACATGATGTCTTTCTCTATGGACTGATCTCTTCTGGCAACATGATCAAAGTATGTGAGATGGAGTTCAAAATCCTTGCCTTTAAAAATCAACCTGATTTCACACTCTCCAGCATAGACCTGTTAGTTCTCTTGGCAGTTTATGGTATGTTCAATTCTCTTATTCAGCACCACAACTCAAAGGAATTGATTCTTCTTCTGTCATCTTTAGTCAGTATCCAGCTCTCTGATACATAGCAAAACATATTGCGAAGACATGGCCTGAATTAGGTGCACCTTAGTCTCCAGACTGACAGTAACACTATTGTTCAGCATTGTGGAGAGGTGCCTGATTGCAGATATTTCCAGTGCAATCCATTTTTTAAATTTCCTGACTGAAGTGTTGACTGTGAAATTGATCTAGCTGAAATTGTTAACAATCTCAGTCTCTTCTCCATCTTTCATGGTGCTGCCAATTTGTCCTATGGTGAGAATATTTGTCTTCTTGATGTTGCACTTCAATTCATTTGAAGACTACAGGCATTGACCTTCTACAGCAATGTTAGAGGACCTACTCAGTTTCAGCAAGCAAGGTTGTACGATCTGTATAATGTAGATTGTTGAATAATCTTCTCCAATCCTGATGCTGTATTCCTCTTCATAAAGTCAAGCATGGAGAATGATCTGTTCAAGGTATAGATTGAAAAGGTATGGAGACATCCCTGACACAGTCCTTTCCTGATTTTGAACCATGTAGTATCTCCTTGCTCTGTTCAAGTGACTGCCATTTGGTCCAAGTGTAGGCTCAACAGGAGCACAGTAAAGTGCTCTGGGATTCCCATTCTACTCACGATTAGCCAAAAAGCTGAATGTAGAAATTCCATATGATCCATCTTTTCCACTGCTAGTAATATACCCTAAGGAAATTAGAACCAAGACACAAGTGGAGATTTACTACAGCAATATTTATAGAAGCATTATTCAAAATCACTTGAACATGGAGAAAAGTCCATCAAAAAATGAATGGATTGAGAAATTGTGATACATTCACATGATGGAATATGATACTTCTGTCTAGAGCAATAATTTTAAATTATAAATATAAAACATGGGAGAGACTGGATAGCATTATGCTGAGTGAACTAACTCAGTCTCATATGACCAAATAGTGCATAAGGACATTATTGTTAAGAGAGAAGGATAGTAAAATGTGTGTCAAAGTCCAAGGCAGGAATGAGAGGAAGCGAGGGGCTGAGGGTTGCTGTTGTTATGTGCTGTTGAGTTGGCTACAACTCATAGCAACCCTATGTACAGCAGCTCTGAACTCTGCCCTGTCCTGAGCCAGTCTCACTAATTCTAACGCACCAACCCCCATCGCCCAGTTATGGTATCAATCCATCTCATCTGGGGTCTTCCTCTCCTGCACTGTCCCTCCACCCTTTTGAGCATTATGTCCTCTCCAAGGACTGGTCTCTCCTGACCACATGTCCAAAGTATGTGATATGGAGCTTCAAAAATCTTAGCCTTCAAGGAGAAATTTTGTTTTACCATCTCTAAGACAGACCTGGCTGAAACTGAAGAGGACCTGAAGCACTTGCTGCAGAAGGTCAAGGACTATAGTCTTCAATACGTATTGAAACGCAACATCAAGAAGACAAAGGTTCTTACCACTGGGCCAATTAGCACTGCCATGATAGATGTAGAAGAGATTGAGGTTGTTAACAAGTACAGCTTGCTTGGCTGTATGATGTACACTCTTTAACACTAGCAGTCAAGAGATCAAAAGATGAGTTACACTGGGAAAATCTGGTGTCAGGGACCTCTCTAGAGTACTACTGAAAAACACCAATGTCAGTCTAGAGACTAAAGTGCACCTAAACCAGGCCATTGTCTTCACAATTACTTTCTATGCATCAGAGAGTGGGATAATGACTAAGGATGACAGAAGAAGAATAGATGCCTTCGAATTGTGGTGCTGCAGAAGAGTCTTGAATATGCCATGGACTGTCAAGAAAACCAATATGTCTGTCTTGGAGAGGCTGAGGGTTAGGAGAGAGGAAATCTCAGGATCACAGAGTTTGGTGGGTGAAGAGAAGAGGTGAAGAATTAAGAAAAATCCAGTTGGGACTGAAAAGATGAAGTAATCAATGGTAATTAACTTTATAAAACACAATGTATGGGAATGATCATATGAAATACATCATGAATACAAGAAGGTGTGAAACACAAAGTATATGAATTTTGTATGCAAAGCAATAAAGAAAAAAACACATAAAATGATTTGTGCACCTACCAATAACTTCTATCTGGGTTACTTCAATCATCTTCCTCTCTCATTCCATTGACATTATTAAAATATGAGACTCAAGCTCTAAACAATGACTTCCTGACACTGTTTGATTTGAGCTCACTTACACCATACCCTACCTTTTCACCTACTTCATTCCACATACATCAATCATCTCTATATTCTCTAAATATTCTAAAATAACTCTCATCTTCTGTAATTGCTAGTTTTTCTGTCTTGGGGTCTCTGGTGGTATATATAGTACAGTACATATTGAGCTACTAACTGAAAGGTTGGCTGATGGAACCCATCAGCAGCTCTGTGAGATGGAGATAAGGAAATCTCCCTCCCGCCTAAAGATTTACAACCTCTTTAAGTGGACATGTACTCAAGAACAATGGATTTAGATAGTTTTATTAGTTTTTTCCAGTCTTTAGGTCTTTTTAAAAAGAGAATCAAGTAGTTTATTTCTATGTTTTACTCATGTTTCTATTAAAATACTGCCTTATTATTATTGTTAAGTGTCGTTGAGTCGTAGACGACTTTTAGTGACCCTATGAATGAAAGACCTGGACACTTGTATAAATTTCATAATTTCTCCAAATTCATAGAGTTTAACAAGGCAAGCTATTTTAGAAGTGGATGCCACTCCTGCTTCCAAACTTGTTTTGATCGAGGAGCTCCACCAAACACTGACCATCATGGGTAACCATTATCACATTTGACCCATCAGTGTCACAGTGTTCAGCATCACAGCAACCACGAGTTACCTCTGTGCAGGAAATGGGCAGACCAGTGCTATACCACTTAGAAGAATGTTTGACCAAAACCAATTAAAGCCAGGCATGAGGGCCGCAGATTAAAATCACCCACTTTTGGCTTGGTAGCATAACTTTCTATCTACAAGGAAACAGAGCTCTCACATTGTTGTTGGTGATGTTAAGTGCTATTTAGTCATAGATGACTTACAGCGACCTTATGAACGAAAGACCTCAATACTTGTAAAACTTTTATCACTTCTCCAAGTTCATAGAGTTTCCAGAGGTAAGCTTAGGAGGTATTATTTACCTATTACCTTATTAGAAGGTAAAATATTAACTTATTATTCTATTACTTAACTACCCTTTTTTAAATAGAATAGTCTTCACATCCTTCTCTACCTGCTTCTCATTCATTATCATATAATATTGTTCATATTCATTTATTATCTGGTCCACTACACTTTCTAGCCTATGTCCTGTAGGAGCTTTTTGTGAGTTTTGGCTACAATTAAAACAGCTGCTAGGGAACTCTGATGGTCTTGTCCATAGGAAGTTGCAGTGCTAATCCAAATGCTGACCGAGCCTCTCTAGTGGTTTGAGTTCACCAGTGGCTCCTCAGGAGAAAGATGAGTAATCTCTTTAGGTCTGATTTATAGCCTCAGAAACCTAACAGAAGGTCAGTCATGAGTCAGTTCTGACCTATTAGTAATGATCTTGTGTTTATTTGAACTAGGTTTTCAATTATTATTTCTAGTGTAAATAACTTGATGGTAGTAGTTGCAATGTAACTTGTCATTTATTTAGAATGGCTTCAAATTCTTAAGCCTATTGCCTTTTAATTAATTTTTTTCTTTAATTGCTGTTGTACCCTTGACCTCTGGCTTTATTATAATTAAGCATGACTTTGATAAGAGATAGTTCTAGTTTCCAAGAATAGCACTTCTACAGCAAACCTTTACTATGGAATAGATAAATGACAGATAAATTATTTCTTCTTTATATTGTGATCTAAAATGTATTTCCTTACAGTGTACTATCCATGTCACAGTTTTCCTCATTCTCATGTAATACTAGATTCTGTTGCATTTGTTTTAATTACTTTAAAATAGAATGGTTAATGTATTGGAATTTAGAACTGAATTAAAAGTAAAACCTATTCTAATATTATCAACAATTATGCTAACGGAGTTTTTGTTGTTGTTTTTATTTATTTCCTTTTTTTGGCTGGGGAAACATTTTTACTGATGGAGTCTTGTGCTTATTTACATGTTTGCTCATAGATAATAAAAACAATAGCAAATTACATCATTTTCAAAGGCACAAGCACTTTACATTTTTCACAGTATCAAAATCGCATTATTTTAACTGACACACTCTAAACAGGGTATCTTAGAACAAAACATAAAATTTTCCTCTCAACTAGAAATGCTAGATGTATGAAATGAAGCTGGCTTCAGCAAATCTAGTTCAAATTTCCAAATGCCAAGGAAGTTGCACCAACTCTCAGTTCTTACCATACAATTATTGGAACCAAAACAGCCAATACCAGTTCATTTTAATCTGCTAATGTATAAAATTATGATATTTATGTATTCAATTTCATTTCTGACAAAGCCCACATTTCAAAGATTCATACTTCATAAATCTCACATCCTAACTTTTCTTTAAATTTTTTAAAGCTATTTCTTATAAGTTGAAACATGCACTAGGATAAAGAAAGATTCTTTTTACCACTGACTTAATTCCCTCTGACCATATTCTGTGCTGCAAAGATGAAGTTCGGCACTTGAACTTGTCTTTCAGATAAACTAAGACTGTCTTATTGAATTTCAACACATGTACACTTGAAACTGGAAGTTCCCTGTCAGTGAGGAGAACCCTCAGTAGCCACATCTTGCCTCCTTTCCCATGTGATATAGCTAATCTCAGCTGAACTATTTGAGATGCTTGCTACTGCTGCAACCTCAATGAATTTAGAGTGGTAATCAATTAACAGTAAATAGGTTTCTTTGTCAATTTGGAAGCATCCCAATGAAGGTAAAGAGAGAGTGGAATAAGGTCATAAATAATTCATAAGTAGTGAGAATCCCTAATTTCATCTGCCCACACGTAAGTTTTAAGCTATTTTCTAGGGGAAACATAACACTACAAACTAGAAAACTGGGGCACAAATTAACACTGTTTAAGAAAGAGATATTAAAACTTAAAGATGTGCTATTTTTGTATCTTACCCCTGGGTTTTATACTAATGCTGCTATTGCCAACTTCGTTTGACCTTCCTTTGGAAGTCTTAACCATTTCTTTCTAGTTGGTTTTTCTCTTGATCTTTTCTCCAAGAGTATTTTCAGACTGTTTTGCACCATATTTGTACCAGGACAATGCACATGCTATTGGACACACAAAATTACCAAAGTCTATTCTCTGGTAACCATTTCTATATACACCTCAGGATCTCAACTTGGCTTTCTTTCTATAAGCATCTTATCAGGTTGGTAATAGAGATCAAACATTCAGAATTCTGAGGAATAGAAACTCTCTAGAGACTCATGCCCTGCTTTTGTCATCCCCATTAATCACCTATCTACCACGTTTGCCCTGCTCTGCTTGTTACTAGCTGACACTGACTCATAGAGACCTATTGTACAAAAAGTTTATGAACAAAACCCTTCCCAGATCTGTACCATGTTCATGGTCATTGGTATCTCTGCAGCCATTGTTAAAAAACCTATATTGTTGGCTGATCTTATCCTTTATCCTCCACTTTTATGTGATTCCTTAGAAAGGGAGGCATCATGCTATTTTCTTTCCTTGTGGTATGTCCAAAGTAAGCAAGTAAAAATCTTGCCCTCCTGACTCTCAGGGAATGTTCTGATTGCATTTCTTCTGAGACTGATTTGTTCGTTCTTTTGATAGTTTAAAGTATCTTTATGGTGTGTAGAGGAAAGATTCATTTAGCATAGCTCAATCCTTGAAGCAATAGGGAATCTAGGATTGTACTTCAGTGAATTCAGAAGCTCCTCTTCTCCAGCAGAGTCCAGGGATAGTGTGTGTACAATCTGGCTTGCCCACCCTATCTATTCATCAAGGGAGTTCTGAATTACTGGTATTCTTAACCCTGTGAAGTCTTTAAGCCTGAAGTTAACCCTAATCTGTAACTTGTTTATCTATATCATTGAATTTCTCTGATTCATTTTTCCAGTCATTAACTTAATTTTGATCTTTCTTTTCTTTATTTTTTTTATTCCCTGAGGTAAATACCCCTAATTTGCATTATCTCCTACTTATCATACTGAGAACTGTCTCCAACTTGAATTTCCTCACTTCACATATACCTGTCAATTTTCTTTGAATCAGACTCTTACATATTGACTATCCTCTTGAACTTCACGATGTTATCTGCTAATTGGAGGATAACTCATATATCTTTAATTTTTACAAATCCGCCATCCTGTGTGCAGGAGAGGAAGAGTCTCAATGAGATGGATTGATTCAGTCACTGGGGTAACAGGTATAGGAGTGTTGGAGACAATGAGATTGACAAGGGATAAAGCAGAGTTTAGGGCTGTTGTACATAGGATTGCTATGAGTCACAGGCAACTCGATTACACGTAACAACAATAACAACATGCCAGTTTTAGCTAGATGAGAACTTTGGGGTATTTAAGAGCTGGTCTTAGTCTCATAATAACACTGACATTTCATTTAAAAGGAATCAACAGCAACTTTTTTGGTCTAGAAACAGAAATACGTTTATGTGAAGCTAATCAATCTTACGTTTCAGGCTCCTCACTGGAAAAGATATTTTCCAAGATCCTTTTAGGAGCTCCAATAATATGATTATTTATAAATATGATTATGTAAAATTTGCAAACATAAGGTATTTTAACATACTCATTTAAGACTATATGACTTTCCAGACTGACTTCGCATCTACTCATGTCTGATGACACTGCAGTGATTCTGAAAAATCTTTTTTTTTTACATGCCTAAAGAAAATGTGAGGGAGCTACACTTAGTAAGGGTTTTCTGGAATAAATTTATGTGCTGAACTGTTATTTCTAAATATAGCCAACTTGAAGGCATTAATAGTGCAATGACAAATTCTTTCCTTATGTGACAGAGACTCTAGGCTTGATTACTGGCCTGTACATTTTATGGAGTTGGTTGTCTTCCTCAGATTCTTCAAGAGAACTTGCTGATTCACTGACTGTCTTCAAAGGCAGGCTTCCAAATCTGTTACAGCATCACACAGATTGTACTGTACCCAGGCTATCCTCAGGCAATGATGCCTGGAGTTTTAAAACTGGGCCATTTCTGCCCAGTGCAGGTCCTTTCTGATGGACAGTCTGCTGCGGAACAGAGACTTTCTCAGAGCTGCATGCAGTCTGATAGTCTTCTCACCCCCCCTCTTTCCTTCCTACATTTCTTTCACAAGGATCAGATTTTCATCAGGACCCTGAAAGGCTTCCTTCTTGTCCCTCACCTCTTCATTTTCCACTGGCATTTCCTCAGTAAATCACTTACACATCAATTTTATCTCCATGTCTGCCTCTACAAGGACATAAACGGACATTGCTCAAGGTTTCACTGGAGACCAGTTTGTGGCAAAGCTAGCATTCAAATGGGGTTTTAGCTGACTCTAATGCTAATGATTATCAGACTACACACGGCATTTCATGTATTGGATTTCACTGAATTGAATTCATAGATTGCATTTCATATGCCTAGTGTTTCCATCGACCAGTCTTTGATTCCCTAACTCAATCTTCATGTTATGGTCATCTGTCACTGTCAACATTAGGCAGTATTTTCCATCCCATTCCCAACTCAGCATTTTCTGATCTTCTGTCTGCTGCTGCACTACCTGTATACACTCACTGGTTAGATTCCAGGGGTCAGACCTTTATGCGAAACTCAACTTAATGTGAAACTGGAGGATTCTCCCTCATCCCATTTTCAGACCATCTATTTGCCAGATACTTTTCCTTATTTTCATAAAACATGATTATAGAAACAATGGCAGTTAGAGTTTATTGTTTTGCTAGTCTCTGTGATGAGTCCATTCATGGAAAATACTTCTATGAAGGGGACTTGGAGGTGATAAAGCTGGGTTGTAGATTGGAGAGCTCACAGCTTAAACATTTCACCTTAGTCCTGGGCTGAGTCAGAGCCTCCCTTGTGGAGCTGTCATTCTCAGGTTTCCATTCTCAACTCTTCAAGCCTTTGCATTCACAACCCAGAGTCTGCTCTGTCCTTTGGCCTGGCAAGTTATAAAGGCTCAAGATTTCCTTTCACGCGGCCAAGAACATGGCCAGGCTCCTGACGCCTCTGCAGCAGAGGCTTCAGACTCATGCTCATTTTGGGATGTTACTTAACTTGCATGCAAGATTCAAAATACCCTCTCTAAGACCTCTCTTTCCTCCTTTCTCACCTTACAGCAATTGTGAACTGAAAGCATTGATGGGAGGTGAGAATCCAAAATGGATTCTGACTTGTTCGGTGGTGTTGAGAAGGATGGTCAGTGCAGGGGCTAGATCTAGAGACTTCCACTGCCCCTGGCAGGAGAGAGCCAGGACCTGAGAGTGTATGGGCCAGCTTCTAACAAACCACCTTCCCTAAAACTCTCCTATGACGGGCTGCTCACAATTGTTGCTGCTGTGCCTTGCTAATGTTAAAAAAAAAAAAAATATATATATATATATAAAATATATAAAACAACAAAACTTGTCATAAATGGAAAATGAGAGATAACAAATAGTTGGTTAGTGATAAGTAGGTGTACTACACTCTATCCAAACAAAATTTATCATTGCTGGATTTTTGTGGTTACTCTTTTCCTGGCTGTAGTGGTCTTACTAATTTTTCCTGATGTGACATGAAATCCTAACATCAATAGAGGTAGCAGAAAACTCAGAACTAATCACTGCAGTGAAAACATCAGAACAAATTGATAAACAATTGAAATTCAAGGAACATATTTTTCTGTTTTTCCAGAAAGAATGAAATACCTTCAGATTTTATAGGTAAGAATAGAAACTTTTTATTTTCTCAAATTTGACAATAATCCTAAAAATGAATACATTATTGGAAAAATATTGTGAAGTTGAAAAAATGTTTCTAAAATATGTATTCTTAAATTTGACCAATTATATAAGAAGAAATGTATGATTGCTTTTGCTTCTTTCTATAGGACCATTATGCTCAACTACACACAATTCTTCTCTTTCCTTCCACCCCTGGAGACATTTGGTGACATCTGGAAATAGATTTGAGAGCCACACTAGGGTAGGCAATTGACAGTTAGTAGCTAGAACCCAGAGATGGCATTAAACATTATACAATGTATCAGTTTCTTCTTATCCCTAAACCAAATAATTATGCAACTCAAATGACTAATGTTGTTAATGTTGAGAAACTTGCTAAAGGAAATAGTATATAATCTTGTTTTACAAAGAGGTGAATAAAGAATATATAGCTAATTCTATAGGGAAAGTAAAATAGAGGGATGCTAAACAGGTAATTAAGAAATAGATTTTATTCTTAGATTTTTATATTTGCATTTTTATATTTTTAAATGTTGTAATTATTAATTTTATTATGCATTAAAATTTCTTTTTGTGCCATATTTTATATTATTTTTTCTAAAAAAAATATATCCCATAAAATTGAACAACTTTTTGTTCCCCAAATCCTGGCTTCATGTTTAAAATTATGATTAAAAAGTTATATACCACATTAGAACATTCTGACTTCACCATGATTCTAGACTTTAGTATTATAACTTTCTTTTTTGGAGGATAGTAGTCTGACAATTGAAACATGCTTAGTAAAATTTAATGAAACAAAACATTTTTATAAGTGGGAAAAAATGCTGTTTTTATTGTGGAGGTAGGCAAGGTATTTGGCCTTTCTCGCTAAATCCTCTTTGCCCTTTGCAGAAGCTTTTCCTAAGCTGTTAAATAATAGAGTGTTCATATAATGTATTCTGAGGTCTCTACTCTAGTTTGTATGCTCACAGGAGAGCCCTCTATAACCTTCCTAGACCTTTCACTTTATCCCTATAAAGCGAACTACTAACGCTTATCAATTTTATTGTTAAAGTTCTTCAGTTGTACCCCATCATCCTTTCTTACCTCATATATGACCTTCATCATTTCTTCCTTGGAAATCTAATAGCTTCCCAGTTGTACTGCCCATTTCTCCTTCGTTGTCTTCACAGTTACCAAGATAGCTATCTCAACTATCCATCTGGGCATGTCAGTGCTTATTCATAGTATTGACTTGTTTTCTGTTACCCTTTTTAGTTCTTCAGAAGAAATCTAGGCAAACACAACTCCTGCTGGAGTGAGAAGCCCTCTTCTTTAGATGCCCTACCCCTTCTCTGTGGCCCCTGAGATACCTTCTTGACACTCATATATGATAAGGTTGACCATAATGATTTATCATCCAAAATTAGGAATTTTTATATTGAATAAATGACGATGTTATTTGTATACTAGGCTATGGTAAAAAGAGTCCTTTGGTGAGGCTTGTGGGTAAATATTCTCAGCTGCTGACTGAAAAGTTGGTGATTCAAGTTCACTCATTCCTTGGAAGAAATGCTTAGCTCTCTACTGATGGGGAAAATCCTCAATAATTGAAAACCCTAAGGGGCCCGCAAGTTTGCCTGCTTTGATACCCATGGACTTGCTATGAGTCATAATTGACTCAGAAATGAGTGTAGCAGTACACTGACTATCCCTGAATGCATTCTCCTGATGCTTCTGAAGTGAAATTTGAAGTGCACCTGATCAAAAAGTTAGGTACAGAAGGAAGGGTTGAGGTTATTCTTAAAAGTATTTTTCTTTTTTTGCGAATGAGTAATAATGTTCTTAGAAATTATCTCTGGTCTGTGAGATTTTTCCAATGAGCTATCAATCCTTTTCAGTTTCTCGGTGGGCCATATCTCAGGACACTTGAATCCTGTAGTGTCCTCACACTGGTGTTTATCCTTGTTGGGTTTGTGCTTTTGTTTATACGACATACACATTCTGGATTATTTTCAGTTCCTTGTGCAAGGATTGTCAGTCCTTCTGGGAAGACATTTCTGGATTCATTCAAGGAGAATTGGATGAACTCCTCTGTGGTCCAAAAAATATATAGCATTTTATTGTTATTTTATCTCAGTGGACAACTGTGTATTATGTTTGTCTTGTCTTAATACTTGTAAGATGTCTGAGCCTTGAGTTTAGTGGCAACTTTATTTTTTTAAAAATATCTTCAAAAATGTTCCTTTCCCCACTGGATTTTAATGCTGTAGAGAAACTCCTGGAGAGCTTCTGTAATTATTTTGCAAGTCTGTTATCACGTGCATGATTTACCCAGTTTCAGGGAAGCATAAACGTGTTCCATGTTGAGATCACGTGAGCCCTTTTGATCTAAGATCTGAGATTTCCTTCAGAAGTTTCCTAGTTTCCCCTAGAGTATTTAGGGGAAAATGGTTTTTTTGTGTTGATAGGTTCCATTGCGTCTACTACAACCCATAGTGACTCAATGAACAGCACAACTGAACACTGCCCTACTCTGCATTCTCCTCACCAACTCTTATATGCTCAAGCTCATTGTTGAGATCACTGTGTCACTCGATTTTGTTGTGGGTTTTTCTCCCTTCTCAGGAAGTTGTCCTTTTCCAAGAATGACCTCTCTTGACAACATACGCAAAGTGTGTGAGAGAGTTTTATTTTCCTTGCCTCTAAGGAACACCTTTGGCTATACTTATTTGTCTATACTAGTTGGAATCTCCCAGAGTTTCCCAGGGAGAAAGAGAAGTCATTGCCACCTGTTTAATATCAAGCCTGAGAAAGAGGAGCTGGAGGATGGGAGTTGATGGAATTGCATGAATGCGTGCCCACCTCTTGCCCGGTCAGTGTCTCCCACTTAGCAGGCGCGTGCCTCCCATGAGCCCGGTGCGTGGCCCCGCATTCCTGGGGCATGCTGCCCTGTTCTCTGAGTGTGCCCCCTAATACCCGGCGCGTTACCCCACCGTGTCCGACACATTACCCCACCGCGAGTCTGGCTCGTGACTCCCGTGTTTCCGTCACGTGACGCCGGGTGCCAGGCACATGACCATGAACTGTGAACTGAACCTTGAAATGTCTTCCTATCTACTTGATATATATTCACGAAATAGTACATATTAATACAGAAGATCACATGTTCATAGTATGCTCCTAATGTATTTAGATTTATATATGGATCAAACACCAGCAAAAACAACAATGACAAGAAAACTCTGTATGATTAGTCCCAGACATGTGGATAACGTGGCGTGAGGGGCCATTTTGCGCAAACCTGTTTCCACTTTATCAATCATGATTACCTCCCAAACCAGGCCTATGTTGCTCAGCATAGGACTTTCCAAAATAAGTGAGAAAGATTCTCTGTGCAAAATATTCAGAGTTTATGAATAGGTTGAAATTTATGACTTATAATTCACAACTAATAGTAAGACATGTGTAACTGATATTTTGGGAGTCTGCAGGAGGATGGGCTGCCAATCCAGAAGTGGCATCTCCCAGGTGGTTGGAATGCACCAGAGTCTCCCAGGGAGAAAGAGAAATCATTGCCACCTGTGTAATATCAAACCTAAGAAAAATGAGCTGGAGGCTAGGGGTTAATGGCGTTGTATGAATGCGTGCCAGCCCGGGAACCCCGCGAGCCCGGCCCGGGAACACCCTGTGCCCGGTAC
>NW_006399773.1:23259273-23259868 GCF_000299155.1 Elephantulus edwardii
AGAGAGAATAGTGCAACAATGAATGAATGGAAACCCAAAATCTCTGTAAATGTTTATGAAAAGTAATAAAATATAGGAAAAAAAAAGATTTATATATGGATCAAACATCAGCAACAAGAAGAAGAAAGCATACTGGGGATTAGTCCCAGTTATGTGGATAGCATGGAGTAGGGGCTACTGTGCCCTCCCCATTCTCAATTTCTCATTCACGATTACCTCCCATAACAGGACTATGGTGCTCAGTATAAGACTTTACAAAATAAGTGAGACAGACTCTCTCTGCATACTTATTTTGGAAAGTCCTATGCTGAGCACCATAGGCCTGGTTTGGGAGGTAATCATGATTGATAAAGTGGAAACAGATGAGCGCAAAATGGCCCCTCACACCACGTTATCCACATGTCTGGGACTAATCATACAGAGTTTTCTTGTCATTGTTTTTGCTTGTGTTTGATCCAAATATAAATCTAAATACATTAGGAGCATACTATGAACATATGATCTTCTGTATTAATAAGTACTATTTCGTGAATATATATGAAGTAGATAGGAAGACATTTCAAGGTTCAGTTCACAGTTCATGGTCATGTGCCTG
>NW_006399773.1:23265138-23303671 GCF_000299155.1 Elephantulus edwardii
TGAATCAATCCATATCCCAGAGGGCCTTCCCTTCCTTCACCTGCCCTCCACCCTCCCAAGCATGATGTCCTTCTCCAAGGACCAGTCTCTCCTTACAACATGACCAAAGTATGTCAACATTAGCACAATCAAATGTTCTGGGATTCCCATTCTTCTCAGAGTCAACCATAGCTTTTTGTGATCCACACAGTCAAAAGCCTTTGCATAGTTAATAAAGCACAGGTAGACATTCTTCTGGTATTCTTTGCTTTCTGCCAAGATTCATTAACATTAGCCATAATATCCCTAGTATCATGACCTCTTCTAAATCTAGCCTGCACATCTGGCAGTTCTCTGTTGACAAATGTTCCAAATGTTTGTGGATAATTTTCAGCAGAATCTTGCTTGCATGTGATATTGACGATATTGTTTGATAACTTCCACATTCTGTTTGGTCATCTTTATTTGGAATGCGAACAAATATCGATCTTTTCCAGTCAGTCAGTCAGCTGGCTGTCCTCCAGATTTCTTGGCATAACTTAGTGAGCACATCCAGGGCAGAGTCTGTTTGTTGAGATATGTCAACTGGTATGCCGTCAACTCCTGGAGCCTTTTTTTTTGTTTTGCCAATTCCTTCAGAGCAGTTTGAACTTCCTCCTTCATCATCATAGGCTCTTATTTATATGTTATTTCATGAAATTCTTCTGTGTCAGCCAATTCGTTCTGACACAGTGACTCTGTGTACTCCTCCCATCTTCTCTTGGTACTTCCTGGATCATTTAACATTCTACCCAAATTATTCTTAAGTATTGTCATCCGTGGCTTGAATTTGTTTTTCGACTCCTTCAGCTTAAGAAACGCTGAGCAAGTTCAGCCCTTTTGATTTTCTCACTCCAGCGCTCTGCAAATTTCAGTATAGTGTGTTGCCTTTGAAATTTTTTGTTCAGCTCTTTGATTTCTTGGTTTCTTCCTTTAGCTTTGGCTTCTTGGTGCTCTAATGTAATACTCAGAGTCTCATCTGATATTTGTCTTGGTCTTTTCTTCTTTTTCAGTCTTTGTAATGATGTTTTGCATTCTTCATGAATGATTTTCTTGATATCCTCCCAGAGCTCATTTTGTCTACACTCATTGATGCTCAAGGCCTCAAATCTGTTCCTGGGATGGTTTCGAAATTCGAGTGGGACAGACTTAAGGTTTTCCTAATAACTTTTAAAATAATTTATTTTATTTCCAATTTTTATAATTATCATCTTTATTTTACTTTATGTAATTCCTTTTTACATTTGCAACGATGTTAGGCTGGAGACTAAGGGGCACCTGATACAGGCCAAGGTCTTTGCATTCATTTGCTATGTATCAGAGAGCTGGAAAATGACTAGGAATGATAGAAGGAGAATTGGTGACTTTGAGCTGTAGTATTGGAGAAGAGTACTGACTATACCATGGACTGCTAAGAGAATAAACAGGTTTGTCCTGAAGAAGGTAAAGCCAGTTTGCTCCTTGGAGGAAAGGTTTCTGAAGCTCCTTCTGACAGTCTGACATACTTTGGACATGTTGCAAAACAGCTTCAGTCCTTGGAGAGGGATGTCTTGCTTAGGAGGGTGGAGGGACAGCGCAGTAGAGGAAGACCCTTGATGATATGGATTGATTCCGTCACTGGCGTATTGGGGATAGGCATGTCAGAGACAGTCAGATTGGCAAGGGATAGAGCAGGGTTTAGGGCTGCTGTTAGGGTTGCTATTAGCCACAAGCCACTCTATGGCACATTAACAACAGTAACTGACAAGGAAGCAATCAAACACTTGAGACCCTGACTTGGATGCTTAAACTTGAGAACTGTGAGAAAATTACTTCATTGTCTTAAACGCAACTTATATGTGATATTTCTGTTACAACAACTCTAGGAAATTAAGCCAAATATCATATTTATAGGGAGCTCTGATGACTTAGTGGTGAGAAGCTGTGTGGCAATCCTGAAGGCAGAGTTTGAATCCATCAGCTACTCCATCAGAGAAAGATGGGCAATCTCCTCCCATGCAATTAACTGCATCTGAAATCCCACCAGAGGAGTAGCTGTGGGTCAGCTCTGACTCAACAGTACACAACAACAACCATGCTTATGGAAATTTACTACCATGAGGGAGGCTTGAAATGCCTGCTGCAGAAGATAAAATACTGCAACCTTCAGTGTGGATTATATGTCAGCATCAAGAAAATAAAAATTTTCACCACTAAAATCATGACAAATGGAGAAAAAAATTAACCTATGAACTTCACTTTTCTCAGAGATACTATCAAGACTCCTGGTACCAGCAGTTAGGAGACCAGATATGTTGCACTAGAAAAGTTTGCAGTCAGGAAATTCTTCAAATTACTGAGAAGCAATGATGTCAATTTGGGAACAAAAGTGTACCTTATTTAGGCCATGGTCTTTTTGATCATTTGCTATGCAGCTGAGAGCAGGATAATGAATAAGAATGTATACTGATTATCCCATGGATAGCCAAAAGAATAAACAAATATGTCTTACAGAAAGTACAGCCAGAGTTCTCTCCTTCCTGGCAAAGATGACAAAACATGGTTTCACATATTTTGGGCGTATTGTTAGGAGAGGCTAATCCTTGGAGAGGGACATCATGCTCGGAAAGGTGAGGGATGGAGAAAGAGAGGAAAACTTTCAACCAGACTGATTGACACAGTGTCTACAGCATTAAACTTGAGTATAGCAGAAATGATAAGAATGGCACAGGATAGGACAGGGTTCAGATCTGTTGTTCATAGGGTCAGTATGAGTCATATTTGACTTGATGTATCTAACAATATTAATCATGTTTATGTGTTATTAGCTTATCTGTTCACTTGTCATTAAGTGAGAGGAATATGTATCACTATGATCTATGTCTTTCTAACTAAATATTAATATTTACTATTTCGTGAAGTCAAAGTTTTCTTTAATTTTATCTGGCTGCATGAATTATTTGATCAGCATAGAGATTGACTAGGTATGGAGGAAAGATGAGCCTTGACACACACCTTTCCTGATTTTAAACCATGCAGTGTTTCCTTGCTCTATTCAGACAGCGGCTTCTTGACTTAGCTCTAGATTACAAAGAAACATAACTGTTATGAGATTTCCATTCTTCTCAATGTTAGCCACAAATTGTTGTGCTCCACATAGTCAAATGCCTTTACGTAGTCAATAAAACATAGATAGACAATCTTCTGGTATTCTCTGCTTTCAGGCAGATCCATCAGACTTCCATAATGATATCCATGGTATCCCAATCTCTTCTAAATCTAGCTTGAACTTCTGATAGTTCTTTGTTAACGTGCTTTACCAGCCATTTTTGGATGACCTTCAGCAATGTTTTGCTTGCATGTGATATTAATGAGGATATTTTTTGCATTCTGTTGGATTGCCCTTCTTGGGAAAAGGAACAAATATGGATCTCTTCCAGTCAATCAGACAGGCAGCTGACCTCCAAATTTCCTGGCATTGACTGGTGAGCACATCCACGGTTGCATCTGTTAGTGGAAACATGTCAATCAGAATCACATCCTGTTTCCTGGGGCCTTATCTTTTTGCAGTGTCTTCAACACAGCTTGAATTTCTTCCTTTGTGAATTCACATAGTCTCTCCAAATTAGATTTTGTTCACCTGTAAAATATGAATACTATTTTATGGTAAGTGTGACTGTAATAAGAATCAAATTAAGGATGTGAGAAGAATTTGTATGCTGTAACATTTAAATGTTCATTATATATCCATGGACATTATACATTTCCTATTAGGTCGAAACACTGCTGATATTACATCTTATCACCATATAAAGAAATAGTACATTGTGTGTGGTTGGTACTTATAATTATTTGTTGAATGAACGAATACGTTTAAAACTTGTCAGCTTGCTTTTAAATAAGTGGAAATGAGCCTTTTCTGCTTTGCTTTTCAGTGAGAGATTCTATAAAATTCAGAGATAAATGATGAAATTAATATTTTAACAACTGTGCATATTTATTTCAAGTAATATAAATACCCTAAAATTACTTTTGATCATTTGTTATCATTTATAGTATTCTTTATTACTTAAATTAATATATATTCATTTTATCTCACTACTAAAGCTTGCTTTCTTTTCATGTAAATGTGAGTTTTTTAATTCTATGTTTTTTGCCCTTAATGCATATTTCAAAATGTTGGCATTTATAGATCTATTGAGAGTGGTGGGAAGGAAGTATCATTCATAAATGCTTTCTTTCCATAATAGGATCCTTTGTGCCTTTGTGGATTCTTTTCTGGTAGGAATATGAGAAAAATTACTGATACTATTTTGTTCTTTAATAAAAGAAATCTTATATGTTCTTAGTATCAGAGGCATATCTGAGTGATGTAAACGGTTAACTTGTTTGGCTGCTAATCTAAAAGTTAGAGGCTCAAGTACACTCTCTGACTCCTCTGAAGAAAGGCCTGGTGCTGGGCTTCTGAAAAATCATATGCTGAAGACTCCATGGAGTGCAGGTTTGGTCTACTCCCTATGGAGTTGCCATGAGTTGGATTTGACTCAACTGGCAACAAATTCTGTCCAAGGTGACCAGCTAAGAGACTGTACAAGGACAGGGGCAGGACCTTCCATTCTGGCGCTTGTTCCCTTCTTCTTGGTGATCTCTCACTAGTTTCTATTGCTGTTACAACTCTCACAGTGGGATGCTACTTTCTTTTTTACTGTATAAGCCCCAGGGTGGACACTGAACATTTGTTAAATTCTATGTAACCTAGCTGAAGGCATTGTGAGCATGTAACTGTACTTTATTAAATGAGAAGGGATGCACCAAGAGTTTTGCAGCCAGTGCTGGTTCTCCAGTTTCACCTAGGTTCAATTTAGACCCTGCCTTAGGGATGCCACCCTGGTTGAGTGCTCTAATTTAGTCAGCTCCTCATTTCCTAGGAAGGAGCTCTGGTTTATAGTCTGTGCTGTGCTGTCAATCAAAAGGCCACATGCCTTGGGTGGTTCAAATCCACCAGTGTCTCTGTGTAAAAAACATAGTCTCCACCTATAGTGATTTACAGTCTTAGAAACACAATGGAGAGTTAGTATGAGTCAGAATCAACTTGGTGGCAGTGAATTCACTTGTCAGGCACCGCACAATACCATCCACAGGTGTGTGATCAAACTTATGGCTTTACTCTAAGTATAGCAGACCATATATAGTTTCTTGTACACAAGATGCTTGTAGGAATGAAAGGATATCCAGATTAAACTAGGATTTCTTTTCTCAGACAAACTTGTTTGTATGTTTTCACATGAGAGAATCACAAAAGGCATGCATGAGGCATGGAGGTGATGTCATCTGCCTATAGGATTCTCACCACTGGGCCAATTGGCAGCATCGGGATGGAGAAGAGACTGAGACTGGTAACAGCTTTAGTCTGCTTGGCTCCACAGTCAACACTCTTGTCACTAGCAGCCAGGATATTAAAAGATGTATTGTGATGGGAAAGTCTGCTGTTAGGGACCTCTTCAAAGTACTGAACAGCAATGGTGTCACACTGTAGACCAATGTGCCTCTGATTTAGGCCATGGTCTTTGCAATCACTTGCTATGCACCAGAGAATTGGACAGTGACTAGGGAGGATAGAAGGAGAATGGATGCCTTGAGCTGTGGTGTTGGAGAAGAGTAATGAATATACCATGAACTGCTAGGAGAACGAACAGGTTCATCTTGGAGAGGGTGAAACCAGGCTGCTCTTTGGAGGCAAGAGTTCTGAAGTTTCATCTGATATACTTTGGACATGTTGTAAGGAGGGACAGGTCCTTGGAGAAGGATGTCATGCTTGGGAGGGTGGAGGAACAGCGCAGGAAAGGAAGACCCTCGATGAGACGGATTGATTCAGTGACTAGGGTAATGGGGGTAGTTGTATCGGAGACAGTGAGATTGGCACAGGATATAGCAGGGTTTAGGGCTGTTGTACAAAAGGTTGCTATGAGTTGCAGGCAATTTGACGGCACATAACAACAATGGATAGATTATTTTTTTTAAAGCTGTCTATGTAGAAAATTCAGTTAATCATATTTAAATTCAATCTGCTATAGGATGAATCATTATGCTCAATTTAAGAATAATTATTTAGTAGTGCTATGGTAACATGAGGAGCTCTTGTGGCTTGATATGGTGGTTGTTATGTGTCATCAAGTCGCTTGTGACCCATAGTGACCCTATGTACAGCAGCTCTGAAGCCTATCCTCTCCTGAGCCGGTCATACTGATTCTGACACATCTAACCCCATTTCCCCAGTTACTGTATCACTCCAGTTCATCCATGGTCTTCCTCTCCCGAACCGTCCCTCCATCCTTTTGAGCATGGTGTCTTTCTTCAAGGACCGGTCCCTCCTGGCCACATACCCAAACTATGTGAGATGGAACTTCAAAATCTTAGCCTCCCAGGAGAAACTTGTTTTCACCCTCTCTAAGACAGACTTATTTGGGTTATTATTATTATTATTACTAATAATAATACTAGTAAACATACTAATAAATAATGTAAATACTACTAGTTTATGTACAAAATTTGAATACATTGTTTTCCAGAACAAATTCTTCCAATTTCCATCACCCCCCCAATCATCAAATTATGCAATCCCATGATTAATCCCTTCCTCCCTCTGCACATCCTCACCCCTCTGCTTCCCCCCACCCCGAACCTTGGATTCTTATACTCATTTTACAATAATGGTTTTATACAATTTTTGTCCTGTGGGGCTGAGTTAGTTCACTCAGCATAATGCTCTCCAGTTCCTCCAAAGTTAGGTAATAACTTACCAAATCGTTACTCCTGCATGCTATGTAGTATTCCATTATGTGAATGTGTTGTAATTTCTCAATCCATTCATTGGTGGTTGGACATCTGAGCTATTTCTATGTTCTTGTGATGGTGAATAACACTGCTATGTACATTGGTGTGTAAGTCTTTGTGCCTCAGTTCTCATGTTCTCAGGGTATATTCCAAGTAATGGAATAGCTTGGGTCATCTGGAATTTCTATGTTCAGTTTTTTGAAGAAGTGTCACACTGCCTTCCAGAATGGTTGTACCATTTTACAATCCCACCTCCAATGTATAAGAGCTCCTTTCTCACCACATCTTCTCCAACATTTATTACTTGCTGCCTTGTTAAACTTAGTCACTGGCGTGAGATGGTACCTCATTGTTGTTTTGATTTACATTTCTTTTACTGCCAGTGATTTTGAGTATTTCTTCATGTGTCTGTTTGCCATTCGAATATCTTCCTCTGTGAAGATTCTTTCCATGTCTTTTGCCCATTTTGTAATTGGGTTATCATTATTTTTCTAGTGGAGGCCCACGAGTATTATAGAGACTTTGATTATGAAACTTGTGTCTGAGATGGTATTACCAAATGCTGGCTCCCAGTCAGTAGATTTTCTTTTCACTCTATTGGGAAAAGTTTTTTATGTGCACAGTGATTTAATCTTTAGAAGGTCCCATTCATCAGTTTTATCCTCTTCAGATTTTGCATTTCTGATCATATTTGGCAGTCTCTTTCAGCCTTGGACTAGTGCATCTAAGCTTGATCCTGGTGTGTCTTTTATGAACGTTATGGTTTGGGGTTTTTACTCCCAGGTCTCTGATCCACCTTGAGTTGATTTTTGTGTATGGTGTGAGATGTGGATCCTGTTTCAGCTTTCTGTAGATAGCAGTACAGTTTTGCCAGCACCATTTGTTAAATAGGCTGTCATTTTCATATTTGATAGGTTTTTATTTCCTTATTTCTTATTTGAAGGTGGTGCTGAGAAAATTGTAATTGTTAACAACCTCAATTTCTTTTCTATCTATCAGTGCTGCCAATTGGCCCAGTGATGAGAATCTTTGTCTTCTTGATGATAGCTCAGTGATAAGGAATTGCACTGCCAATACAAAGGACATGGTTTGAATTATCCACCAGCTGTTCCATGGGAGGAAGATGAACAATTAATCACCTCTGAACATCTGCTGGAGGGTCAACTATGGAGCAGTTCTAACTCTATGGTCCACAACATCAACAATAGTAACATGAGGAAAGTCTGGTGATACAGTCATTAAGCACTTGGTGCTGAAGGTCTTATGTTTACTAGTGACTTTGAGAAAGTAAAGACCTGGTGATGTGCTCCCATAAAGATTACAACCTCAGAAACCCTGTGATGCAGTTCTCACCTGTCCTATCAGATGGTAGCTAGTTTAAATCTATTTGTTGATAGGTAGAAAGCAACAACAGTAGTTTAAATTTGACATTCAACTGGCATACATCTACAAATTCAAGAAATTTACATCAGAGTGTAACGATCCCACTTGCACAACTATTTCCTCACAAAAGTTGGCTTCATATTCCGAGATCTCATTGACAAAGAATTTGCCACTCACTTTCAATTGTGTCTGTTGACTAGAAATAATCTCTCCCTGATTACTTGGACCTTCCACAGTTTACATTTCCATTCCCAGATACTTACTGCTTACCAAGCTCATGGTGCTTGGGGAGGCTACTTTATCTGAAACCTAAACAAAGCACTGAGCCATTCCCCTCTATTTTTCATCAAATGCTTCTGCTCCCTTCTGTCTTTCTTCCCCTCTACCCCATACAGACCTTTATCTGGCAGTAGAAAGAAAAACACGTCTTATGAAAGCTTTGGAAAAGGATTCAATCCACTACTTCTGAGCTCCATCTCTCCTGGGACCTCATTATTTCTTTGAGGTTCCTGCCCTGTAAATCAGGCTGGTCCTGCGGTCCTCCTTTCTGCTTGTACAGCCCTTTGCTCTCCCATCAGATTCACCTAGAAAGACACAACACACTCTTTTTTCTAACTCTGAGTACCACCTCACATTGTCTAATTGTATTGTGGAATATTAAAGCAACATGTGAAAATACTCATTTTTTAAAATTTTATTTGAAAATTATATGTATAAACATCTACGAAGAGATGTGGAGTGTGGAACATAAAGAATTTCTTGAGACCAGAAGATCAAGGAGGCACATGGGTTTTAGGGAAGTTTGATTTTTCTGTTATGTTCAAAACAAACAAGAAAGGGAAGAAAGGAAGGAAATAAAAGGTGTCCTGACAAATGTTTCTAGCAGCCTGAAACCAAAGAACACATTTAAAAATCCTGTCTACTCAGGTGAAACCTTGACAGGTGGCACCCTGGAGGTAGCTTGGACTTGTTCAGCATGCCCTCGCCTGTGGCGTCTGACGTGCCTCATGTCTTTCTCCGGCAGCCAGAGCCGTCAGACGCGCATGGACATAGCAGGGGTGCCCCGTCCACTGTTTTCAGGACTTTAGTACCTTGCTGCAGTTGGGAGGCTCATTCTCAGTAGAGGACATTTTTCCCCGTTTTCCTTCTTGTCACTGGTGGTGCGGAACAGCTTCTGCTCATCATTTTCTTTTAATCTGGCCCAGTGATGAGAAAGACCCCCTGGGGCCCGCCTGGCAGGTGAAGCATCCAGATGCTAAGCTCCAGGATTAATTTCCTGATCAGTGGCATCTGGGAGTCAACTCCTATCCCCTCACTTGGCTGGCAACTGGGTTAACCCTTAGCAATCCAACAGGCTCATTGAATGTGTCAAATTAGCAGTGCAGCTCTCTTGGCAGGGAAAGATGCTTAGCTGATGTTGTTTAAATGCAGGCATCTGTATTTGTAGACCACAGACTCAAAGTTTTATCAGAGTTTTGTGCTCTGGTCCAAAGAACAAAAAAGTCTCTAGGAGGCAATGCAGAGACTGAACTTTGAACATGTTTTTTTTTAAAGTTAGTTGTGCTGCCAACCCAAAGGCAAAAAGTTCCAATTCACCAACCGCTCTGTGGGAGAAAGATGGACAATCCCCTTCCATGTGATTGCTGCCTCTGAAAACCTGCGACAGGGTCAGCTCTGAGTCACCTCTCTAAGGTACCTAGCAACATTGTAGAATATATTCCAAACAGGAGCCACCATTGCCTCTGTCCATCACAAAAGAATGCTATGGAAAGTATTCTCAGTAAGTAGAGATGCTATCAGTCCCCCAGTTATGAATATGGCTTCCACTCAACTCCTGACCCAAACACTGGTGGTTCAAATACACCCAGAGGTAGAGAAAAAGATCTTGACAATTTGTTTTCCTGAAGATTACAGTCAATCTTTGTAGCAGCTCTGCTCTGTAACAAATGGGGTCCTCACGAGTGGCACAGTCTACTCCAGGCAAGGAGATCTTTGTTGTTTGAAAAGGATGTATGGATGGAAATGTTTTCTTTAGAAAACTGTTCTATTTCCCACACCCACCCACCATATACACTCACTTTTTTCATTTAAGTTTTGCTTTTGCTTGGTGAAACCATCTTCCTCGTCCTCAAAAGTCAAGAAGAAAATTTACTATCAGTCTCTGCCTTCCGGAAACCTTGCCTCAGCTGTGGCGTGTTTGGTTTGGTTTGTGGGTTGTTTTTTTTTTCCTTGTTGTTGGAAATTTTACGACTGAGTGTCTGCGAGCAACAGTACTTTTGAAAGGGGCTCTAAATATTAAACTCATTTCAAGTGTGACTTGAGACTCAGGCAGGCTGCAGGAGTGGTAACAATTTATTACTCTTCAGAAGCCTAAAGCAGAGTAAATATAGATTTACCAGTGATAATATGAGAACAACAGATCAATTTGATCTTAAGTAAATCCTTCCCCCCAAAAGCCAGAATTTGATTAATCCATTGAAGCTTGCTGAAGTTGCTGAGAACTAATTGAAACATAGATGAGTTTCTCTTCTCCTCACTGTTAAATGTACCCATCTGTGGAAGAGAATATTCCAAACTCCTTTTTTTTTGTCAGTGTGGATTGTCACTTTTTCAGTAATTGCTCATCCTTCCCAACTTTAACTGTCATATGTCTGGTTTCAAAACAGTTAGGAAGCCTGAGATCATTTATTCAATATCTGTGCAGGAGAAATAGCCTCATCCAATAGCCTCATAATGGGATTCTAGGTCTCTTTGCCCAGCTTCCACCCCAGTCTGTGTGCAGCGATGCCTGCTTGGAACAGCTCTCAAGGATCCAGTAACTCTCATCCAATTTATTCTGCTTGTGTCCTAAGGATAGGAAAGCCCTGCAAATTCCAGAGAAATGCGGTAATACTTTAGTGTCATGAAAATCTAACTAGCACTTTGAATTTGCAGGCTGCTTTTTGCTCTGAGTCTCTCAGAGAACTTTTGAAACATTTATGTGCTTCACAAATATTTGTGACTCGTGAAAATAAACTCAGTTTTACAGGCAGGAAGGCTGAACAAGAAAAAGAGTGAAAGGATTTATCATGCAGGACCAAGAAAGTCAATGTTGAGGCCATCTAGGAAAAAAACCCCAGAACTATTCTGGAGGGTGGGTGGGGGTCAACTGATGAGACATAGGCAGGAAATAATTAATTATTAGTGAGGATATACCAAGAATGTGTGACTACTAGGTTCTAGCTAATTTATACATGAGTTCTTCTCCCCTCCCCAAATAAAATGTTTCAATGTGTTTATTGAAAAGTTCTCTTAGTAAGTAATACATTTGTCTTAGTCTCATTAAAGTATCTTCACCAAAAGTATACCTGCCAAGAGAAAGATTGGTGAGTTCAAATGGCAATTCTTTTCAATCAGTCTTTTAAGCAGTATCAAAGCTAATGATAATTTTATGGAAATAATAGTTGTTGTGTGCCATCGAGTTGGAACTGATTTACAGCTGTTCCTTCCAGAGGATTTTCAGAGGAAGTAAATTGCACAAGAGAAGATTGATTACCGAAGTCCTGAATTTACGAGATACAGAGATCCAAGTCCAATCAACACCCTGGATTTGGAGGGGATCTCCTGGACCAATTAAATTTAAGACAGAGAAATCAGCTCCAAATATTATGGTGATTGTCTTGTGGAATTCCAAAGTTATAATCTTAATAGATGGAATTCTAATGGTATGATTGATTATATGTTGTACTGCAAACCCAAATGATCAGTGGTTTAAATACTTCAAGGATTCTCCAGTATATATTTAAAAAATACAGAATGACTTGAGAAAGGATTGTTCTTGTCAGATGCCCTTCAATTTGCTGTGTAGTAGCTACTCTGTGTACATCAGAATGAAACCCTTCCCAATGCTGTGCAGTTCTGCTATTCTTGAGCCCATTGTTCCAGTCACTGTGCCATCCAATCCCACTGGGGACCTTCTTCTCTTTGCTTACCCTCTTATTTACTAACTATGATGTTTACCTACAAGAACTTGCCCCTAGACACAATATGCCCCAAGTATCTGAGACAATGAAGAGGACTTGAAGCACTTGCTGCAGAAAATCAAAGACTATAACCTTCTAAATGGATTGCATCTCAACATCAAGAAAACAAAAATTCTCACCAATGAGAATAAGCAAAATCATGATAGAAAAGACTGAAACTGTCAACAACTTCATCTTATTTAGAGCCAAAATCAATACCCTGGCTACCAGCAGTCAGGAAATCAGGAGAGCTATTATACTGGGAAGTCTGCAGCCAGGTACCTCTCCAAATTATTGAGAAGCAATTGATGTTAGTCTGATGACTAAAATATGCCTAATTCAGGCCATACTCTTTTCAATCACTTGCTATGCTACTGCTGAGAGCTGGTCAGCAAATGAGGATGACAGAAGAAAAATAGTTGCTTATGAACTGTGGTGTTGGAGAAGAGTAGCAAATATTACAGGGACTGTAAAAATAACAAATTGATATATCTTGGAGAAAGTTCAGACAGAGTACTCCTTGGAGGCAAAGATGATTAAACTTGACCTCACACACTTTGGGTATGTGACTGTGCAAGGTTATTCACTGGAGAAGGACATCATGCTAGGGAAGGTGGAAGGACAGCAAAAGAGGCAGACCATCAGCCAGGTGAATTTACACAGTGACTACAGAAATGAACCAGGCTGCTCTTTGGAGGCAAGGATTCTGGGGCCTCGTCTGACATACTTTGGACATGTTGTAAGGAGAGACAGGTCTTTAGAGAGGGACATCATGCTGGGTAGAGTAGAGGGACAGCACAGGAGGGGAAGATCCTCTATGAGGTGGATTGATTCAGTGACTGGGGTAATCGGGATGGGTGTGTCAAAGGCAATGAGATTGGCACAGGATAGAGCACGGTTTAGGGCTGTTGTACATAGGGTCGCTATGAGTCGCAAACGACTTGACCACACATAACAACAAAAACAACACAGAAATGAGTTCAATTCTGTCAGAGATGGTGTTCAAATCTGTTGTTCATGGAGTTGCTCTGAGTCATCCTTGACTCAATGGCACCCAACAACAACAACAATAACAACATGTGGGACAAGACCCTCAGTCCTTACTATGATTTCATATAATTCAGTATTCTCTTGTTCTTTTTAAATAACTGCTTTTTGGACAACACGTGGGTTGCTCAGGAGTTTAATTAGGCCTTCTCAGATTTCCATTCTTCTCAAGATTATCTGCATCTTAATTATGATTCATAAAACTAAATGCCTTTGCATAACCAATAAAACGCAAGTAGATATCATTGTAATATTCTCTTTTTCCAGCCAATATCCAAGTGACATCAACAATTAAACCCTCATTCCGTGGTCTCCTCTGAATCCAGCTTGGGTTTCTGGTAGTTTTCTGCCAATATACTGCTCTAGTAATTATAAAATAATTTTTACCAAGATTTCACTCACAGATAATAGTAATAATATTGTTCTATAACTTCCAGATTTTGTTCACTTTTCTTGGAATAACACAAGTATGGATCACTTTTAGTCTGTTAACTATCTTTCAAATTGCTTACCTAAGCAAGTGAATATATCCTGAGTTGCATCTGTTTACTGAAAGGCCACACATACCATATTGTCAGTACCTGGGGCTTTATTCTTTGCTACTGCTTACAACGTAGCCTGGACTTCTTTCTTCAGTATCATTGGTTCTTGATAATATGCTAATTCTTGAAATGTTTCAGTGTCAACCAATTCTTTTTGGTACACTAGTTCAGTGTATTCTTTCCATTTTCTTCTAATTCTTCCTGTGTCACTGAATATTTTGCCCATAGAATCCTTAAGTATTGCAACTGTGACTTGTATTTTTCTTCTGTTCTTTCTGTTTGAGAAATACTAAGCATGATCTTCTGTTTTGGTCTTCTATCGCCAGGTTTTTGAGCATTTCATTAAAATGTTTCATCTTCTTGAGGTGCTCTTTGAGATCTTCTGTTTAGTGCTCTTCATCCTTACTTTCTTTTGCTTTAACTTCCCTAGGCTCTAGAACAAGTTTCTGAATCTTTTCTGACATTCCTTTTGTACAGTTATATTTTTATCATCCTTTAAATGAAGACTTTCCCCCCCAAATATTAGTTTGTATATAATCATTCACATATGTTGTATTTTATACATGTACATTGTGTTTTATACAGTCATATATATTATATTTTATAATGATAAAAAGTTACACTGTCAAACCCAAGACATGCAGTTCAAATCCACCAGCTGCTCTGTGGGAGAAAGATGGGCAATCTCCTCACATGTGATTTGTTGCCCGTGAAAACCCATTGTAATGTCAGCTATGAGTTGGTTCTGACGTGACAAGATGATTGTACTCAATGTGAAATCAATACTTAGAATACTAGTCATTAGAACTTAGCAAGGGAGCACTGCATGCTTCGAAATCAGGAAGAGAGTGTGTTTATACCTTTTCAATCAATATGCAGAGCAGATAATTCTGGAATCTGGGCTTTATGAGGAGGAATGTGGTGTCAAGGTTGGAGACTCATCAACAATCTGTGCTATGCAGATAACACAACCTTCCTTACTGGTCTGAGGAGGACCTAAAACATTTGCAGAAGGTCAAGTATTACAGTCTTCAATATGGATTTAAGCTCAACATAAAAAATGTAAAAATTCTCACCACTGGGCCAATTGGCAGTACTATGATGGATAGATTGAGGTTGGTAACAATTTTAGCTTGCTAAGTTCCACAATCAACACTCTTGGCACCAGCAGTCGGGAAATCAAAAGATGAATTGCACTGGAAAAATCTACTGTAAGGGACCTCTCCAGTATACTGAGAAACAACAATGTTAATCTAGAGATTAAGGTGTGCCTGATCCAGGTCATGGTCTTCGCTATTACTTGCTACGTATCAGAGAGCTAGACAATGACAGAAGAAGAATTGATGCCTTTGAGTTATGGTGCTGGCAAAGAGTCTTGAACATACCATGGACCACTAAGAAAGCAAATAGGCCTGTCTTGGGAAAGATGAACAGCATTGGGAAAATCTACTGTCAGGAACCTCTTCAGAGTGCTGATGAACAAGGATGTTTATCTAGGAACTAAAGTGTGCCTGATCCAAGCCATGGTCTTTGCAATTACTTGTTATGCCTCTGAAAGCTGGACAATGACTAAGGAGGACAGAAGAATTCATGCTTTTGAGTTGTGGTGTTGGAGAAAAATATTGAACATACTGTGGACCACCAAGAGAACAAACAGGTCTGTCTTGGAGAAGCTGATACCAGATTGCTCCCTGGAGGCAAGGATCTTGAAACTCCACCTTACATGCTTTGAGCATGATGTCAGGAGGGACTAGTTCTTGGAGAAAGACATCATGCTTGGAAGGGTGGAGGGACGGCACAGGAGTAGGTGACCCTGGATGAGATGGATTGACATAGTAATAGGGGAAGATGTGTTAGTGACAGTGACATTGGCTCAAGATAGAGCAGGGCTCAGAGCTATTGTTCATAGGGTCATTATGAGTTACATTTAACTTGAGGGCACATAACAACCCCAACAACAACTTGCCTATTATCACTCAGTCTTTTCAAGAACTCATTGAACTATTCCCATTCTTTCACCCCTCTTACATCTACTAACCTCTGCTATTCTAGTGATATTTTTATCCCTTCCCCTATTTTTGTCCCTTTTCTCTTTCCCCTTCTCCTTTTGAACTGTACATATCTTGCTTGGCTATTCTCCTCTTTTCTCAATAGTGGTTTTATGTAGTATTTATTTTTATATGATTGACTTATTTCATTCAGCATAATGCTCTCTAGACTCTCTCATGCAATTTAAAATTGTACAAAACATTGTTCATTAGTGCTGCATAGTATTCCATTGTGTGAATTTATACAATTTCTTAATTCGTTTGTTTGTGTATAGGTATTTGGTCTGTTTCCCTTTTCTTGCTATTGTGAATGATGCTACTGTGAACATAAGTGTAAATATGCCCAGTAGTGTCTCACCTCTAATATCCTTGGGAATATATTCCTAGCAGTGTAATAGCTGGATAGTATTGTATTTCTATGTTCACCTTTATGTTGAAACACCTAACTACCTTCCATTATAGTTGTATCATTTTCTAGTTTTATCACTTACAATCTCTCCACATGTTCTCCAACATTTAATGTTTGTTGATTTGTAAACTTACTACTGTTGTAGAGGTGAGAGGATATCTCACTGTTGTTTTGATTTACATCTCTCTGATTGCTTGTGATTTTGAATATTCATGTGTTTCTTGGCCATCCAAATGTCCTCCTTTGTGAAGAATATTTTCATCTTTTGCCCATTTTGAGTTGGATTTTCCATATTTTTCTTGTGGAGGCCCTGTAGTAGTCTGTAAACTTCATTTATGAGATCCTTATCTGAAATGTTTTTACCAAATGTTTATTCTCAATCTGTGGACTTTCTCTTTACACTATTGAAAGCTTTTGATGGACACAGGGATTTTATTTTAACAAGGTCTCATTCATGGATTCTGTCCTCTCTAGATTGTGCATTTTAGGCCATATTTAAAAGCCTATTTATGCTCTAGGTGAAGGCTTCTAAATTTGTTTCCATTTTGTCTCATTTTCTTTACAGTTTTGAGTTTTACTCATATGTCTCTGGTCTACCTTGAGCTTGTTTTTTTGGGTATGATTTGCCATGTGAATCCTGGTCCAGTTCTCTGCAGGTAGATATCCAGTTTTGCTGGCATCATTTGTTGTAAAATGACAGTAGTTTCCCCATTTACTATGTTTTGTTACTTTGCTAAAAATCAGTTGACCATAGGCTGATGGGTTGATTTCTGGAGTCTAAATTGTATTCCATTGATCTGTGTGTTTGTGATTGTACCAACATCATGTTATTTTTATTAATACAGCTATATTTTAAGTTTTGAGATGCCTCCTTCTTCCTTTTTGTTTTCTAGAAGAGCTTTGCTAATTCTGTATCTCTTTCCAAATGAAATTGGAAATTGCATTTTCTATCTCCTTGAAGAATGAATTTGGTATTGTTTTGGGATTACACTGAACCTGCATATTGCTTTTAATAGTGGTATCATTTTTTACAATGTGCAGTCTTCCTATTCATGAACAGGGAATATTTTTACACTTAATTAAATCTCTACTGCTTCGTGTAGTGTTGTTGTTATTATGTACTGTTAAGTAAAACTTGACCCATAGCTGACCCTCCGGAAGGTTTTCAGAGGCAGTTAAGAACATGGGAGAAAGTCTCCTATCTTTATCGCATGGAATAGTTGGTGAATTAAAGTGGTATTCCTTTGGGATTGCAGCACAGTTACTTCCCACTAGTCTACCAGAGACCCCTGCTTCTTATATTAGTGTTCTGTAGTTTTTCTTAGATTCTTGTGTCTCTAGTTAGGTTCCCCCTGCCCCCAGCATTTCATATTGTGGTTGTCTATTGTAAATAGTATTGCTTTCATAACATAATTTTCTGTACTATTTGTTGCTGTAGAGAAATCTAGTTGATATTTGTATGTTAATCTTATATCCTGCCACTCTAGTAAATTGTTCTACTGGGTATGATGTGTTTTTTTGTTAAGTATTTTGCATTTTCTGTGCATATTTTCATATCTGAATATAGGCACAGTTTCACAGCCTCTTTTCCAATTTTGATGTCTCTTGTTTCCTTTTATTTGCCTTATTCAGTTGGCTAGATCTCATAATAACATAGTATTAAATAGTATCAAATAGGAGTGGTGTGATAGTGGGTAGCCTTGCCTACTTCCTCTTCATAAGCAGAATGTCTTTAGTCTCTCTCTATTGAGAATGATGGATTTACATACATGATTTTCATTATGTTAGGAGATTCCCTTCTACTCTTATTTTTAAAAATCTTTTAATTGGGAAGGTATGTTTGGTTTTGTCAAAGGTTTATTTTGTATCAGGTGATTTGATTCTCTGGTTCTTATAATTTGCCTTATTAATATGATAAAGCACATCAACTGAGAACTGCCTGAAGTGTGGGCTGGATTTAGAAGAGGCCGTGGCACTAGGGATATTATAGCTATGTCAGATGGATCTTGGCTGAAAGCAGAGAGTACTAGAGGAATTTCTATCTGTGTTTCATTGACTGTGCAAATGCTTGTGACTGTGTTTCACAACAAACTGTGGCTGACTCTGAGAAGAATGAGAATCCCAGAACACTTGACAGTGCTCATGTGAAACCTATACTTGGACCAGGAGGCAGTCATTAGAACAGAGTAAGGAAACACTTCATGGTTCAAAATTGGGAAAGGTGTGTGTCAAGGATGTGTCCTATCACCGTATCTTTTCAAACTATATGCAGAACAGATTATCCAGGAGGCTGGGCTTTATGATGAGAAGTGTGGCATCAGGATCAGAGTTAGACTTATCAACAATCTGTGTTATGCAGATGATACAACACTGCTTGCTGAAACTGAGGAGGACCCAAAGCACTTGCTGCAGAAATTCAACGCTGCAGCCTACAATATGGATTGAAGCTCAACATCAAGAAAACAAATATTCTCACCACTGGGCTGATTGGCAGCATCTCAATAGATGGTGAAGATATTGAGATTGTTGACAGCTTCAGTTTGCTTGGCTCTACAAGCAACAGTCTTGGTACCAACAGCCAAGAAATTAAAAGATGAATTCCATTGGAAAAGTCTGCTGTCAGAGACCTTTCCAAAGTACTGAATAACAATGATGTCAGTTTGGAGACTATAGTGCACCTGATACACACCATGGTCTTTGCAATTACTTGCTATGCATCAGAGAGCCGGACAATGACTAGGGATGATAGAAGGAGAGTTGATGACTTTGAGCTGTGGTGTTGGACATGAGAATAAACAAGTTCATACTGGAGAAGGTGAAACCAGGCTGCTCCTTGCAGGCAAGGATTCTGAAACTTTGTCTGACATACTTTGGACATGTTGCAAGATGGGATCAGTCCTTGGAGAGGGATGTCATGCTTGGGAGGGTGAAGGGACATCACAGGAGAGGAACACACTTGATGAGATGGATTGATTCAGTCACTGGGGTAATGGGGATAGACGTGTCAGAGACAATAAGATTGGCAAGAGATAAAGCAGGGTTTAGGGCTGTTTTACACAGGGTCACTATGAGTCACAGTTGACTCGATGGCACATAACAACAACAACAACAACAACAACTTACTTTAATTGTTTTTCTTATGTTGAACTATTTCACATATAACTATTCACATATAATGTCCTTGTTATCACAGAGTTAATCTGGTCTTTGGTGATTTTTTTAATAGCTTAAAGCTCTCTTCTTGTGATAGTTTATAAATTCAAGTGGTATATTCTTAAGATTGGGTTTCTTTGCCTTCACAAACGTGTATATATTTTCTTCAGGTTCAATTTGAACACGAGCATAAGCAATTTATTTTCTCTTCATAGTTGTCCCCTAGTCATTTCTCTAGATATTGAATTTTTCTACCATCTCTTTTCACAAAAATAATTTATTTAATCTCCACATGGATATTTCTGCTTAAAAATAGGTAATACAATCCTAATGTGGAAATTATTGAATGTCACATTTCTTAATTATAAATAAATTAATCAAATTATCAATATCACATGGAAGTATAATCTGAAGATTATAAAAAAATGGCTGGAAAAATGCATTGAAATAAAACTGTAAGAAATTAAAGATGGATTTAGAAGAGGTTACTGTATGAATGATATCATTGCTAATTTCAGATGGATCTTGGCTGAAAGAGAATATCAGAGAGATGTTTACTTGTGCTTTACTGACTATACAAAGGCATTTGACTATGCGGATCATAACTAACTATGTCTAACTTTGAGAAGAATGGGAATCACAGAATACTTCATTGTGCTTACATGAAGTGTATACATACACCAGGAAGCATTTGTCCAAAACGAACAAAGGAACAACACATAGTTTTAAATCAGGAAAGGTGTGAGTTGGGGTTATAGTCTTTCTTGGACTATGCGCATCAGGATTGGAGAAAGACTCATCAACAATCTAGATTATGCAGATGACAAAAGCTTGTTTGCTGAAATGAAGAGGGATTTGTGCATCTATTCTAGAAGATCAAAGACTATGGTCTTCAATATGAAGTGCATTTCAATGTCAAGAAAACAATTCTTCAGCGCTGGAACAATAGACACTATCAGGATAGATGGAGAAAGATTGAAGTTGTCAAAGATTTAATTTTACTTGTATTCACAATTAACACCTATGGTAATAGCAGTCAAGAAATCTAACGACAGTTTTCATTGGTGAAATCCACTGTCAATGACCTCTTTAAAGTGACAAAATCAAGGATGTCAGCTTAAAGAATAAGCTGTATCTGATTTAAGCCGTGGTGTTTACAACTGCATCCTAAGAATCTCAAAGTTGGACAATGAATACTAATTACAGACGAAGAGTCAAAGCCTTTGGTCTATGATGCTGGGGAAGTGTACTGAAAGTCCCATGGACTCCTAAAATAACAAATAAGTCTGTCTTGGAGAAATACAACCAGGTTAGTCCTTAAGAATCAATAATAGTGAAAATTATTCTCACATAATTTATATAAGTTGTCAGGAAAAACCAATCCTTGGAAAAAGACCTTATACTAGTCAAGATGGAGGATTTGAGGAAGAGAGGAAGACCCTTAACAAGATGGATTGGCACACTAGCAATGGATTGGAGCATATAAGAGATTTTTGAGGATACTATAGGATAAGACAATGTCCAGACCTATTGTTGATAGGATCACTATGAGTCATGGTGGAATCAACAGCACCTAACAACAATAACAATGCCCAGTATATTGATTTTATGTGTTCAATTTAATTTTTGGCCACTTCTAATTCACGTTTTTTAATACTTCAATGTTCTGTTCTTTAATGGATATTTATAACAATTTCTAATCTTTTTTAGTCAATGTACATCAGCCAAGGAAGATCCTTCATTTAGTGAAAGTTTTACTCTCTCAGGCTTATCAAGGTAAATCCTGGTTCAAATCCACATGCTGCTCCTTGGCAGAAAGATGGTCAATCAACTCTTGTGGAGTATACTGCCTCTAAAAACCCATGGGAGGATCAGCTAGAAATTGGTTCTGACTTGATGTTACATTGTAACTACTTTGAGGAGGTAACTTTCTCCAGTTGTGTCTGGAAGACCTCTCAACCTCTTATTCTGGCACAACTTTGGACAACCTTCTGCTGCTATTTGTAGGGTTTTCAAAATTTCCACATTTGTCTTAGTCTAGAAGTTTTATTGAAACCTGTTTACCATGAGCAACTTTGCTGGTATTAGAAATATTGGTGGCATAGTTTCCATGATCACAGCAACACATAAGCCATCACAGTGTGACAAACTGAAAGACAAGTAGTTGTAGGAAGTTTTAGAGAAATGACAGTATCCCCTTCAAAAGATATAACCTGCAGTAGGTATATACCAAGCAACAATAGTTTCGTATTTTAAGAATTTTTAACAATGGTTTCACAGGGTTTGTAAGAATAATTTCACTTATCATTGTAAACATCCTGGCAATATTACCTTCTTACATTTCATAGGGTGTACATAGAATGCTTTTACATATATTCCACGTATTCCTAAGCTTGATGCTTAAAATAAAACAAACCCACAACACCACCAAAACATACCTGCTAAAGTGAATATTTTATTTAGTTTTTATTGTTTTCAGGGTGTGTATGTGTGTGTGTGTGTGAGAGAGAGAGAGAGAGAGAGAGAGAAGAGAGAGAAAGAGAGAGAAATCAAGGAACAGAAATTAACCTTGTATCCAATGTTAGAGCTTTTTTTTTTTTTTAATCCTTGTACATACCTTGTCTTTTTGTTTGGACAACTAAGTAAAGTCAGGTAGAAACTAACTCTGTTTTTCTGTTAAGAAAGTATGTGCTGATTTCAAATACTGTTTTCAGCCTGAGAATTTTAATCTTATTTTTTAATTTAAGTATAGACATTTTAGTTCAACTTACATTCACAATCTCTGCTATTTCATTTATTCTTCCTTTTTGTTTTTAAGTAATTACAATGGCAATGATATTAAGTCCACTAAGTCAAAGGAATGAAGAAAGTTATTACAATGGCAAAGTCTTCATACTGGGCTTGGTTTTTATTCTGTGGGATTTGATAAGCGTTCTTTTATAGGGTTATTCTTGAGAGTTAAGTGGGTATTTTGTGAAAGTGCCATGAAGTTCTGATTCTATTCATCTGAGGTAAAAAAGAAATGATTTATGCACAACTGCATATAAATGATATATGCACTATATTCCTGTGTGTCCTGGAAGCTCTATTGCCTTTTAATATTGCTTAATAAAATTGAATATGAGTTTTTTTAAAGGTCTTACCTTGCTTTGCAAAATAAATAATAGGTCTAGGTGGCTTTTGTTCTGCCAAAATTTCATCATGACTTTGGGAAATTTTCTTGAATAATGTTTCTGCCCACCTTTGCAGGTGAGATATCAAGTTAAAGATTTGCTTTTTTTAGAAAAAAAATTCATTCATTCTAGAATTTTCTCCAGTGAGTAAAATGGCTATAAGAAAGGGCTGTAGAACTGAGCTTTGATGGGACTAGGAAAGGAATGTCAGTGAAAATGTTGACTAATGAATTTTTCTAGTGAATTGCGAGGGCTATAATCAAGAGTTATCAGTTTGCTGCTTCACCAAATCTAGTTAACTAACAATTTTCACCACTATTAATCCCTGGCAGGGGTTTAGCACTTTGGATTAAAGCTGTGACCCATATAGAAGAAAAAAAAATACAGACAGCAAATTGACTTCGAGAAAGACTCTGACTCAATGATTCTGATTCTAGCCATCCTCTAGGTCTCTTTCCCTTTCTAAGGTTCATGAGTAGTGTATGCTTATATACTAACCTAAAGGAATAGCATCATTGCTTTCCTGATGTTGAGATGGAATCCATACCAAAAGATGAATTCCTTGATCTGCAACAAGTGCATTAAACCATCCTCTCTTTCAGCAAAAAAGGTTGTATCATCTGCTTAACAAAGCTTATTGATTCTCTCTCCCGTCAATTTTGATGCCCCAATCCTCCTCATAGAGTCCAGCTTCTCAGACAATTTACTCAGCATACAGATTGATTAGATATGAAGAGAGAATACAACCCTGACACACTCCCTTCCCAATTGCAAACCATGCAGTTCTCCCCTGCTCCACTCACACAACAGCCTCCTGGTCCAGGTATAGGTTTTGCATGAGCACAATCAAGTGCACTGGGATTCCCATTCTTCTCAATGTCGGCCACAACTTGTCATCATCCACACAGTCAAACACTTTTGCACAGTTAATAAAGCACAAATAGATTCTTCTGGTATTCCTTACTTTCAGCCAGGACCCCTTTGACATCAGCAATGATATCCCTGGTGCCATGGCTTCTTCTAAATGCTGGTTGAACTTCTGGCAGTTCCTTATCTTTATACTTGAACCAAGAGGCAGTAGTCAGAACAGAGCAAGGAAACACTGCATGGTTCAAAATTGGGAAGGGTGTACACCAGGGATGTGTCCTGTCTCCATACCTTTTCAACCTGTATGTAGAACAGATTATCCGAGAGGCTGGGCTCTATGAGGAGAAATGTGGCATCAGAATTGGTGGAAGATCTATCAACAATCTGCGTTATGCAGATGGCACAACCCTGCTTGCCAAAACTGAGGAAGACCTGAAACGCTTGCTGCTGAGGGTCAGGGACTGCAGTCTTCAATATGGATTGAGGCTCAATGTCAAGAAGACAAAGATTCTCACCACTGGACCAACTGGCAACTTCAGGATGGATGGTAAAGATAGTGAGATTGTTCACAGCTTTAGTCTGCTTGGCTCCACAATAAAACTCTTGGCACCAGCAGCCAGGAAATTAAAAGACTTATTGCGATGGGAAAGTCTGCTGTTAAGGACCTCTCTAAAGTACTGAAAAGCAATGGTGTGTCTCTGGAGACTAAGGTGCATCTAGTACAGGTCATGGTCTTTGCAACCACTTGTTATGCGTCAGAGAGCTGGACAATGACCAGGGTGGATAGAAAGAGAATTGATGCTTTTGAGCTTTGGTGTTGGAGAAGAGTGCTGAGGGTGCCATGGACTGCTAAGAAACAAACATTCAACCTGGAGAGGGTTAAACCGGGCTGCTCCTTGGAGGCAAGGATTCTGAGACTTTGTCTGACATACTTTTGTCATGTTGTAAGGAGAGACCGGTCCTTGGAGAAGGACATCATGCTTGGGAGGGTGGAGGGCAGGTGCAGGAGGGGAAAGCCCTCTGGGAGGTGGATTGATTCGGTGACTAGGGAAATCTGAATGAGTGTGTCAGAGACCATGAGATTGGCACAGAACAGAGCAGAGTTTAGAGCTGTTGTACATAAGGTCACTGTGAGTCGCAAGCAACTCTATGGCACATAACAACAACAAGCCATTTTTGAATGTTCTTCAGCAGTATTTTGCTTGCATGTGATATAAATGATATTGTTAGATAATTTACACATTCATTTGGATTACATTTCTTGAGAATGGGAAGAAATATGGACCTCTTCCAATCTGTTGATTAGATGGCTTTCTTCTAAATTTCCTTGCATAGACTGGTGAGTGCATCCAAGGCTTTATCTGTTAGTTGAAATAAGTCAGTTGGTACTCCATCAATTCCTAGGGCCTTATTTTTTGCCAATGTGTTCAATGCAGATTCTACTTGCTCCTTCATTACCATTGTCTCCTGTTTATATGGTACTTCCTGAAATTTTCCAGTCCATTACAATGTCAGGAAAACAAAGATTTTTACCACTGGACCAATGAGCAGCACTATGATGAATGGAGAGGAAAAGTGTCAACAGCTTCACCTTTCTTTGATCCACAATTAACACCCTTGGTACAAGCAGTCAGGAAATGAGACAAATTGCACTGGGAAAATCTGCAGTTAGAGACCTTTCCAAATTATGGGAGAGTAGTGATGTCAGTTTGAAGACTAAGGTGCATCTGATTCAGGCCATAGTATTTCCTGTCTTTTCTACTAGCTATGAATCCAAGGCATGGACAATAAATAAGGATTACATAAAAATAATTGATGCCTTTGAGCTCTAGTGTTGAAGAAAAGCACTGAACATCCCATGGACAAGCAAAAGAATGGACAGATATGTTTTGGAGAGAGTGCTCTTCGGAGGCTTTGCATCTCATACTTTAGACATATTGCTAGGAAGTGCTATTCCTTGGAGAAGGACATGATGGTGGGGAGGGTGGAGAGTTGGTGGAGAGGAAGACCCTCAAGCAAGTGAGTTGATACCCTGACTGCTGCAATGGGCTTTTGTGTGTCAGGAAGTTTGACGATGGCACAGGATAGAACAGGGCTCAGATCTTTTACTCATAGAGTCACTGTGATTCGTGCTCTACTTGATGGCCCCTAACAACAACAACAACAACAGCAACGGAATAAACAGTGACTTCTTGTATCTGAATTTAGGGCTATGATCTTTTGAATCCTTGCTGTTATTCTTTCTTTTTGCTTGAACGGCTTAGTGAAATTGAGGTTTGTTTTTGTGTTATTGGAACGTATATACTTATTTCAGTGCTGTTTTAGTCTGGGGATTTTTTTCTTTGCCTTAAACAGCAATTTCAGATCAACTCTGTTCAAATCCCCCTGGTAGTCTCAAAAAAAGAAAGATCTAGTGATCCATAAAGATTGAATATAATCAATAAAACTGTTCGGGACAGTTTTATTCTGTGAAACATGGAATCATCATGCGTCAGATTGACAGCAATGGGTTTGGTCTGTTCTCTACCCCACAAAATCAGAGGGGATTGATGATATGTATCAGGAAAATGATAACCCATGCTCTTGGGAGGATAGCTCTGCTTTGCTAGGTCAAGGCGATGCTTTAGAGAATAGGGCTCTAATCTGCTTGTATAGACGAGTGCCTGAGTCAAGAACTTCATTTTCTACTCTTTCAATACCCAGTTTAAATGTAGCTGCTCCATAACATTCCTAGATTTTTCTCAGCTAGAACTTCTCATCCTTCAGCTGGTGAATATCATTTTATCTCTCTCTAATGCCATTTGTCCTTCTCCTATTTTATTTTGATTACTCACTAAATTTCCTCTTTTCTACTTTTAGACTCAAACCAGTTTTGTAGCTTTTTCTAATTTTGGAACATTATTTAAGCCTATACTTTTACAAATAATATGTTCTATATATGTATTTTTTTAAATGAAATAAAGAGTTTCCATCCTGTTGTAACAGGATTCTTATGACAAATTGTCCTTCTAAATGAATAACGTGAAATCTAAACAACAAAATCACAAATAATAATACTTTAGATACAATTGTTGTTATGTACTGTTGAGTCACCTGTGACTCATAGAGACCCTATGCACAATAGCTCTGCACCCTGCCCTATCCTGAGTCAGTCTCTGAATTCCTATACCATCATTACCCCAGTTACTGTGTCAATCCTTCTTCTCTTGTGCTCTGTCCCTCCACCCTGCAAAGAATGGTGTCCTCTTCAAGCATTTGTCCCTCCTGGAAACATGTCCAAAATATAAAAGATGGAACTTCAAAATCCTTTCCTCCAAGGAGCAACTTGGTTTCACCCAATCCAGGATAGACATGCTTGTTTTCTTGGCAGTGACTTTTATCTTCAGTACTATTCTTTAGCACCAAAACTCAAAGGTATCTATTCTTCTTCTGTCACTCTGAGCCAATGGCCAGCTCTCTGATAAATATCAAATAATTGCAAAGACCGTGTCCTGCATCAGATAGTCTCTACACTGACATTATTGCTCTTCAGCACTCAGTAGAGGTTCTTGATAGCAAATTTTCCCAGTGCAATTTGCTTTTTATTTCCTGATTACTGGTGCCAAGAGTGTTGATTGTGGAACTGAGCAAGATCAAATTGAGAAAGTGTCCTTAGTGCCATGGCCTTTTCTAAACCCAGCTTTCTGGTAGTTTTCTGTTGAGGTATTGTTCCAGTCCTATTTGGATAATATTCAGCAGGATACAACCAATAGGCATACTATTCACTCTACAATAGATATATTTTAGGAAAGCCTAGTATATTTTAATTTAATGTCTTTTATTTTCATTTTAAAACTGAATACAAATCTTTGGAGGAGGAATTAATTCAGAGTCGGAGATGTAGGGCTGGATATTGTGCATACTACACTATTTTCTTTGTAGCCATGTTTGCATATTGCTTTTATGTTTTTCACTCAAGCTTTTGTTGTTGTAGTTACTATTTTTGTACTGATGAAGACTGTAAATGTCATTTTTGCAGAGAAGACATATTTTAACAGAAGTATTTGGCAAAGAAAATTCCTAATTTTATTTAATTATTTAAAATATTTTAAAAATATTTAAAAATAAGTGTGCTGAAATTTGGAAAGTATAGTGGTTATATCAAGTGATGGAGAAGAGTTCAGACTAATAAGAGGACAATTAGGTTTATTAGGGTAAATAGTAATTGTTGCATGCTTTATATATATCCTACAGCAATAATTTGTGATTAAACCAATACTCTTTGTCTTCAAGGTCCAACTCTTAGCAAATGTCCATTAGATTTTCAGCACTGTAATCTTAACAAGAGATTTACTATCTTCCTCTCATAAATCTGTTGATGCATTTGGACTGCTGACCTTTTCATTAACCACACAATGTACTTGGGCACATGTTTAGTGACTGTATAATTTATCTGAGAACAGAATTATTTTGTGTTCACCAAGTATCTGATATTTCAGTGGTTTATACACAGGTGCTTCCCACAGCCATCATGCTTGGATTGGAACCCTGCTCAACACTGTCTTCATTTTGGCCCCTAAACTGACAAGGGGCCTATGCTTGGTTATTTTTTCTTTCCTATGTAAAATGATAAGATTACTGCCCAGTATCTTAAACAGTAATTGTAGAGTGAATTTATTGCTGATTATTTGAGGGGAAGATATATGGATTCAGTACAGAGTACAAAAACTCAAACCCATTATTACTGAGTCAGAATGAACCCACCAGCTGTTTTCCAGAGGTTGCAAATAGCAAAGGAGAAGTTTCCCATATTTTTTCCTGAAGAACTGCTGGTGCATTTGAAACACCGGAGAAGTATCACCTTTGTGTTAAGTGAAATTCCTTTGGACTATACTACCAGAGCTCCTACTGTTAGCCCATAGATCTCCAAATTACAAACCTTTGGAGGAATTCAATCCTACAGACCTACTGATAGCCACGTATGTGCTTGTGCATACTGCTGAAGATGCTGTTGATGGTGATAATCTAACTTCCATTGACTATTTCTTCTTGTTAGCATCTGGACTGCATTTCTACATGCCCTGCCTGCTTTAACAATCATCATCATAACACATATTAGATATGTACTGTTCTATTTTCTGTATTACAGATGGATTTCATCCTTTGGTGAATGGCAAATTTGGATTTCAAATCCAGATGGCCCAAATATAGAGTCTTCACTTTTAATTGCAATTCACTCTACCTTTCATGACTCTTTCTATATATATGTTCTGTTTACATGTCTTATTATATGCTGTTTGTGAGAGGAGATATGGAAAAATTAAAAGAAGAAATATAACCAACAAACAAGGTAGTATTTGCACTACATAAAAGGTTGGGCCAGTATTTCCAAGCAATTGGCTATAAATCTGCCCAAACACACTACTATTTCTCACACAAGTTGCTACTGCTACTCTAATTAATTCTCCTAAGACTATTATCAAATTAGTTACTAAAATTGGAGGCCAACTATGTGCTACACTTTGAACCTATTGTATCACTATTGTTTTCAAAATTAACTGTTCCTCTTTCGTTTGTTTTCTTCATTCCTATCTATACCTTTTGTGTTCTGTGGTTCAAAAGCCATCAGGGGAACAACTCACGGGGCTGTGGGTAATTGAAGCCAGTGTTGCAGAGACAGGATCCTGTAGATTATCAATAGTAGCACAGTTGAATGGCATATCCCAGAAGAGTGAAGTCCCAAGAGAGAGCAAGCATTGCCTTCACTGAGCTTATATAGGCCTCTAGTAGGGAAGGGCTTGTATCTCACCCCAATCCTATCTCATTAATAAAATAAATACTTCATCACAAAATATAAGTTAATCAATAGCTAGGAAAGACATTTTGAAAAATGAATCCTTGACACCACACAAAGTGACAGGATGTTTAGGTTTTATCTGAGGCTAATCAAAATCAATTTAATGACAGTTATAGTTGTTGAAATAAAATAACTTCCACACACTGGTTCACTTTGTCTTTTTCCTGAGCTATTTTGAACTGCTCTCTGATACACAAATTGCTGGACAGTCTAGTCTTTGCATGATATTCTGCTAGCATATTCCCAGACAGCAGTATGTAAGTTTAAATTATATAATGCCAATAAAATACTCACTTTCTCTGTCTAATAAGGTGTAGAAGAAACATGTTTCACTTTGACTTGTTGGTGAACACAATATATTGGCTTCATAAACATACTACTTAGCACAGAAAAACAAGAGTTTTCTAATAAACAGACTATTTTATTCTTTTCATTTTTCTTCCATTTATATTTTCCCCAGAAATACATGAAATATATATTTTTGTTGTTGCCTCTTCTAGCACTTTCAGTGTGGTTTCTGTTAGACTGAGCAGGTTTTATCTTTCTGAGTAGAACAATGAGGAATACTGTGGAGCCTGCCTTCCACACAACAGCCCAAGGGGATGGAACAAAGTCAGTTGCTCAGTAGAGGTGGTCTTTAACTAAAGGTCAAATAAAATTGTACTGGAAGCTTTGAGATTAGCTTCAAGTGGCTTTCTTCAGTAGGGAGGCTGACCTGGTGAGAATTGGAGAGGAAAAAAAATAATATCCCAAAGCCTTTGTTCTCTCTGACTCCTCTCTTCAATTTAAGAAATGGGAAAAGCTGATTTGTCTATGCTCTTTTTTTCTCCAATGGCACATATGAAGACTTGAACTACAACATTTATTGTCTAAGATATTTGTATAAATTTAGGAGAGGTGGAGAGGTAAGGCTGCATATTAAAAAAGGATGTGGCAAACATATGAGGTGAAAGAGAATTGAATTGTGAGCACTTAGGATGGTACAACTTCACCTCATATGATTTGGGCATGTTGTCAGGAGAGACCACAGAAGATCAGTGAAAAAGAGCAATATGCTTAGAGAGGTGGATTAGCACAGTGACTATCACAGTGGACTTAAGCACAGCAGAGACTGTTAGGATGGCATAGGATCTGGTAGGTTTGTGTTCTGTAGAGTTATGAGAGAGAGGGAACTTGAAAACATATACTAATGACAGGATGGCAGGGTCATCCATCTGAGATCACCCAGTCTGCAGATGAATAATCAGATGACTACAGATACATGCGAGATTGTAGAAGAGATCAACTGGGCACGGACTATATCTGCAGAAATGCCAGATAGCTTTAGACTTGTATAAGTAGAAAATGGTTGCTTAAACTCACTAAGTTCTGGGGCCTCTTATTAAACAATAATAGCTCACTGATACAGAAATTGGTATTTATAGTGCTTCCATAACAAAAATCCCAAAAGATACAGTATTGATTTTTTGACATGATAGTGGGTGGTGCCTTTGATTCAGTTTTGATTCATGGCGAGCCTAAGGCAAAGAATAAAAGAGGTCCTTAGAGTTTACAAGGCTGGAAAGCTTTGCAGAAAAGGACTGCCTTCCTTTTTCCTGGGGAGTGACTGATGGTCACTTGAACAGTTTACCTTTCAGTTAGCAGCTCAATAATTATTTTTGTAAAATTCTACTTTTATTATGTAAGAAAAAAAATGATAAATCTGTAACCTTCAGTAATATGGGAAACAGAAGATGTTTCTAAAGCACTTTTGGTCTTGATGAAGATTTCCCGGCAAACGCAAAAATGCCATCTGCTTCCTCTTAAACTCATAAGATAATCTCAAGAAAGGGATGAGGTAAAGAAAGAATTGGCCAGTTGACACATGCAAAATTTAGAGAGAATATAGAGAGCATTCTGAATTGGAAAAAAAAAAAACTATTTCTTATCTTCAATCTCTTTGCCACTGTCAGATTCACAAATTAAAATGAAACTGGAGACAAAAATCAAATTAGAATATATAGCTATGGGACTCTCTGTTAGGACACATGAAAGTGTTAAGATCATGCTTAATACACCTTCTTAGCTAGATAAAAGGGTTTTTAAAAATACCTATGGGTGTGGTCCCGAAGTAATCACAATTAAATGGACTTATATTTGAAAATTTTCTTAAATATGGCTTTTGGAATGTGAAGTGGACAATAACCAGATACATAGAAAATCTGTAAAATAGTTTAAGACATTGCACTACAAAAGTGCAGGGGGATTGAAAGAAAAGTGACAGTTTAAAAGATATAAATACTGTGCTTTTAGTTTTAAATGAACAGGAATCAGGCTAAGGAAACTACTCAATTGCAATTATAGATCTTTTATACATCAATAAGATGTAATGGAAGATATCAAAGGCCAAAGTAACCAAAAGGTGGTGCCAAGATCTGAGGATGATATAAAACAGAAGACAGAAGAACTACTACTAAGAATTAGGACCAGGATCTTATTAAGAAACACTTCCCAAACATAGGATGGTGATACTCATACCCAGCAAGACTGACAAATTTATATTAATCAACAATTAGACTGTGGCTCCCCTGCTACATATTTTTAAATTAGATTTGTGCATTATTTTGGGTTTTGGTTGTGTGTGTGTGTGTGTGTGTGTGTGTGTGTGTTTTATTCTGTCCTGTGTTATTGTTATATTTTGGATGTGGAAGCTTGCATTTTTAGTTCAAACATATTTGGGTTAAGAGAAGGCACAACAAAACCAGATACAAATCATAAGCATCATATTATGATAGAGTGAGACTTATGGAGGGATTGAGAGATGATAACTACAGTCTTCATGTGAGAAGGATGTAAAATTTACTGCCAGAAAGTCATCTACTATTATGTAAAAATAAACCCTAACCTGGTTTTCCACCTTTACCTCTATCTTTACCCTTTGCAATGCGATCTTTCACCTTCTTCAACTAAGAAGTGAAGTCCATTTTCCCATCTCTTGAATCATGGATAGCTTTGTGTACTATTTTAGCCAAGATACAGGTCTGCTATGATTGGCTCTCGGTTCCACTCCAATGCTTTAAGATGCTTACATCCTTCCTCTCCCTCCTGGAACTTGCCACCGTCAAGAGAACAAGCTGAAACTAGTCTTCCAGAAGAGAAACGGATGGAATAAAATGAGTTATCTAGCTGGGAGACCCAGACCAACTAGCCCAGCTGAGTGATGAATGAGTAAGCACAGCTGAGATGAGCCTTGCCTTGATGAGAACTCACTAGATGGGCCCAGGCTTTTAAAAAAACAAGAGATTATTGACTGAAATCCATGACATGCTTGTGGAGTTTCTTTTACAACAGTTATTAGTAGTTGTTGTTATGGGCCAAATATGACCGATAGTGACCTTATGAACAAGAGATCTGAACCCTATCCTATCCTGTGCCATCCTCACAGTTCCTCACACCTTAGATCTATTACAGCAGTTGTTGTTGTTGTTGTGTGTCTGATGTTTCTGCAAAAGATCGTTACAAAGGATGAAAAAGAAGAAAAGACAAAGATGGATGTCAGATGAGACTCTGAATATTGCATTAGAGCGCTGAGAAGCCAAAGCTAAAGGAAGAAACCAAGAAATCAAAGAGCTAAACAGAAAATTTCAAAAGGCAGCCCGGGACTATGAAACAAGATACTATAATGAAATGTGCAGAGAGCTGGAGTCAGAAAATCAAGAGGGCCGAACTCGCTCAGCGTTTCTTAAGCTGAAGGAGCTGAAAAACAAATTCAAACCACGGGTGGCAATACTTAAGGATACTTTGGGCAGTCTATTAAATGATCCAGAAAGTATCAAGAGAAATGGAAGGAATACACAGAGTCACTGTATCAGAAGGAACTGGCTGACACGGAAGAATTTCATGAAATGACATATGAGCAAGAGCCTATGGTGATGAAAGAGGAAGTTCAAATTGCTCTGAAGGAATTGGCAAGAAACAAGGCTCCAGGAGTTGACGGCATACCAATTGACATATTTCAACAAACAGACGCTGGCCTGGATGTGCTCACTAAGTTGTGCCAAGAAATTTGAAGGACAGCCAGCTGGCCCATTGACTGGAAAAGATCGATATTTCTTCCCATTCCAAAGAAAGGTGACCCAACAGAGTGTGGAAATTATCGAACAATATCATTGATATCACATGCAAGCAAAATTCTGCTGAAAATTATCCAAAAACGTTTGGAACAATATGTCAACAGAGAACTGCCAGATGTGCAGGCTGGATTTAGAAGAGGTCGTGGTACTAGGGATATTATAGCTAATGTAAGATGGATCTTGGCAGAAAGCAAAGAATACCAGAAGAATGTCTATCTGTGCTTTATTGACTATGCAAAGGCTTTTGACTGCGTGGATCACAATAAGCTGTGGCTGACTCTAAGAAGAATGGGAATCCCAGAACATTTAATTGTGCTAATGTGAAACCTATACTTGGACCAGGAGGCAGTTGTCAGAACAGAGCAAGGAGACACTACATGGTTCAAAATCAAGAAGTGGGTCCGTCAGGGGTGTACTCTGTCTCCATACCTTTTCAATCTTTATGCAGAACAGATCATCCGAGAGGCTGGGCTATATGAAGAGGAATGTGGCATCAGTATTGGTGGAAGAATCATCAACAACCTGCGTTATGCAGATGACACAACCCTGCTTGCTGAAACTGAGGAGGACCTGAGGCACTTGCTGCAGAAGATCAAGGACTACAGGCTCCTATATGGACTGAAGCTAAATGTCAAGAAAACAAAGGTTCTAACCACTGGGCCAATTGGCAGCAACAGCATGGATGGTGAGGAGATTGAGATAGTTAACAGTTTTCATTTACTTGGCTCCACATTCAACACTCTTGGTAACAGCAGCCAGGAAATCAGGAGATGAATTGCATTGGGAAAGTCGGCTGTGAGGGACCTCTCAAGAGTTCTGAAGAGCAACAATCTCAGGCTGGAGACTAAGGTGCGCCTGATCTGGGCTATAGTCTTCACAATTATGTGCTATGCATCAGAGAGTTGGACAGTGAATAGGGCTGATAGAAAGAGGAATGATGCCTTTGAGCTGTGGTGCTGGAGAAGAGTGTTGAGTATACCATGGACTGCTAGGAGAACAAACAGGTTTGTCCTGGAGAGGGTGAAGCCAGAGTGTTCCCTGGAGTCAAGGATTCTGAAGCTTCATCTGACATATTTTGGGCATGGTGCAAGGAGGGACTGGTCCTTGGAAAGGGACATCATGTTTGGCAGATTGGAGGGGAAGCGAAGGAGAGGAAGATCTTTGGTGAGATGGATCGATTCTGTGACTGGAGCGGTGGGAATAAGTGCGTTTTAGATGGCTAGGTTGTCACAGGATAGAACAGCATTTAGAGCTCTTGTACAAAGGGTCGCTATGAGTCGCAAGTGACTCGATGGCACATAACAACAACAACAACAACTGGCAAGAAGCTGTGCTGTAATGCCAAAGGCATGGCATTCAAATCTACCAGGAGAGAAATGGAAAAATCTCCTCCTCTGTGATTTACTGCCTTTTAAAAGCCACTGGAGGGTCAGGAGCAGTCAGTATGGGCTAGGAAATAGAGATGAAAACCTTGACAACTTTTCCTTTCAGCTTCCTTCTTTGTTTTTAATGTTGTTGTTATTATTGTTAGGTGCTATCAAGTCAAGTATGACCCATAGCAAACCTATGATTAAGAGATCTGAATCCTGCCCTATCCTGTGCCATCCTCACAATTCCTGACACACTAGAGCTCATTGCAGCAGTCACTGTGTCAACCCACCTGGTTGAGGTCTTCCTCTCTTTTGCCATCCCTCCATTTTTCCGAGTATGATGTCCCTCTCCAAGGAGTAACTCCTCTTAGCAACATGCCTGATGTATGTGACAGGAAGCTTTAGCATCTCCTCCAAACAGCATTCTGGCTATACTTTCCCCAAGGCATATTTGTCCTTTTGGCAGTCCATGGGATGGATATTCAGTAGACCTCTCCAACACCACATCTCAAAGGTATCAATTAGTCTTCTATGATCATTATTTGTTGTCCATCTCACAGATGCAAAGCAAGTGATCAGAAAGACCATGGCCTGAATAAGATGCACCTTCATCCTCAAACCGACATCATTGCTCCTCAATAATTTGGAGACATCCCTGACTGCAGACTTTCCCAATACAATATATCTCTTGATTTCCTGACTGCTCATAGCAATGGTGCTGATCGTGGATCAAAGCAAGATAAAATTGTTGACAACTTCAATCTTTTCTGCATTTTTTATGATGTTGCCTATTGATACAGTAATAAAGATTTCTGTTTTCTTGATGTTGAGGTGCAATTCATACTGAAGGCTCTATCTTTTGATCTTCTGCAACAAGTACTTCAAGTCCTCACTTTCAGCCAGCAAAGTTGTGTCATGTGTATAATGCTGCTTAATAATGAGTCTTCCTCAGATCTTGATGCCATGTTCTTCTTCATAAAGTACAACTTAATAAATAATGTGCTCAGCATACAAATTGAATAGGTACGGAGAGAAGGTAAAACCTTGATGTTAATGTTAAACCACGTAGAGTTATATTGCTCTGTTCACACAATGTCTCTTTGTCTAGGTGTAGGATTCCCAGGAGCACAATTAAGTGTTCTGGGATTTTAATTCTTTTAAATGTTTGCCATAAATTGTTACAATCCACACAGTCAAATTCCTTTGTATAGTCAATAAAGCATAAATAGACATTCTTCTGGTATTCTTTACATTCAGCCAGGATCTACCATAAGCCTCTTCTAAATCCTTCTTGAACTTCTGACAGTCCCTGTCTGTACTGTTCTAGAAGTTTTAAAATTATCTAACAGTGTTTTGATAGCATTTGATATTAATAATATTGTTCAAAATTTTCCACATTATATTGGATCATATTTCTTAGGAATGAGAGCAAATATTGATCTCTTTCAATCAGTTAACCTGACTGTTGTTCCCCAAATTTTCTAGCACAGACTGGAGAACACTTCCAGGGCTAAATCTGTTAGTTGAAACATGTCAATCGGTATCCCATTGGTACCTGGGGCCAAATTTTTTGCCAATGCCTTCAGTTCAGCTTTAACTTCCTCCTTCATTACCATTGGCTCCTTCTCATATGATACTTCCTGCACTTTTTTTATTTCTACCAATTATTTTTAGTTCAGTGACTATGTATTAACTTCATCCTCTGTTGATGCTTCTGTTGAATGTCTTTACCATGGAGAAGCTAAAATGAAAGAGAGTAGTAGACAACATGAAGAGCAGAATATGTTTATTCCTGTGCCCACTGTGGCTAATTTAGTGAGAAAAGAAAAACAAGAGTTTCAGTCTGTCCTGCATTGTTTTATGATTGAAAGTAACCCCAAATCTATGCTGTGTTGTTTTTGTGTGCTGCAACACATAGCGGCCCTATCTATATACAGCAGCTCTGAACCCTGCCCTGTCCTGAGCCAGTCTCACTAATTCCAACACACCAACTCCCATTGCCCCAGTCACTGTGTCAATCCATTTCATCCGGAGTCTTCCTCTCCTGTATTGTTCCTCCACCCTTCTGAGTATGATATCCTTCTCCAAGGACCTGTCTCTCCTGCCCGCATTCCCAAAGTATATAACAAGGAGCTTCAAAATCCTAGCCTCCGAGGAGAGACTTGGTTTCACCCTAAGACAGACCTATTTGAGTTCCTTAAAACGTATTTGTTGAGTCAAACATATTTAGTAAGGATTAGAAGAAAATAAAATGTTGCATGTTTATAAAAAATGAAATTCTTTAAGGTAATGAATAAATAGCTATCAATGCTTTTTACATTTGCATCTGTGTTTTACAGTTTATGACAAACATACACAAACATCTGTTGCTATATGTTCATCAGTAAAAATACATAACATTCATCTAAGTGTTTTATAAACTGTGAAGTTCTATAAAAATGAAGGGTGTTATCAACTATAATTTCAAATATTTGCTACCCAAGCCCACCTTTGTTGAAGCAATTCTAACTTACAGAAGTACTTAAAGCAGCTCTGCAGGCACAGGCTAGAACTGCTCCATTGAGTTTCCCAGCTGTATGAAAGCAGAATATTTTCTCTTTCTCCTACAGAGAAGTTGATGGATTTGAACTGCTGACCTATTAGTTAGCAACCCAACAGTTAACCCTCTGCACCATCAAGGCTCTTTTAAAAATTACTGTTGCTTTGTTGTTATGTACTCCAAAGTCAGAATCTACTCATAGCTGACTCTCCAGTAAGTTTCAGAGGCTGTAAGTTGCTTGGGAGGAAATGAGTCATCTTTCGCCTGAAATAACAGTTCGTAGATTTGAATTGTGAACACTGTTTTCATTCTTTCTCCTATTACTGCCAAACTTTTTGCTAGCCATTATTTTATTAGATTCCCATCCAGGCCCTAACAGAGTAGTATGCTCAGATACTCTCTGAAGGCTGAAACGGTCTCTTCTTCAGCAACTCTCTTTGTCAGTTACATTCTACCCACCCCTCTCTGTTCACAAAACAACAATTTTTCGTTATTAGGAAGATTTTTATTGTTAAATGAGGAGGGTACCTAATAACTATTTGTAACCTACCTCTCTTTCTGCTTTTTAAACAAGGATTTCTAAACACTTCCTATATGCATACAGTTGTATAATCCACAGTGTGTTCTGCTATATTTTTTCATGATCAAAGAACAGTTCTATCATTTATGTAGGGAAGATTTGACTCTTATTTGAAGATGAAAAGAGCAAGATTCAGAGGGATCAGGATTGAGGAATCTACATGACTTCTAGTCAGGTGACTAATATTATCAGAATTTTGAACATAATTATTTGCTATTTGCCTAATACATACTTCTAGATTGTTATAAGGATTAAAAGAATGAAATATGTAACATAAAAAAGCATTTTGTAATCTATAAAGAATTTATGTAAATTAAAGATTTTTCAAATTCTTGTTTTTTTGTTTCTCAAAAATATTTGGATTGAGATTAGAGATTGAACATAATATTGATTTATCAGTGAGTAGTACTCATGTGCTTGTTGGGTGTTTTAAAGATTCTATGATCTGAGGAGAAGAAAATATATATTCATAACTTTATATGTTATAATATGTTATTGAGTGAGGTTAAGGTCAAATGGCAAGGAAGCAATTAAAGGGCGTACACAATTATAATACCTTTTTTTTCTATAATTATATTTTATTAATTTTCATAAACATTTACAGAGATTTTGGGCTTCCACTCATTCATTGTTGCACTATTC
>NW_006399773.1:23303996-23312053 GCF_000299155.1 Elephantulus edwardii
TCATGGGGGTGTTGCAACCTAGAAGACACAAATTTGACTAACAAGTTATAAGTACATGAGTCCAAAAATTATGGAAAAGTAAAAGAAAAGATGGAGAGATTATGACTGTGGTGGAGTGGATGAAAGTAGAGGTGACTTAAATTTCTATTAATGTGTTTCTATAAACTTTACAGTCAGTAAGGAAGAAAGGCAAAAATGGAGGATGAAGAAGAGAAATAAAGTGATGGTTACTTAAAGTAGAAAGAAAACAAACATAATAAATATTTGCTTTGTGCCAGGAATCTTACCAAGATCTCAGAGACATTTAATCATGTCATTGTTAGACAGCATCTATCATAGCACTCCTTATAGCAACCGTATAAACAACAGACCTGAACTTTGCCTTACTCTGTGCCATGGCAACAATTTCTGATGCACTCGAGCCACTCCTACAGTCATGTGTCAATCCATCTTGTGGAGCATCTTCCTCTTTTTCTCGGACCACTGTTTCCAGCTTGATGTCTTTTATTCAGGGGTTAAGAACTGATGTACATAGGGTCACTATAGGTCTCAGGTGACTCGAGGACACACAACGCAGCAGCAGTCCCTTCTAACAACATGCCCCAAAATTGCTATACAACATCAAGTACCAGTGACATGATAACTAGAAATTGGAGAAGGAAAAGAACTTGCCTGTGGTCACACAAATAATGCTGAGCTTGTAATGAAAATGCTAATTACTAGACTTAAACATTTTTTTGGGTTTTTTTAATCTAAAGGGGGAAACCTCAAATATTTCTATTCACATGTTTTATGTACACAATAACTGTACACTCCTGAAATCTCAACAACCTAAAGTCCATTCTTTTTAGAATCTTACCTACGGCAAGTGAGGGGAAAAGGGATATGTTTTAACAAGTGCAAAAAATATCCTGAACAGCTTCATTTTCTAATATTATTATTTTAGAACATTTTGAGAACTTCTGTATACTTATCAAAGTCATACTTAGTCTCTTTTGAGAGTTCAACCAGCCATTGATAATTGAATAATAAGCCAGATTTTGTCTAATAATATATCTTTGCTATGCATAAGTGTTCAGCTGCCACCAAAAGCAATCTGTTGGGGATAGAAAAGAATACTATGGATCTGAAATATAAAGATATTCACAGTAGGATTAGCTGGGTGGTGATGTTCACCTGCAAAATTACATACTAAGTCTCTATATGCTGTCAAATATTTAAGTAACAAATCACGTAAGAAAGCCTTTGTCAGGCTCTTATTTGGAACCAGATGCACTCAAGACTTTGGTCCCCATCTGCATATTTCATCTTAGACATGAAAACATCATGTTAATTATAACTGCCCCATTAATTACATTTGATTATCTAGGACATGAGGTGGTACGTATATCTGTCAGTGCAGGCGGTATGATTTTTAGTACAATAATAATAATAATAATAATAATCACGGCAAGCAAGACAATTTATTTGTAATTCATCCTGAGCCAAATTCATTTCATCGAGAAAGTATATAGATACTTCAATCATTAAAGAAATCAGAAGCCCTTTTGGTGTAGTAATTTTTCTTTTTATAGTAAAATTTTTCATATGGAAGAAAAACGACTTGCCTGTAATTGGTTTCTCCTCTATTTTATTCTTCTATGCATACACCTGTCTTCGTATCTGCATGTCTATCAGATTTAAGGCTGCAGTGTTGGCTTTGGTTCATGGAGGTATTTGTGATGCACTATGGATTGAATGAAAATCCTTTGAACTCATTTAGACTGTGACATTTTATGGCAGATTAATTAAAATGATTCCTAGTTACTTTAGCCTCAGTGGGAGAAGTGAACAGCTTTCTAATATGAAATCCTTTGTGTGGTCTCACTTCCTGCCTGATGACTTTAGCAATCTCTACATTGCTAATTTTTCCTTTACAAGTTATTTAACTTTGTTGTTTGGGCTTTATGCCCACTGACTGTGTAGTTGTGAGAAAAATTGTAATCCTTGCAATACTAGGTGCTTGTGTCCAGCACTTCTCTCTGAATCGCAGATACACAAAGTTGCAGGGAACAGGCTATCATAGGTGCTAGATGGAAGTTTGTTGGGATTTGTTTCAACAATACTTCAGCTAAAAAGCAGACAATATAAAGAGTAGACACCGTCTTACACTGCAGCATCAAGTTGCCAAGAAATAGACTCCCTGCAGCTATTTCTAGGGAGTTCATATTCACAGCAAGCAACATAAAGTTCTTCAACTGTTTTGTCTCAGACTGGTGCTTCTTTCCTATAATATTTGAATCTGGTGGTGACAATATCCTCCTGTCTCGTTATCCATGAACACTTTAGCTTTAAATGTAATCATTCCCAAAGGTTTTATCTGTTTTAGGCATCTAATAGTATGTGAAATGTAGCTAATAGAATCTTGTATTAACTAAGAAGACCTGTAAGTTAACTCTCAGGTACTACACTAACTGAGTTTTCAAGGTATAATTTCTCTTAAAAAGAGTTCCTTATTATTTTTGCCCTTTCTAAATTTCTACTAACACTTGATTATTTCACTTCTCATTAGTCTGATCGAAAACCCAAATTAGACTATGTTTGTACTTTTTATGTAGCAGTTCTAATCACAGGTGTGCTCAGAACAGGGTGGGGTGGGGGCAGGGGGCGAGACAGAATCACAGAATGTGAGTGCGGAAGGGAAATTTGGATATCATAGTCTAATTCCTGCATTTGGAAGAATTTTTATGCTTAAGTGCTAGATAAATGCTCTGAAATATTGTCAAAGAAATCAACTTGACAAAAACATTTCATAATCAAAATAAGACTTTATATTCTGTAGAGATCTGATTTATGGTATCTGGAAAATTAAGAGTTGAAGAGTGAATTTGTAAAGTCATATTATTACAGAAGATGATAAGACATACATACCTGTCCTGGAGAGGGTGAAATCACATTGGTCCTTGGAGGCAAGGATTTTGAAATTCTATCTCATATACGTTGAACATGCTGCCAAGTGGGCCCAGTCCCTGGAGAAGGACATGATGCTTGGAAAGGTAGAGAGGATCAGCGAAGGAGAGGACCCTGGATGAGATGGACTGAGAAAGGGAGTGTGGCAACGGAGGCAAACGTGTCAGAGACAGTGAGGTTGGTTTAGGATAGAGCAGCATTCAGAGTTACTGTTCTTAGTGCTGCCATGAGTAGTAGTCAACTTGACAGCCTATTAACAACAACAACAAGGCATATATAATAGAACCCATTTCGATAGACATTTCAATGACTGCCACCCTGAATCTACACTTGGAGATTTAAGATTTAATTATTATATCTCAAACTAGTTGTTAAATATTTTTGTTGGGAACTAGAATCCAAATATTTTTATTCTAATAAAAAGTACTACTCTTATGATTATTCTTGTGTCTCGTGTATGCAGATGCAGTATGTTTTTGTAGATTCTATTTGCTGGCTCTGACTCATACCAACTTTAAACATAGCAAACAACATATCACCAGTTCTGTGCCCTGTTCATGACTGGAGGCATGTTTGACTCTATAAATGTAGCTATTTTCCCCAAACCATCTCACATAGGGCCTCTGTCATCTTCATTTACTTTCTCCTTTACCATTTATTATTAGTTCTCAGTGACTGAGAAAGAAAAATTGGTAGATAAAATGGAGACAGAAACAAAAAGAAAATTTGAGATTCTTTAACCGGACATCTCTCAAAACACTTGATAGTAGAGATAATTATTTAAGTAGTTCAGACTTACATGGCAGACAATTGATTTTTGAAGGAATTATTTTAGAAAGGTTAACAAATGAAAATCCCAGAAGTAAATAACTATTGAAGGACAAAAAAAGGTCATAACAAAGACAGAGGAGAAAGAAAAAACCCAAAATGGTTGTCAGAAGAGACACTGACAATAACAGTAGAATGTCCAGAAGCTAAAACAGTGGAAAACAATAGTGACTTAAAAGAATTGAATAGAAGACTCCAAAGGATAGTCTGTAATCTCTCTCAAATGATGGAGTTTCTAGTTCAAAGAAGTACCTTACAAGAAATGTCTGAAAAAAAAAAATGTCTGGTGTTCTGATTCTTGTAGAGTTCAACATTTTAGTTTTATGAGAACATAAAGTAAAAGCATTACAGTGGAGTGTGCAGAGAGCTGGAACTGAAGGACAAAATGTAGAGAACTTGCTTGGCATTCCTCAAGCTGAAAGAACAGAAAACCAACTCAAGCCTCAGGTTGCAGTACTGAGAGCTATGAGTAAAATCTTGAATGATACAGGAAGTATCAATAGAAGATGGAGGAATACACACAATCACTGTACCAAAAAGAATTAATTAACACTAAAATATTTCATGAAGTGCCTACGACCAAGAGCCAATGATAATGAAGAAGAAGGTCAAGCTGCATTGAAGGCATTGGCAAAAATAAGCCTCCAAGTATCAATGGGATACTAATGGACAAGTTTCAACTAACAGATACAGCCCTGGAGATGCCCACCACTCTATTCCAGAAAATTTAGAGATTAGCTGCCTGGCTGACAAACTGAAAGAGGCCCATATTTGTTCTCATTCCCTAGAAAGGTGATCCAACAGAAAGTGGAAATTATCCAACAATATCATTTATCTCACATGAAGATTATCCAAAAATGGCTAGAATCTGGAAGACAGTTGGATTTTCCTCAAAAAGAGGAAGAAGGAAATTCCATATGACCCAGCTATTCCACTGTTCGGATATACCCTGAGAAAATTAGAACTGACGTATAAACGGAGATTTGTACACCAATGTTAATAGCAGCATCAGTCACCACTGCAAGAACATGAAAACAGCCCAATGTGTAACCACAATCAAGTGGATTGAGGAATTATGGTGCATTCACACAATAGAACACTAAGCAGCATGCAGGAGCAATGATTTTGAAAACTACTGCCTAATGTGGAAGGGACTGGAGAGCATTATGTTAAATGAACTACTAACTCAGTCCCATAAGGGCAAATGCCGTGTAAGACTATTATTACAGAAATAGATAACTAGTAAAATGTGAATGAGGATATAATGGGGGGGGACAGAACAGTGAGGATGGGTAGGGCAAGGGTAATCATAGGGTCGCACAATTTGATGGATGGAGAAAAAGGTTGATAAAGGAAATGGGAATCCCAGAACACTTGATCGTGCTAATGTGAAACCTATACTTGGACCAAGAGGCAGTCATCAGAACAAAGCAAGGAAACACTGCATGGTTCAAAATTGGGAAGGGCGTATGCCAGGGATGTGTTCTGTCTCCATTCATTTTCAACCTATATGCAGAACAGATTATCAGGGAGGCTGGGCTCTATGAGGAGAAATGTGGGGTCAGGATTGGTGGAAGATCTATCAACAATCTGCGTTATGCCGATGACACAACCCTGCTTGCTGAAACTGAGGAGGACCTGAAGCGCTTGCTGCAGAGAGTCAAGGTTTGCAGTCTTCAATATGGATTGAGGCTCAGTGTCAAGAAGACAAAGGTTCTCACCACTGGACCAATTGGCAGCATCAGGATGGATGGTGAAGAGGTTGAGATTGTTCACAGCTTTAGTTTGCTTGGCTCCACAGTCAATACTCTTGGCACCAGCAACCAGGAAATTAAAAAATGTATTGCCATGGAAAAGTCTGCTGTTAGGGGCCTATCCAAAGTTCTAAAGGGCAATGGTGTGTCTCTGGAGACCAAGGTGCATCTGATACAGGCCATGTTCTTTGCAATCGCTTGTTAAGCATAAGAGAGTTGGACAATGACTAGGGAGGATAGAAGGAGACTTGATGCTTTTGAGCTGCGGTGCTGGAGAAGAGTATTGAATGTACCATGGACTGCCAAGAAAACAGATTCATCCTGGAGAGGGTTAAATTGGGCAGCTCCTTGGAGGCAAGGATTCTGAGGCTTAGTCTAACATACCTTGGACATGTTTGTAAGGACGGTTTGGTCCTTGGAGAGGGACATCATGCTTGGGAGGATGGAGGGACAGTGCAGGAAGGGAAAGCCCTCTATGAGGCGGATTGATTTAGTGACTGAGGTAATCGGGATGGGTGTATCGAAGACTGTGCGTTTGGCACAGGACAGAGCAGAGTTTAGAGCTGTCGTACATAGGGTCGCTATGAGTCGCAAGTGACTCGACGACACATAACAGCATAACAGCAAAGGAAATGGGAAAAATCTGGTGTGAAAAATAATGTATATGAACTTTGTAAGTAAACCAGTATAAAATTTTTCTAAACAAAAAATGACCCCCCCGCCAAAAAAAAAAAATACCCAAACAACAAAATCAAAAACCCAAAAATGGTTAGAACAGTACTTTGACAAAGTACTGCCAGAAGTCCAAGCTGGTTTTATCATGCTGGCTATGGCAGCAAAGTGATGTCATTGGTGACGTCAGATGGATCTTGGCTGAAAGCAAAGAATTCCAAAAGAATGTCTTTTGTGTTTTATTGATTATTTGAAGGGATTTGACTATGTGGATTATAACAAACTATGAAGAAGAAGGGAATTCTAAACTGTGAGAAGAACCATGAAAGAACCCTGAGAACGAAATTCCAGAACACTTAATTACGCTTATATGAAACCTACACTTATGGGAGTTTTGTGGCTTGTTTTGCTCTGAACTCTGCTTTATCCTGTGCCAGTCTCACTGTCTCTGACACATCTATCTCCATTATCCCAGTTACTATGTCAATCCATCTCATCTAGGGCCTTCCTCTCCTGTGCTGTCCCTCCACCCTTCCAAGTATGATGTTCAGGGATTGGTCCCTCTTGGCAATATGGCCAAAGTATGTGAGATAGAGCCTCAAAATCCTTGCCTCCAAGGAGAAATTTGTTTTCACTCTCTCCAGGACAGACCAATTTGTTCTCTTGGCTTTCCATGGTATGTTCAATACTCTTCTCCAGCACCACAACTCAAATACCTCAATTCTTCCTCTATCCTTTGACATTCCTTGTCACCATCCTTAGTGATTGTCCAGTTCTCAGATGCGTAACAAGCAATGACAAAGACCATGACCTGAATTAGGCACAGTTTAGTCTCCAGACGGACACTGCTGTTCCTTAACATTTGGAAGAGGTCTCTGACAGGAGCTTTCCCCGGAGAAATTTGTCTTTTGAGTTCTTGACTGCTGTTGCCAAGAGTGTTGTTTGTGAATCTGAACAAGCTGAAATTGTTAATAACCTCAATCTCTTCTCAAAATTGTCTAGATTTATGGCTTAATGGTCAGAAATTGTGCTGCCAACACAAGCAAATCCACCCGTTGTTCCATGGGAAAGAATGCATGATTTCCACCCTTGGGATTTCAGTCTGTGATAACTCACTGGAGGGAGCTGTCGGGTATGACTCAGTGGTACGCAACAGCAACAACAATACCATACCTAGGACAAGAAGCTGTTGTCTGGGCTGAGCAAGTGAACACTTCATGGTTTAAAAATGTGTGTCGTGTGATATCTTTTTTCCATTCCATACCTACTCAATCAATTTCTGACTGCAAAAGTTGGTAAAAATCTTCTATTTCCTCTTCTTTGGCTCTGGTTGTTGGTGCATACATTTGAATGATAGTGGTATCCACTGGACTTCCTTGTATATGTATGGATATTATCCTGTTGCTCACTACATTGTACTTCAGGGTAGATCTAGAAATGATTTTTTTAATTATGAAACCAACTCCATTTTTTCTCACCTTTTCATCCCCAGCATAGTAAATCATATAATCATCTGATTCAAAATGTCCCGTTCCAAACCATCTCATTTCTCCAATACCTAGTATGTCAATATTTATGCATTCCATTTCTTTCTTAACAATGTCCAACTTTCCTGCATTCATGCTTCTCACATTCCACGTTCCAATCACTAGTGTCTCCTTATAGCTGTTTCTCTTAGTGTTTCCATTTCTAAGATCTCAGTTACAATTGCCATGTCTGTTAGTCCAAACAATAATCTAAGCGTGCTCTATTGTACATAGGGTTTTTGAAGCCCTGTAATTTCAGAAGTGGATGGCCAATCCTTCTTCCTAGTCTGTCTCAATTTTTAAATATATGTGTGTATATATATATATA
>NW_006399773.1:23313597-23330493 GCF_000299155.1 Elephantulus edwardii
TTATTGACTATGCAAAGGCTTTTGACTGTGTGGGTCACAACAAGCTGTGACTGAGTCTGAGAAGATTGGGAATCCCAGAGCATTTGATCGTGCTAATGCAAAACCTATACTTGGGCCAAGAGGCAGTGGTCAGAACAGAGCAGGGAGACACTGGATAGTTCAAAATCAAGAAGGGGGTTCGTCAGGGATGTATTCTGTCTCCATACCTTTTCAATCTGTATGCTGAACAATCATCCGAGACACTGGGCTATACGAAGAGGAATGTGGCATCAGGACTGGTGGAAGAATCAACAACCTGCATTATGCAGATTACACAACCCTGCTTGCTGAAACTGAGGAGGACCTGAAGCACTTGCTGCAGAAGGTCAAGGACTACAGTCTTCAATATGTATTGAAGCTCAATATCAAGAAAACAAAGATTCTCACCACTGGACCAATTGGCAACATCAGTATGGGTGGTTAAGAGATGGAGATATGTAACAGTTCTAGCTTGTTTGGCTCCACAGTCAACACTCTTGATAACAGCAGCCAGGACGTCAGGAGACGAATTGCATTGGGAAAGTCAGTTGTGAGGGACCTCTCAAGAGTACTGAAGTGCAACAACGTCAGGCTGGAGACTAAGGTGTGCCCGATCTAGGCTATAGTCCTTGCAATTACGTGCTATGCATCGTAGAGTTGGAAAGTTAATAGGGATGATAGAAAGAGAATTGATGCCTTTGAGCTGTGGTGCCGGAGAAGAGTGTTGAATATACCATGGACTGCTAGAAGAACAAACAGGCTTGTCCTGGAGATGGTGAAGCCAGAATGTTCCCTGGAGTCAAGGATTTTGAAGCTTCTCCTGACATACTTTGGGCATGTTGCAACGAGGGACTGGTCCTTGGAGAGGGACATCATGTTTGGGAGAGTGGAGGGACGGCGCAGAAGAGGAAGACCCTCGATGAGATGGATCGATTCTGTGAGTGGAGTGGTGGGAATGAGTGTGTTTGAGACGGTGAGGTTGGCACAGGGTAGAACGGCGTTTAGGGCTCTTGTACATAGGGTCGCTGTGAGTCGCAAACGACTTGATGGCACATAACAACAACACAACCTACTGAATCTCTATGCTGAGCAAATCATTCTAGAAATTGGACTCTATGATGAAAAATTAAGCATCAGGATTGGCAGAAGACTATTAACAGCCTGCATTATGCAGATGGCATAGGTTTGTTTAAGGAAAGTGAGGAGAACATAAAGCACTTGCTGCAGAAAATCAAAGACTTCGATATGCATGGCATCTCACCATTAAGAAACAAAAATTCCGACTACTAGAATGATGGGTACTGTCAGGATGGATAAACACTGAAATTGTCAGTGATTTTACATTACTTGGATCCACAATCAACACCCTTGGTACTAGCAGTTTGGCAATTAGATTTATTGCACTGGGAAAGCCTGCAGTTAGGGACCGCTCCAAATTACTCAGGAGCAATAATGTCATATTAAAAACTAAAGTACACTTCATTTAGGCCATAGTCTTCTCATTCACTTGCTGTGCATCTGAGAGTTGGGCAATGAATAAGAATGACATAAGAATAAGACATAATGGCATTAAGAATAAGTCCTGTTGTTAAAGTACTGAATATCCAATTGACTGCTGACAAAATTTAAAAAAAAAAAAGAAAAAAGAAGTGAACTGGGGGATGGAGAAGGGAGGGAGAAACAGAGAAATGTGCAATGAATGGATACAAATTCAACTTTCCTGTAAACTTTCATTTAAATCAATTAAAAAATTGTATTATTAAAATAAAGGAAAAATGCTTACATGTAAATATGATTTTTTTTAATATGGCAATGTACACACTTAAAAAACAGTAAGGACAAATTTTAGACTGTTAAAAACATTTTCCAGATATATGAGAAAAATATTAATACACCTGTATTTTAAAATAGGCCAAGAAATCAATAAAGACATTCAAACAAACGAAAATAAACACATATGCCATGAAAAAAGTACAGCCAGAGTGCTCTGTGGAGGCAAAGATGGCAACATTTAGTCTCACATACTTAGGCCATGTTGTTAGAAAATGCTATTCCCTGGAAAGGGATATCATGCTTGGAAAGGTTGAGAGTAGGCACAAAAGAGGAAGACTCTCAATCGGATACATTGACATAATCATTGCTGCAATGAACTCAAGTATGTCAAATTATGCAGCTGGCACAGGATAGGACAGGGTTCATGTCTGCTGTTCATAGGGTTCGTAGGAGTTTTACTTGACAACACCTAACAACAACACCATCATTATTCAACTGAAATGAGCAGAAGTCTGGAATCAGCATTTAAACGCAAAATTAACTTGGTTCCTATGAATACGATGTTTGAGAAACACTAATATGTACAGTAAGGGATAATTAATAAATTTTAAATAAAAAGATACAAAAAAATGAAAACAGTTTTTTAATAGGACTTTCCTGGTGCTGTTCTAGAGGGTAGAAATGATGAAGGGAGACTAGGTCACCCGATGGAGGACCCTGGGCAAGGAGTTTCTGTAATTGTACAATGAGAAATAATTTATTAGTACAGGCATGAACAGAAGTTAGAAGACAAATAGAAGGAATTTAATGAAATACTGCTAAATCACCAGCACAGAGGAAAAGAGTATAAGGCTTTGCAGCTTGGCTGATGGGAACACTGATAACTCCCCCTGTTCACAGGGGAGGATGGTGGAGGATAGTGACAGCTGCTGCCTGTGAAGCCATGCTGATATGTAGGAGGGTTTCTATCCCACATATATGAGTCATGTTCGGATTTGGCATATTTGTACCCATAACAAAACTCAGGCTCCCCTCTATGTGTGTGGCATTTCCTTATCCTCTTCATGATTCAAAAGCAGGGTTAGAGATAACAGTAAAGCTAGAAAATGTTAATGATCTCATGCTTAGGATATAGTTAGGTCATTAGGCTTAAGCACAGCAGTGTACATTGTCTAGCTTTAATCTTGCTTGATAATTGTATTTCAGAGTAATTATTAACTATAGATACTCTGATTGTTGTGTGCTGTCAATTTTATTCCAACTATAGAGACTTTACTCCATAGTTTTCCTTTGCTATTATTTTTATTGTAGATGATGGCCAGTTTTTCCTCTCATGAAGCTACTTATATGATTGAACTGCTTGTTTGACTAGCAACTGAACGTTTATTAACTATACCCTCATGAGTTTGATTACTACTCATGGTAACTTATGTATGTCAGAGTAGAACTGTGCTCCATAGGCTTGTCAGTGGCTGAGTATTTGAAATAGATCCTTGGGCTTTTCTTCTAAGATGCCTCTGGTTGAACTCAAAACTGTCATCAACCTTTTGGGTGATAGTCAGTCTTGTTAACTACTGGCACCACCTAGGGACTTCATAGTTAAAGACAGTATAAAAAGAACAAAGACCATGTAGAAATAGACGTGTGACCTTTACCGACTTCACAAAGGGGAACTGTTCCCGTCAACAGAATCAATAACACAAAACCAATTCCCATAAGGTCAGAAATGTCTGCCACTCCCCCGTAACATCTTCTATTCATCTCAATACCAATCTTACTGCTTTGCTGGGCAAAAAATCCAATGCAATAGCTCACAGACCATACATAACCGTGTTGCATAAGTCAAAGATTATAATATAGGTTAGTAACAAAATACAGTCAGGATGGCTCTTGAAACGTGCTCTCGTTACAAAGTTCTCAGTCCTGCAAATTATGCCCCCTTACTCCTAGTTGTCCAACAAACTTGGGCAAAGGCTTTTAGCTCTGTTCAAATGATGTAGCAGCCGCAAGATAGTTCCATTTCATATCAGATCTCTAGTTTATCCATGGCTGCTCTTTTCCTGGTGGGGAGATTTCTTTGCTGATAGTGGGGAGAGGTCTAATACTTTTTCACTGGTGGGAGAAGACCTAAGATTTTTGTCTAGAGGTGTTCCATTTATTAGTGAAACTAGCCAGTCCCTTTGTAGATTTTTTAGGATGGCCAATCCCCTTTTGGAATAATGAGATAGCTAATCCACTTGTGTATATGTTTACATGCCCTATTTACATATTCCTGACTGTTTTCATCATCAGGACAGATAAGGAAAGCTATATTGAAAGAGTAGTTGGTGGTCTCTTCCACAATCTGCTCCTGGCCTAGTTTTCACAGCTGATACTGAACTTCTCCAGCGGTTCTTTCTGCAGATGTAATTCATCTGATTCCTATGCATACCATCAGGTGAAATTCATGTGTATAACCTGCGTTTATGTCTCTTAAAAATATATTTGCAATGAATAAGTCACTGTGCAAAATTCAATCATTCTATCTCCAGATTCATTTCTGTCACTGACTCTACCCTTTCCAACTACTGAATTTTCTTCTCTGTTCCCAAATTTTGCATTCCAGTTACCCATTATTACCAATGTGTCCTGATTGCATGTTCGATTGATCTCCAACTGTAAAAATTGGTAGAAATCTTCTATTTCCTCTTCTTTGGTTCTGGTTGTTGGTGCATATGTCTGAATGATAGTGGTATTCACTGGACTTCCTTGTGTGCATATGGATATTATCCTGTCACTCACAATAAAGCATATCAAGACGGATCTAGAAATTACTTTTTTAACTATGAAAGTAACCCGATTTTTCCTCACGTTTTCATCTCTCGGGTAATATATTTCTGTTCTTCTGCGTGTATTCTGTTGTACATAGGGTTTTCAGAGGCCTGTTATTTTGGAAGTGGATGGCCAATCCTTTTTTCTAGTCTGTCTTAATCTGAATGTTCAGATTTAGAGAAGTATCCAACAGACAAGCATTTTACAGAAAAAGTGAAAGATATATCCCTTATTGTAGAATTAACCATTAGTTTCAGGGTTTTTCCTGCCCTTGACACAAGTGTCTTGACCCACTTATTTTCTTGCCCCACCATCCACCAGTAAACCTATCCACTTCTACTCACTCCCTTCAACATCTATCTCCCATTGTCCAGCCCTTGATCTGATAGCTTGTATCTGAAGCTTCCTTGGAATCTGTGATTTCAAACAGGTCAGCTTCTGACAGTTTTCTTATGCTGTGACCAATGTCTTTTGCGTTTAGTAGTAATGTTTCCCCAGCAAAGGGGATTTCTTCTGTAGAACTGGTGTGTAAATAGTTTCTTCTAATGATTCCGGCGCAGCCTTCACTTTTACCTGTGGAGTGGGCAGGGATTTTCAAGGACTGTTGTTGTGCTTTCCTGCTTCTCCACCTGTGAAGATTTCTTTCTGCCTTCTCTACCCATTGTGCAAATGATTCCTGTGCAGCCTTGGGGTCTTCACGTTTACCTGTGGGGTGGGCGGGGATTTTCAAGGCCTGTTGTGCTGTTCTGCTTCTCTGCCTGTGAAGATTTCAAATAATCCAGGAAGTATTAAAAGAAGATAGAAAGAATATACTGAGTCACTGTGTCGAAAGGAATCGGAAGACACAGAAGAATTTAATAAAACAACATATAAGCAAGAGCCTATGGTGATGAAGGAAGAAGTTTAGGCTGCTTTGAAGGAAATAGCAAAAAATAAGGCCTCAGGAATAGATGGCATAGCAGTGGACATATGTATTTCAGCTAACAGATGCTGCCCTGGACGTGTTCACCAAGTTGTGCCAAGAAATCTGGAGAACAACCACTTGGCCAACTGACTGGAAGAGATCTATACTTGTTCCCATTCCAAAGAAGGGTGACCCTACAGAGTGTGGAAACTAGATAACAATATCATTGATTTCACATGCAAGCAAGATTTTTCTGAAGATTATCCAAAAACCACTGGAAGAGCACATCAGTAGAGAATTGCCAGATGTGCAGGCTAGGTTTAGAAGAGACTGTGGTACTAGGGATATTATAACTGATGTTAGACGGATCTTGGCTGAAAGCAGAGAGTACCAGAGGAACATCTATCTGTGTTTCATTGACTATGAAAAGGCATTTGACTGAGTGGGTCACAACAAACTCTGGTTAACTCTGAGACAAATGGGAATCCCAGAATATTTGATTTTGCTTATGTGAAGCCTATACTTGGACCAGGAGGCAGTTTGTCAGAACAGAACAAGGAAACAATGCCTGGTGAAAAATTGGGAAGGGTGTATGCTACGAATATGTCCTATTTCCATACTTTTTCAATCTATATGCAAAACAGATTATCCATGAGGCTGGGCTTTATGAGAAGGTATCAGGATTGGAGGAAGACTCATCAACAACCTACATTATGCAGATAGCACAACTTTGTTTGCTGAAACTGAGGAGGACCTGAAGCACTTGGTGCAGAAGATCAAGGATGGCAGCATTCAATATGACTCAAAGCTCAGCATCAAGAAAACAAAGTTTCTCACCATTGGACTGATTGACAACAGTATGATAGATGGTGAAGGGATTGAGATTGTTAATAGCTTTAGTTTACTTGGCTCTACAATCAACACTCTTGGTATCAGCAGCCAGGAAATCAAAAGACAAATTGCATTGGGAAAGTCTGCTGTCAGGGACCTCTCCAGATCACTGAGGAGCAATGATATCAGTCTGGAGACTAAGGTTCACATGATCCAGTCCATGGTCTTCACAATTATGTGCTATGCATCAGAAAGCTGAACCATGACTAGGGATGATAGAAAGAGAATAGTTGCCTTTGAGCTGTGATGCTGGAGAAAAGTATTGAATATATCATGGACTGCCAGGCGAACGAACAGGTTAGTCCTGGAGAAGGTGAAACCAGGCTGTTCCTTGGAAGCAAGGATTCTGAGGCTTCGTCTGTCATACTTTGGGCATGTTTCAAGGAGGGTCCAGTCCTTGGAGAGGGACATCATAATTGCGAGGGTGTGGGGACAACATAAAAGAGGAAGACCGTTGATGAGATCGATTGATTCAGTGACTGGGGTAATGAGAGTAGGTGTGTCAGAAACAATAAGATTGACACAGGATAGAGCAGGTTTCAGGGCTATGTATATAGGGTCCCTGTGAGTTACAAGTGACTTGATGGTATATAACAACATCAACAACAGACAGCCATATTTTTCTTTTTTTTTTTTTTAGGCTAACAGATAAGCACATAACCGGTACAACATCAGGGTGCCTGACCAAGCCCCAGCCATGTCATATTCAATCATGAAGTCAAAACTGGGATTATTTCAGACATTAAATGCATAAGGGAAGAACAAAGCTAGAGAAAGTGTAAAGAGTGCATGATCCAGTATTCTTTTGGTTCTCAGAACTGAAGGCTTCTACTCTAAACTCAATCTGCCTTATTTTTAAAAGCATAGTTGTTACAGTCATCTCACTGAGAATTCTTTCATATAATCCATTGTATTTTCAAACCTCCCTAATTAGGTTCTTAAAAATGTGATAGTCAGTAAGTACGTTGTACACAAGCTTGATACACTTATTCCTTTTCTTTGGTTTAGGTAATGTAGTGAATGAGATTTATTAACTCTAGCTTCCCACAAGGGTCTGCATTGTTATTATCTATGACATTTTACGTTCTCCCCCCAGACCTTTTTAGAAAGCATTCACAGCTGAATCAGTTTTATCTACAGTTGAATTTAAAATTTTCAGGCTCCATTTAAATGTATTGTGATAGTGCAAACAGGCAACATTTACCTTATTCCCTTTATCCTCTAATTTTGTCATTCTGTTGAAAAGAGTTATTGATTGCGTGGGGCATGATTTGCTCTTTTTAAAACCATGCTGCTTATTGCTCCTGATTCCATCATACTCCAGATTTTGACAAATTTCATCTTGTTGAGCCTGTTTTATTATTTTATTGTTGATATTAGACTTACCCAGCCATCATTTTAAGGTTCACATCTCTTGCCTTTTTTGAAAAATATGTGCTTTCTCTCATATGCTGGGATTCTTTTTGTTACAGATCCAGTGCTACAATGACAGAAATTTCACTACTGGATACTTACCCCACACATTAAGCATGACCAGTTGAGAAAATTCTCCTTTAAAATGAAGAAAAAAAAAACTCGCAAAAAACAAAACCATGGGAAATGTGACATACCTTTAATGTTCTTTAAACAAGTTTAAGCACAATGATAACAAGAGTTGCAATGGTAAAGTGACTAGTGTATTAAGATGCTGAGATGTGAGCAGCTCAAATCCACTAGCAGTTCCATGGAAGAAAGATGGAGAAGCTCCTTCCATTGAGATAAATAGTTTCAGAAACCCAATGAAGGGTCAGTATGAGTTGGAATCAACCTCAAAGCAATGAGGTTTTATTTTAATATGAGTACCTTGTACATATTTGCAGATTCTGTTTCAGATCACTACAACAGTTACTACAGTAAAGCAAGTCATATAAATGTCTTGGTTTTCAAGTACTTATGAAAATCATGTTTAATCTGTATTTTACTGGAAGCTCCGGTGGTGTGGTCCATAGACAGGTGTACTCCTAATCCAAATGTGGCACATTTCTAGCGTTTCAAATCCATCAGTAGCTCTATGGGACAAAGAGGGACAGGATCCTCCTGTGCTATTCACCTCCTCTGAAAGGCCACTAGATGATCAGTTACAAATTGATTCTGACTTGATGAAATAAGAACTGTGTAGTATTATGTATGTCACAGCATTATGGAAAAGTTTGTGGTATTTTAATAATTACCAAAATGTAACATGGAGACACAAAGTGAGCAGATGCTATTGGAAAAATAGTGCTAACAGACTTGCTCAATATAATGTTGCCACAAACCTTTCATTTATAAAGAATTCATTATATTAAAGACAGAATAAAACAAAATGCAATAAAATGAAGTATGACCGTATTATGAGAGAGATTCCTAAGTGGTACAAACAGATAAATGCTCAACTACTAGCTGAAAGTTTGCCCATTTGAACCCACTCAGAAGTGTTCTGCCTCTAGAACGTTATGGAAAACCTTGAAAACTCTAAGTAGTTACTCTTTCAACACACAAAGTCACCATAAGTCAAAATTGAATCAATAGCAAGTAATAATGACAACAACAGTAACTTTATGAGGGAGCTAAGAGCCTACAGGAGAGAGGATTTTTTTTTCTTTTTTTAAATGAGAGGAGGACTAATGAGAGGGCCAAAAGGCAAATGAAATTGTGTGTGGGAATCTCTACAGCTCCAGGGTAAACAGCACCTTTGTTTCAAGGATGGAGTCTTTGTTAGGTATATTTCTTTCATTGTCTCCTCATACAAAAGGGCTAGAAATAAAACGAAATTAAAATGAAATACAGTATTATAACAGATATTAAATCTAGAAAGGGATAAAATGTACATAACTCATAAATCAACTTTGTACATTGAAAATGGATAAAATTTTTAAGTTCTGCATATTGCCCAGGGAAACAATTTGTATTCTCTTCAATGAGAATAATAGCTACATTTTACTGAGCACTTATTGCATGCCAGAGAGTTTACTTGCATGCTTTTATTTAATACTCCTAAGAACCTTATGGGGTAGAGGCTGTATTTTACCTATGAGAAAAAAACTGTATTATACTTATGAGAAAACTAAGATACAGAGAGGTTACTTGCCTCATTCATACATCCTACCATTCATCAAGTCATTAATTTAACAAATGATCATGAGAACCCATTAAGTTCTAATCACAGGATACATGCTTTATTAATAGTTTACAAAATAGGATACTGCTTATCTCTGGAAAGGAAATAAAGTACAACTAGAACATGTATATATAAAATCTAATCATTATCAGTGAAGAAAATTTAGTCCCATAAGAGCAAAGCTAATAAATAATGACTCTGGGATTTGGATTCAGATGGTCCTGCAACAGAACCCATGCTTTTCAGCAGTCCTCTATGCTCAGTGTGGAGTCGGACTGAATTAATCTTCTTTTCTGAATTCTTTATTTTTAATCAGAACTTTGGAGAGATTCAAGCTTTGACTTTGTACACTATATTTGTTGTTGCTAAGAATGTACACTGTAGCAATTACATTAATTAGACAATTTAAGCATATATAATTCAATTATTATATTCAACTTATTCAACCATGCTCACTCTTCTATTACAAAATGTTAATGCTATATGGATTGTATCTCATTATCAAGGAAATAAAGATCCTTGCCACTGGGCCAATAGGTGACATTATGATAGGTGGAGAAAGGATTGAGACTGCCAATGACTTCTTACTTGAATCCACAATCAATACATTTGGTAGCAGAAGTCAGGAGATCAGAAAATGTTTTGCACTGGAAAAGTCTGTAGTTAGGTTCTTGTTGCTGTTGTTAAGTGCCATTGAGTCATAGACGACTCATAGCGATCCTATGAATGAAAAACCTGAACACTTGTATAACTTTCATAGTTTCTCTAAGTTCACAGAGTTTCCAGAGGCAAGCTATATCGGAAGTGGATGCCACTCCTGCTTCCAATCTTGTTTAATCTGGGAGTTCCACCAAACATTGTCCACCATGGGTAACCACTGTCGCATTTGATACATCAGTGACACAGTGGTTAGCATCACAGCAACTAAGAGTAACCTCTGCACAGCAAATTAACATACCAGTGATATACCACTTATAAGAATGTTTGACCAAAAACAATTAAAACCAGGCCTGAGCACCACAGATTAAAACCACCCACCTTAAGCTTGGTAGCATAACTTTCTACCTACTAGGACTATCCAGAAAACTCTATCACTTAAAGTAATTCTGTGAACAATAGATCTAACCCTTGCCCCATCCCCACAATCTGAGACATCCTCAAGCCCATTGTTACAGTCACCCTACCAGTCCATCGTGTTGGGGATCTTTGTCACTACTCCCGTCTTATTTGGCTTTTTGACCAGAAAAAGGATCAGCATTAGAAGACAGCTGTGTCGTCACCACCCATCTCTTTCTTGGTCTTTTTGACCCCACCCATGCTCCTGTTCCCATTGCTTTATCTTTTGGCAAGAAGAGGGATAACCCCAAATAACATCCGTGTAGTTACCATTGCCCCTCCACCCTTCTTGGTCCTTTGGCCAGAGCAGGGATCTGCAATGGATGGCAGCAGTGTTATCACCATCCACCCCTTTCTTGCCTTTTGGCCATAATAGAGATCAGGAATGGAAGACAGTCCTTTTGTCTTCACCACATCCTAGCTTGGCCTTTTGGCCAGAAAAAGGATCAGCATTAGAAGACAGCTGTGTTCCTCACCACCTGACACTATTTTCAGGCTTTACGGCCAGAAGAGGGCTTGACATTGTGTCGCTGTCTGTTTGTAGGCAATGAACCCTGATGGGGTAAACATGACACAGACACACCACTCCAGGAGCCATTGAGAGAGACAATCCAGCTCAATTTTATTGGGGGCTGCAGCGCACTCATATACTAGCAAGTAAATAGGAAGACAGGATAGGGTGCGTTTGCAGATGTGGGACATGCGGATTGGATAGAAGAAACTTAGCCTCGAGCGGATCACTCCCAGCTCAACAGGTGTGGCTGTCATCTTCCCAGGTGGTGAGCTTTCTCAAGCCGGTACAGTCAAACACAGGGGAGCTTTCTCTGTCCTGTATTAAAGGCCATTGGGAGGCTTGCACTTATCTGGACCTAGGCGATCTGTCCTGGCCAGAGACCCTCCCTTCGTCACCAACATTCCTCAACAGCACTGGAAGACAGCCAAATCATCACCACCCTCCTCTTTCACATTCTTTTGACCTGAGCAGGGATTAGGACTGCAACACAGCCATGTCATCACCTGTACATCATTGCTCAACCTTTTGGCCAGAGCAAAGACCAGCACTGGACAATGACCGAGTCTTCATCCCACTTCCCTTTATTTGCCTTTTGCTCAGAGAATGGTGGGCATTGGAAGACAGTTGTCTGGCACCACCACCCCCTTTCATGGCCTTTTGGTTCAGAGCAGGGAACAGCACTGGAAGGCAGCTGACCTCTCCAAATCATTGAAGAGTAATGATATCCATTTGAGGACTAAGCTATGCCTGATTAAGTCCATGGTCTTTTCAGCTACTTAGTTTGCATCTGATGGCTGGAAAATAATTAAAGATGACAGAAGAACTGATGTCTTTAAAGTATCTTGGTGGAGAAAAATGCTGATGATCTCATGGACTGCCAAAAGAACAAGCTATGTCTTGGAGAAAGTGCAGCCAGACTTCTCCTTGGAGGCAGATGATGAAGTTTCATCTCACATGCATTGTGCATGTTTTAGGAGAGATTATTTCTTGGAAAGAAACATCATGCTTGGAAAAATGGAGGGACCACAAAAGAAAGGAAGAACCTCGACCAGGTGCTTTGACACAATGACTGTGGCAATGGGCTTGGGTGTGTCAGACATTGTGAGGTTGACACGGGATAGGACAGTGTACAGATTGGTTGTTCAAAGGGTTGATATACGTCATGATCAATTCAATGTCATCTAACAACAACGTTCCAAAATCCTAATATTTCTAACTTTTCAAGTTTTGTCAGTATGATCCCATTGTTGATGTTAAGCTCTCGAATGCATTGCAAGTGATCGGAAAGACTATGGCTTGAATCAGGAGCACTTTCATTTTCAAACTCACATCATTGCTCGTCAGGACTTTGGAGAAGCCCCTGACAGCAGACTTTCCCAGTGCTATGCTACTCCAGATTTCCTGGCTGCTGGGACCAAGGATATTGATTGTGGATCTAAATGAGATAAAATTGTTGACAATTTCAATCTTTTTTCCATTTATCCCGATATCTCCTATTTGACCAATGGTGAGGATTTTTGTTTTCTTGATGTTGAAATGTACGTCATTGAAGACAATAGTGCTTGGTCCTCTGCAGCAAACTCTTTAAGTCCTCCTTGATTTTAGCGAGCAAGGTTGTGTTATCTACAAAATGCAGGTTGTTGAGAAGTCTTCCTCCAATCCTGATGTCATACTCTTTTTCATAAATTTGAGCTTCTCTAATGATTTACTCAACATAGAGATCGAATAAGTATGGAAAGAGAATACTGTCTTGACACACTTCTTTCTCTATTTTAAGCCATGTAATGTTCTTTTGTTCAGCTCAGACAACAGTTTATTGGTCTAAGTTTCATTTGAGCATAATTAAGAGTTTTGGAATTTTCATTTTTCTCAATGATAACTATGTTTGTTATGGTCCACAAGGTCAAATGATTTTGCAAAGTCAATAAAACATAAATAGACATTCTTCTGGTATTTGCTTTTAGACAATATACATTTTATATTGGCTCTAATGTCACCTTACTTGGGACTAGGAACAATCATAGATCTCTTCCAGTCAGTTGGCCATGTGACTGTCTTCCAGATTTCCTAGTACAGAATGATAAGCGTTCCATCTTCTTCTATTTTCTGAAATAATTTATGTAGAATTGGTAACAGTTCTTCTTTAAATGTTTTATAAAATTCACTTGTAAAACCATCTGGTCCAGGGCTTTTCTTGGTTGGAAGTTGTTGTATTACCTTTTCAATTTCTTCTTTTGCACTCAAAAGATATAGATATGAATCATCCCTCCATTTTTTTTAATGCTTCTTGTATCATTCAAGATTTTCCCCATGCATCTGTCAGTATGTAACTCAAATCTTGAATTTTGTTTTTCAGTTTTTTCAACCTGGGAAATTGTAAGAGAGTTTTTCTCTTTTAATTTTTTTCTTCAACTCCTGCTCTTTGCACATTTGTTTATAATACTTTGTGTTGTCTTCACGAGCTGCCTTTGAAATATTGTTTATCTCTCTTACTTTTGTCTCTTTCCCCTTTGTTTTGGCTTCTTGTCATTCTAGTGCAATTTTCAGAGTCTTTTCTGACATATTACCAATGATACCATGCATAGGTAGTTCTTAACAGCACACAATGCTCAAGTCATACATTCTTTACTGATTAATCCAAACTATTAACAATTGTTGATATTTGTTTGATCTATTATCATTAAATAGAGCCTTTCAAACTGCAATTTTTTAAAATAAAGAGGAGAAAATGGATTGATTGCATCTTAGGAGAGATTATATTTATGAAAACCTGGGAAAATGGAAAATAGTAAATGAGCATATATTTTAAATCTGAAAAACAAAGAGTGGAGAGGAACTTTGCTAACGTAATCACTGTGTAAAAAACACAAAACAATTAAAGGAAATTTGGTAACTTTATTTAGGAGTAAGGAATGTTAACCAGACTTTTTAAATAAGGACAAAATAATATTTTTTACATTTGTTGTTCTGTATCATAGAGTTGAAACCAACCCATAGCTAATCCTCCGGTGGGTTTTCAGAGGCAGTAAACTGAATGAGAGATTGCTCATACTTCTCCCGTGGGGCAGCTGGTGGCTTCAAACTGAGTGCCTTTGAGATTACAGCACAATTGCTTGCCACTAGGCCACCAGAGCTCAGAAATCACTTTATTAGATGCAGTAAGAGATCACAAGAAATAACAAAGCTAATCTAACTTTCTAATCCAACCTTATTGCATAGATTCATATTGTATCAATATATTTTATTCAGTTATCCAGCTATTCTTCTAACCTAGCATTTATTCAGTCATTCATTTGATAAATGATCATGAAATCCACTGGGTGCTGGTTAAGCATAGGGTACCTACTTTTATACAATTAGAGTTTCCAACACAGGATAATGTTGTCTCATCTCTGGAAAAGAACTAAATGCATCCATATTTATAAATGAGTGAAACTCAAGTCATCAATAAAGACCATTTGTGTCTCAAAGTGCAAAGAATATGCTTTTATACTCAGTGTATGTATTTATTCTTGAAGGTGTCAATTTAAAAAATTGCTTTTCTAATCAGAAATGTTATTCCACGAGAAAATATAATTTCTTTGAAGAACTTAACATTTAATGGCTAATTGATGGAGCATATTAATACTGGTTAAAGGACAGTCATGGCTGTTTTCAAGATTCAGATACTGCTTTCAGAACGAAGATACATTTTTAAAAGCTAAGAATAATATTGGTAGCTATAAGTGATTTAAATATGGGAGCTCTAATATCCTAGGGGCAAGAAGCTGGGCTATAATTTTAAAGGCAGGCAGTTCGAGGCCACCAGCTACTCTGTGGGATAAAAATGGGCATTCTCTTTCTGTGTGATTAACTGCCTCTGAAAACCCACTGGAGGGTCAGATATGGGTCGATTCTGACTCTATGGTACTCAGAAACAATATAACAACAACATAGAGACATAGGGAAATTTGGTGGCCTAGTAGTAAGAAATTACACACTGTTCAAATCCACCAACCACTGTATGGAAGAAAAATGGACAATCTCCGATGTGATTTACTGCCTCTGAAAACCCATTGGAGGGTCAGCTATGGGTAAGTTATGACTCGATGGCACACAATAACACTATGATGGCATAGACTTTAAGGAGCTGCCAGTTTGAACTCTGTTGATTCAAATTCATCAGCTTCTCTAGGGGTTAGAGATAGGGAGTTTTCTTCCATGTGTTTTATGACCTTGGAAACCCAATAGGAAGTCAGTTATGAGTTGGAACAAACTCAACAATAAGAGATAAGATTGATCAAATACATAAACATACTGGAAATAGTTCCTTGATATGTCACATAACTGCAGTAAATATAAGACATGTCAAGCAAAACTAGAATTTTTTTACTTAAATATGTATGTTCAATCAGGACTTGGGTCATTAATGAAGAGTTTGCTGAAAAACAATGATAGGTTCATGAGTTGTATATGTTGCCATTCACATCTTAAACTAGCCCTCTGATATTGTTGTTGTTATATGCCGTCGAATAGCTTGCAACTCATAGCAACCCTCTGTACAACAGCCCTAAACTCTTCTCTATCCTGGGTCAACCTCACCATCTCTGACAGGACAAGGGGTGGCTCAAAACACATCTGGATTTGTTTGGGGAAAACACAGGATCTATTGGTTTTTTCCTACTACTGGGAAATATCTTTAATCTGCTTTTCTCTGTAAAATGCTTGTCTGTCAGATAATGTTCTATATCTGAGTGATCTAATTAAGACAGACTAGGAAGAAGTATTTGCCATCCACTTCCAAAATATCAGATCTTTGAAAACCCTATGTACCTACATACAAACCTACGCTATTAGGAAAGTCTAAAAAAATGTTATTATACTATCAACCTGATCAGTTATAATTTTGGCTAATGCTTTGATACTAACAGAAGTATAATTAACATAAGTATAATTTTCTAATGTGAGATTTTAGAGAACAAGGAGAGAGAGTTTTTTATTACAATTACATTGGCAAAGAGAATGAATCATTTTTCGAGGTTTTCACCATTTCCCATTATTTTGTTTACATGGATATGCTTATTAAGACACTTTATTTGTAAGTACAAATAATTCCATAAACCACTCTGTGCAGCCTCCATCTTTTATTCCCCTCGTGAAAATATAAAGTCCTCACAGCTGCTTTAGAGATACAAAAAGCTCCAATTTGTTTGAAAAAGCTTCAGTTCACATAGGCAGTGTTTAAAGAGGCTTTGGCAAAATAAAAAGTAAAAAGCTTTTAAAGCAGCTGTAGGGATTCTGTCTACTAAGCAGTAAGTCCAAGATGGCAGTGTACATTGGAAAACCACCCAGCTAGAACCACTAGTTGCTTCTTGAGTTTGCCTTAACAATTGAAGCTTTCTTGTTATTGACGCAGGGTCCTTGTTTACCACAGTGGAGAGTACAGCTCTGTTTCCAGTGTTCCATGACATGCTTTTCTTAGTAACTGTGATGGTCTAATTTAGGGGGAAAAGTAAATTACTATAATTGATCAATTGTTTATTGGCACAAGCAATAAAAATGATTTGTAAAATGTCAAAAGGCCTTTTAAATCAAGAAAGAGAATTAAAATCATGTTGTTTTGTTTTTATCTCTGCCTTTAAAATACTTTTGAAGTATTACTTCAGTTTCAATTATATGTATATCTACATATATATGGCTTCAATTAAGATTATCATAATGGATGCTTGCTTCTGTTTGCATATTTGTTGT
>NW_006399773.1:23333603-23380456 GCF_000299155.1 Elephantulus edwardii
CAATTAGAAAATTACTAAAGGACTAGAGTATATATTTCTTTCAGTAACTAATCTAAAACTAAAAAACAAATCTATGGCCTTGAGTCAGTCCTTAAACATTGCAAGTACAGTATGGAATTCCCTTAGAACCAGTAGTTTTTCTGAGGCAATTGATCACATGGAGAAGATTGCCCATCCTTTTCCCTCGGAGCACCTAGTGGATTCAAACCTTTGGGTCTGCAGCACAACTTTTTACCACTAGGACACCAGAACAGATTTAAATTGTCTATCTTTCCATTAGCAGCCTAATGATTAATCCACGGCATGACCAAAACTCCTCAAATAAACAATGAAAGATACCCTCAGAGCCACAGTAAAATATTATTTCATCTTCATTTGGGTAACTACACACAGAAAACTGAAAACTCACAAGTCTTGGGAAGAATGTGGAGAAGCTGTAATCGTCCATATTTTACTGGAGGGAGCCCTGGTGGCCTAGTGGTAAGGAGAGGCTCTGCCATTCCAAAGGCATGTATTTTAGATTCACCAGTTGCTTTGTAGGAAAAATATAGACAATCTTTTCCCGTGTGGATGGTCAGCTATGAATTGGTTCTGACTCTTTAGTTATAATTCTAAAATGTAGTCCTTGTGGAAAAGAGTTCAGTGATCCTGAACATAACAGTTAAACATACAAATCCCATAGACCTTTCTGTAGTTGCCTTTATCCCCACTCAATGTGATCTTTCATCAAATATATGAGATTATAAATCTTTTTGCAGCTGTTAAATTCAAACTCTTTGTTTGGCAGCCCAACATTTTAGGCTTTATGAAATGGGCCCCACAAGATTACCATAGGATCCAGAGATTGCACTCCTAGGTATAAACCAAAGAGACTCCCCTCAAGGACTCAAAAATAGAAGGCCACCAATGTCCATTGCAACATTATGCACAATAGCCAAAACGATACAACAACTCAAGTTTTCATCAACACAAGAATAGATGACCAAATATGGTATATACATTAGTGGAAATGTAACTCGACCGTAAGGTAAATTAAATTAAATTTCAGTGAAATTTGAAAATATGGAGGGTAAATAAAATCAGGAACACAATTACAAGTATTAAATAATTTCAATTGTATGCAACGTCTGGGATAGACCAATTCATAGAGGCAAAACGTTATTAGTGGCTACCAGAATCTTGAGAAGGACAGAATATGATAGAGTGCTGAGTTACTATTTTAAGTATTGTAAAATTTTTGAAGTGAATGGTAGTGATAGAAATCTAGTATGTGGAATTCAGGTAATGTTACTGAATGGAATACTTAAACATTGGTAAAATAGCAGACAAGCTTGATACATTTAGTTTGCTACAACAAAATATAGACTAGGTTTACATTTTTATAAAATGCAGTGAGCATGTAAGTACTCTCTTAGGGGAGAAAATATAGAAATAATTAAATATCAGTGTACTAATCTCTGTTTGTATCTTGATTCTATTTTCCTCATGTTATGTTCCTAGCAGTGGAATAGCTAGGTCATATGGAATTTCTATGTTCAGCTTATTTGAAGAAACATTAAACTGCCTTCCAGAGCGGTTGAATCATTGTACAATCCCATTAACAGTGTTTCAGAGTTCCCATCTCTCCTCAACCTGTCCAAAATTTATTACTTGCTTTCTTATTAAACTTTGTCACTGCTACAGGTGTGAGATGGTATCTCATTGTGGTTTTAATTTGCATTTTTCTTATTGCTGTGATTTTGAGCATCTATTCATGAGTCTGTTGGTCATCCAAACGTTTTCTTCAGTGAAAAGTCTTTCTCATGTATTTTCCCCATTTTGTAATTGGGTTATCAAGCTTTCCTTGTAGTGGCCCTGTAGGATTTCGTAAACTTTCATTATGAGACTCTTCTCTAAGATGACATTGCCAAATGATGTTTTTTTCCCAGTTAATAGTTTTTCTTTTCACCCTATTAGAGAAAGTTTTTGATGTACTCAGAGATCTAATCCCATTCATAGGTGTTTTCCTCTCCTGGTTGTTCATTTCTGGCTGTATTTTCCAGCCTCTTTATACCATAATCTAAGCCTAACAAGCAATAGAAAGAGCTATAGAAAGGAATTGAGCACTTTATGCTTGCTATAATGAGAATATTACATCTGTATGATTTAAACACAGTGCATGCACATGAAGTGGAACTGAGTCATAGTTCACCTTCTATTGGGTTTTTGCAGCTGTAAATATCATGGTAAGAGATGGCTCATATTTCCTCCTCAGAACTGCCGGTGGATTTGAACTTCCAGAGAAGTGGACTTTATAATTTAGACAGACAATAGACACCTTAGAACATGGTGCTAGGAGACAAAAGAGGTCAGGAAAACATTCAAGTATGAGGAAAAGATTGAATATAATTTTAATGTCTCATTTTGTTATTCATGAAATGGCTTATCCTGGGGTATTTTTCTTTTTAAATTTTTTATTGGTTTGCATCGTCATTCATATACATTATGTTTTCTACGTATATTTTGTGTTTTATATAAACATTGATATAAATTATATTTTATGTGAGTAGTTACCGTTGCTCTATGTTTATTATCACCCTGTCTTTTCAATCCCCTCTTTAAACCTTTCCCATTCCTACACACCCCTCCACCCACTAACTCGAGCTATTCTTTACCTTTACCTTTTTCTGCCTCCCTTCTCTCCTTTATCTCACTCAGTTTTCATCCTGTTTCACAATAGTGACCTTATGAAATAGTTGTCTTTATCTGACTGAGATATTTTTCAAAATGCTTTCTGCTTTTCCCCAAGTGATATAGCAGTTTATGAAGTTGTTGCTCCTTAATGCAGCATAGTATTCCATTATGTGAATGGGCTATAATTTCTCAATTTATTCATTTGGCGATGGACACTTGGACTGCTTCCATTTTCTTGCTATTGTGAATTATGTTGCTGTGAAAATAGGTGTACAAATGTCCATTTATGTCTCAGTTCTAATTCCTTGGGATATATTCTGTTCAAGTACACCACTTCTGTCTCTGTCAATTTTACTAGATTATGGGCTTTTAGGAATTTATTAATTTCCCCAAGGTTCTCAAATTTATCTGATTATGTTGTTGTTGTTGTGTACCATAGAGTCAGAAGCAACCCATAGCTGGCCTTCCAGTGGGTTTTCAGAGGCAGTTAATCTCACAATAGGAAATTGTCCATCCTTCTGCAGAGCAACTGGTGAAATCGAACCACATATCTTCGGGTTTGTAGCACAGCTTCTTGCCACTAGGCCACCAGAGTGCATGGATTTACTTTTGACTGGTTCTGTTTGATGTCACTTCTTTCATTTCCTATCTGGGTTATTTGTGTCTTTTGTTAAGTGTCAGTAAATTGTCTGTTTTGTTAACCCTTTCTAAGAAACAGTTTCTGCTTTTATTATGGTTTTAATATTTTGTTTGTTTGTTTGTTTGTTTGTTTTCTCTTCCATTTATTTCAGTCCTTACCCTTATCATTTCCTTTCTCTTGAGGATGTGTAGTTAGGCTCCTGTCCTTTTTCTATTTGCTGGAAGTGTTGATTATTATCGTTATAATTTTCTTCCTTCTAGAGGCTGTGGAGTTAGTCTCCTGTCTTTTTTCTATTTGCTACAAGTGTTAAAATAATTTTGCTCATTTTTTCTTTTTTTTTATATGTTTCCTCTTTGCTGTGAACAAGCTCTATCCCAGGTTGTTTTTTTGGGTGGGTTTGGTTTGTTTGTTATTTTATGTTGTGTTTTCTTTTTCATTCATTGTGAGGAATTTTTCTACTTTAGATTTTGTTTCTTCTATAATTCAGTTGTGCTCAAACAAGGTGTTATTTAGCATCCATATGGGTGCCCTGATTCCCCTTTATCCTCTTATTATTAATTTCTATCTTTAGGGCGCTAGAAAAAGAGAATTTTTTTAATGTTTTTTAATTTATTGAGGCTTTCTTTGTGTCTTTATTTTTATGTGGTCAATACTACAGAATGTATCATCTACACTTGAGAAGAAAAGTAAGCCACATTTCTGTTGGGTGAAGTAGTCTGAATATGCCTATGAGATTGACTTGGCTGATTGTATAATACAAATCTTTTGCCTCATTGTTGAGTTTCTTTTATATGATCTACCTTTTAATGAGAGTGATATGTTGAAGTCTCCTATTACTTTGTGTTGTTGTCTATTTCATTCTTCAATTATATTAGCTATTGTTTTATGTATTTTGCAGGTCTATCATTAGGTGTGTAGATGTTAACTAAGGATATGTCCTCTTGATCTACTGTACCACAATCATACAGTGTCCTTTCTTTTCTCATATGGTGGTTTTCATTCATTCTTAAGTCTATTTTATTGCAAATTAGTATTGCTACTTTTGCTTTCTTACTGATGCCATTTGCTTGGTATTTCCACCCCCTCCCCCCAATACATGGGTTTGTTTAGTCCATTTTCTCCTTGTTTGTTAAATATATCTTTTTCAGGAAACATATTAACAGGCTTTGCTGTTTTTGTTTTTTTTTTTCTTTTAAAAATTCATTCTGCTACTCTGTTCCCCTTAATTGGTGCATTTGAGCCATTCACACTAAGAGTGATAGACTAGGTTTTGTTTTTGCCATTTTACAATGTTCCTTTGTTTGTTGTTGCTGGTTACTTTGGTTCATTCACGTTTACTGTCTCTGTGTGAAGGACTTAGTATTTCTGTAAAGTTGATCCTCTTTCACTAATTTCTTAAGTTTCTGCTTCTCTGCAGATGATCTAATTTTTCCATCATGTTTGTTGGGAAGTTTTGCTGGGTACAGGATTCTGTCTTCTGTATGTACTAATCCACTGTCTTTTTTCTCACATGGTTTCTTCTGAGAAGTCAGAGCTTAATCTAATCGGTTATCTCTTACAAGTGACTCTTTGTTTTTCTTGTGCTGCTTTTAATATTCTATGCTTGTCTTTGATTTTAGAAAGTTTAACAATGATATATCTTATTGTTTTCCTTTTCGAATCTACTTTGTTTGTCATTTGCTGAGTTTCTAGGATGTGTATTTCCTTATTTTTCTTCTAGTATTTTCTAGTTTCTCCTCCATAGTCACGCCTCCTTTTTTTGGTCTGTTTGCTTTAGCTTTCTATTCTGAAATTCTAATCATGTATTTGTTGTTTCATTTGATGTTTTCTCACACACTTCTAATGTTTTCTTCATTTTACTTCTGTCTTTGCACTTTTTTCATCTTGTAAATTTTCACCAAAGTTTTTGTCATATAGTTCAGTGGTTCTCTGTTCCATCTATTCGGCTTCTCTACTCTGCTTATTTTGCCTCCATCATATTGAGACTGTCTGTGATTTCAGTTTTAATATTTTGGGATATATTTCCATGTTTTCCATTGTTTCAGGTACTGTGTAGGTTTTGACCTCTCATTTTTGTGATAAATTTTCCCTTTCTTATTGGTCTTTACTACTAACATCTACTCTTTCCTCCAATCTTTGTAACTTTTTCAATACCAATTCTTGGAATTCCAAGTCAGCATAATTCTTTGGCCTTTCTGTCTCTGAGGTATTTGTTGGGTCCTCAATATAATCTGTTTGGTTTTGTTGTTGTTGTCGTTGTTGTTTTTTAGTAGAAGGCTTATTTTGTTTTTTCCTAATGTTTGGTATTGCCTGCTGCTTTCTTGACATTATATAAAGTGAGTGGGGTTTGATAGTTCCCCTCTGAGTAAATTAAGGCTACAAGGCATGTTTCCTGAAAAATTCAAAGGAGGCCTTGTAATTTTCTAAGAAACCTGCCTGGTAGCCTTCACCCCTGAAGTCTCCGGTTGCTACTCAACAGGGGGTTCTGCTAGACTTATGCCTGGGTCCTCCTCTAAGGTTGAGTGGAAAAGACCTCTTCCACCTTGGCTAACAGAGTTTCTGCATGAAGCTGGGCAGTCCTCAGGGAATACAGGACCCTGAGAAATACCATCAGGGACCCTTTCCTCCCATTTTAATTTTCTTGAGTTGATGATGATTCCTGCTTTGCAGGATCTTTTGAGAAAATAAAGGTTAAATCTTGGGTTTTTAATTTTAGTTGTCCTAGTTTTTGCTCATTTGTTTTGAAAGAGATAATATGCATGTATGAAGGCGATGTTGCTGTGATTTACAGTCTTTTTCTAAAAGTCTTCTTTTATCAAGAAGAGATAAAAGATAATAGAAGGGGAGTGACCTAACACTGAGTATGGTAAACAATTAAGAAAGTGAGGAAAGATGTAAAATTCTATCTGTGGACTAAGGCTCACTCACAAGCTGTCTGAATGGAAATTAGTGCAGACTTTGAGAGTTAAGAGTTTATAGCTTTCATACCAGTTTAGTAGAGAAATTCTATATCTATAAAATTCAAATTACTAATATTTTTACAATTTTTCTATACCTTTATTTTTTTATAATTTTTTAAATAATTTTGTTTTTATTGTATTTGACTATTGGTGTTTTGTCTCAGGTAGTTTGAAAATACCTACTTAGTAGACAATTTGAATTTTATTAATCAAAGGTTTTATTTAGTAGAGGGAAGTTAGAGTTGCATGCACAGTTCTTCCTGATTTATTTTCTATAATTCCCACAGTTGCAATTGTGATGGTGATGTGGGAAGATGGGGATTCAAGGACTTCCCTGTGGCACTGTGCCTATGGCAGAATGAAGGACTTCTGGGAGTTAGGAGGAATACAGAAAATTCTTTCAAGTTTCTAAGATTAGATGTAAAAGTTGTAAACAAATCAGTGAAGGTTTAATAATACAGCACATTGCAGCAACAAGGGAATAGCAGTCATCCAACAAATAACACTGAGGTAAATGCCAGGCCCCTGAGAAACTCCCAGAATTATGGGTGTGTTAATTCAGTCTGCCTGGTGCTACTCAGGTACAGATCAGCAGTCAGCATTTCCTTCCCTGGTGACTCACACAACTCAGACTTAGAATCTGGTAAATAGGAAGTAAGGACCAAAGAAGAAACTTCTGGCATTACCTAAGTAAACCAAGTGGGAGCTCTGGTAAAGGTATCTGCAGACAAAATCTGGTTCCTGCTTCCACTTCCTTTTGGCCATTTCTTGTCTCTCTCTCTCTCTCTCTCTCGCTCTCTCTCGTTCTCTCTCGCTCTCTCTCGCTCTCTCTCGCTCTCGCTCGCTCTCGCTCTCTCTCGCTCTCTCGGTGTCTCCCAGGCACAAATGATCCTTGTCTTCTCAATTGCAGGTATCAAGAGTCCGGATGAGCTATTTCAGATCTGGTGGCTGAAAGTCAGTCAGCCCCAAGTATCTTCAGTCTTCAGATTCCAAGTAAACTGTCAGTGAAGACCTTCTTTTACTAACCCTTTTCCAAGACACAGATAGTCAACATGATCTATTTGCCTATTAATGATAAGCCTTCCCCCTACCTTTTTTTCCTAAAGGATTTTCAGCAACTTTAGTGGAGTTTGATTCTACTGAACTAATTATTTCTACAAATACGTTTTGTTTTAATGTCAAGATTTGTACTCAGGCCTCCATTTTGAACAAGAAAAGTATCCATAAACCAGAGAAAGTTGTCTTAGTTTTATTTTTTTTATTTTCATTTTGAGATAACTATAGAGGCATTTGTAATAAACAATAGGGATCCTTCATGTAACAGCTTGACTACTATAGACTGCCAAGAGAATAAGAGGTCTGTCCTAGAGAGGGTGAAACTAGACTGCTCTTTGGAGGCAAGGATTTTGAGGCTTCATCTCATACTTTGGGCATGTTGCCAGAAGTGATCAGTCCTTGGAGAACGACATCTTGCTTGGAAGGGTAAAGGAATATTGCAAGAAAGAAAGACCCTGAATGAGATGGATTGACACAGTAACTAGGATAATGAGGGCAGATATGTCAGAGTCAGTAAGGTTGGCTCAGCACAGAGCAGGGTTCAGAGCTACTGTGAATAGGGTCTCTGAATTGTAGTCGACTCTACAACATGTAACAACAACATACAGTATGTAAGGTTTTGCCATTTTTTCCTTAACACATAATCCATCCAAGTCACTGTCTATAGCAATAGTTTACTCCTCTTTATAGTTTAGTAATATTCCATGATTGGTACAAGACAGATTTTTAAACCATTCACTGTTGGAGGATACATTTTGTTTAATTTATTTTGCAAATAATTAAAGCAAACTCATTTGCTCTCTTTTTAAAGAGATGTTGTTATTGTTAGATACTGTCAACTACAACTGATTGAGACCCTATGAACTACAGATTAGAACCTTGTCCAGTCTGTGCCATCCTCATAATCTCTGCCCTGCTTGAATCCATTGTTACAATCACTGCGTCAATTCATCTCCTTTGAGAGTTGTTCTCTGTGTACTGGATGACCCTCTACCTTTCCCAGCATGAGGTTTTTTTGTGAGGACTAACCCCTCTGGAAAGGTGCCCAAAGTGTACTAGACGAAGTTTCACCATCCTTACTGCTTAGGGACACTCTGGTTGTGCTTTCTCCAAGGCAGGCTTGTTTTGGCAGTCCACGTCCTGCTCAGTACTCTTTTACATATATAATATCATATACATTTACTAGGCATTCACATGTGTTGGAGAATGTACTAGACATTTTCTGTGCACCAACTTATGAATCTTCAGGACAGTTCTATTAAATGCATTTAGTATGATTCCCACTTTAATATGAATGAGAGTTTCTTGATGGTGTGACCAGTGAATGCTCTCAGCTACTAGCTGAAAAGGAAGTGGGTTGAGACCACTCAGAGATCACTTACACAAAAACACTGGAGTTTTACTTCTAGAGTTCTATGCTGACACAAAGGAAGTAATTAAGAGTAAATTCTGACTGTGTGTAAAGTGCTCTGGTTTCCCATAAAACCCAGGAGTTCCAGGCAAGACAACGCTCTGCCTGAGGAAGCACATGGATGGTGGCATAACTAGAGCATGAACTCAGATATTTCTATGTCTATGCTGGTGAGCTGATATCTAGTATTTTCCTTAGCAATAAATTAAGCACAATTATAATAATTTTGTGTTTAGCTGTTCTTAGACTATTCAGTGTGTCGCTATGAGTTGGAAACGACTCGATGGCACATAACAACACAACAACAGTGTTATATATTCATAAAAATTGTCTAAATACATAAATAATGAAGAAGGAAATAAAGACGTATCTGACATATGGGAAAAGGATGGACAATCTCCTCCCATGTGATTACCTGCCTCTGATAACCCAAAGGAGGTTTCTTACTAAACAATATACAACAACAATATCTATCTATCTATCTATCTATCTATCTATCTATCTATCTATCTATCATCATCTATCTATCTCTATATATCCTCTCAGGATTGACTTGTAGATGAAGTGGGAAGAAGGGAGAACATGTAAGGGGAGGAACAAATGTAAAATCTAAATCATTTGCCCTTGAGCTGACTCCTACTCATGGCAATCCAATTAGCAGCATGATAGAATTGTGCACTCTAGGAATTTTACATTTGTGGAAGTACATCAGTCAACTTTTCTTCTGGGTTGTTGCCTGTGGGTAGATTTCAACCTTTCCTCTGGCGGTTGATCTGTTACATAATTTTTACCATCCAGAGACTTAAAGTGTAGGATGTAGGTTTGATAAGTTCACAGTTCTCTCTGGGCTTTGGCTGTTGTTCAAGTGTCTCTTCTGTATTGGGCCCTGTGTCCCACACCAGCAGAGAAGATCAGTTTTTTTTCTGGGGCACATAGACTTCTCTTCAGAATCTAGAGGAATGATCTCACTGTACACGCAAAGCTGAATATTCAGTAGGTAATGCTTAGTCTGCAATAGTGGGGTAAATTCAATTCTTAGGCAGAGCAGCACTGTGTGCACAATAAGCATAGAGGCTACCCCTATCCTACCCTTGTGAGGCTCTCCTAAAGTACAGGCACAGGTGGTCCAGAGACTCACAACCTTATTTGAGTAAGCTCAAAATACATAGTCCAAGATCACCAGGCTTAGTCAGAAGCTACGTGACTGAGGTCTTAGAAGCTTGTGAACATCTAAGGTGTAGGCAATAGTATGGGCAGTTGTCTCTGCCCATCTGGAGCGGAGAACAGTGAAGAAAATAAAAGCATGACTAAACCATTAGTCTAAAGGACTAATTGACCTTATAAACCCCAATCACCACAACCCTGAGAACAAAAGCACTAGATGATGCCCGGCTATCACTGCTGTCAACTCTAAAAGCAGCAAGACTTCCTGTCACAACATCGTAGGAAATCACTAGGAGAATGGGAGAAAAAAGTGGACAAAAGAATAAAAAGGACTCGGCTTACTCGTCTGAAAGAGGCTCATGAAAGAAACCCTGGGACTATGGCCCTTAAAGCATATCTTAAGCCTGGAACTGAAAACTGAATCTTGTCACTCAACTTTCAGGCAAACAGCAGGACTCTAAAGTGAACAATAATACCAAGATCTGCGTGGCATCCAACAATCAACCATAAAAGATAAAAAGGAGAGCATTTGCTCAGGTCTAGATGCTGAGAGGTAGAAAAGGATAGTGCGAATGAGAATTGGAAACAAAGGAAGTGCATAAGAAGAGAACTTTATGTGACTTAGAAATATTTACAAAAGAGATGCTGTTTTGGGGCCGGCTATGCTGTTGAATGGCTTATAAACATTTGCTTTGCTGTAATGTGGCCAGATGAAGTTGCTATCTTATTCTTTTAAGGTTGTTCTGCTTTAACTGCTGCTATGAATGAAATAATGCAGACCAGAAAGTCAGAGTAATATAGTGTGACTGGACAATCTAAATAAGCCAAAGTCCTTGAGAAGATAAGGAAAAATAGTAGTGAGATTTGAATAGGAAAAGAGCTCTAGAAAGTCTCCATTCTAACTCATTTCTTTAAGTGTCCTGGAGATTCCTTTAGAAGTGGAAACTCTTCCTTGGGGCAGCATTAAGCACCTTAAGGCCTCCTGAGGTATTCACAAGCAAGAGGAGGGACTTAGGGTCTCCAGTTTTGGTAAGCTGTGGGGGCAGGACAGGGAGGGAAAAGCAAATGGGAATCAAGTGTAGCCAGCAGAGGTCAGGCTTTTCCTCTTCTTTATTGGTCTCCAGTTTCTTTCTGGCTTTGCAAGGATTCCAGGCTTGTAGAAACCACACCAGGAAAACTTGGGAGTGGAGTGCCTCTGTTATCATTCCATTCTGACATAAGGTATAAGCACCGCTGATAAAAATAAATTTATAGGAAGTAATGCACTGTCTAATGAAAGCAAACAACTCCTTCTGAATATGAATCAAAGTAATAATTCTCAGCAAAAAAAGCTTCTTTCAAAACCACTCATTTCATTATGTTTTTAAGTATCTAACCCCAGGAATAGGTCTTTTGTGCTCATTAAAAGCAAAACTTTGACATGCTTTTGTTTCCAGACATTTCACATCTCATTTTTATTAATTTTTCCATAATGAAAAAAAAAAATCTCACACAAACTAAGCTGTCTGTCAAATGTTAACAAGTATCTTTGTTTTCCTTTTGTGCTTGGTGGATAGTCTGACAAGCCTCAATGGATAATTTGTAACAGTAAATTTGGACTTCTGATTGTTTTGTGACTTCTGATTATTTTGTACCAATCATTCCACCAGGTAGAAGAGCAAAGCAATTCACACAGAGTGAGAAGAAAATAGAATACATAGGAAAATTTCTATTTGTGCACTAGGCAATTGCTATAATAAGGCCACTTCTGTGGATACAATATTTGTAGTAAACAATTATCTGCTATTATAACATATTGTATATGAAATAAAACAAATACTACTTATCTATTTATTTACATGAGGAAGCACATGAAGACACTGATGAAGGTGTGTAAGTTAGTAGGGACTGAAGAAAGATCTAGCAATTTCAACTTTTGGAGGACATTTTTGATATTTTGTTATTCTTTATAAATTTTTATTTTAAATATCAAAATAAAAATAAGCAGTGACTATTTGGGTTATATGTCGGACTTTTCTGTGAACCTTAGTACTTTGTAAATACTTGTTGACCATCATCCAAGTAGCTTGCTTTGGACACATCATCAAGATGAAGGTAAACCACAGGAGAAGCACATTGTGCTTGATGAAGTAGAGGACCAGTGAGGACAAGGGAGATCTTGTATGTTTTGTAAATAAAGTCACTAGGAACAGAAGCTATAATAATTCCATACCAAGAAACCATGACAGCTTGTTAAAATCGAAGCATCTAATAAAGTTCTAAGAGGTTCTAAACTCAAAGGGGTTGTCTGAGAGTCCTAGTTATAGTACTTGAAATCCTTGACCATTTGCAGAATGTAAATCTTTTCCATAATGTTTTAAAATGTAAAAGGGTGTAGAGAATGGGGAGAGAAACCATGAGTTGTGATGACTTTCTGGAGAGAGAAGCTGCCTGTGTGACTGTCAGGCTCCCTGGGGCAGGTGAGGTTGCTACCATCCTCTCCTTGAGCATAGCTGGGTACACCACACTTCACGCAAGTTGCACACTTGGAAACAAGGCAGAGTAAGTGACTACAATTCTTTTCCATCAAAGGAAGAGCGAGCGTTTAATGTGGGGACCCAGAGGAGAAAGATGATTTAAGTCCTGCCTAAGATGACCACCACACAGGAGTGTCAGGGAAACCCCACTTCAAGAGGATCTGAAACCCAAAGTAGCAATGCAAGAAAAAAGAACAGAGGGAAGAGAAGAACTTGTCCCTTTTTCATACAAGTATCTAGTCCTATCTGAGGCAGACTTGAAGAGGAAAGGAAGATTTTCTCTTTGTGTGCAGTTTTGAGTATTGATTGAATTAAACTCCTTTAAAGACAGTATAGAGATTATGTGTCTGTGGATTAAAGGCACTAGTCTTTTTCTGTTTGAAGTTGAAATTTTTTCATATTCTTGATTGAGTGTTGAATATAGAACTAACAAGCTAAAGCTGTTAACAGTCTTTATTTATTTATTTTTATTATTTTTTTATGGCTGTTAATGGTCTTAATCTCTTCTTTGTCTATCATGATGCTGCCAATTGGCCTACTGGTGAGAATTTTTGTTTTCTCGATGTTGAGCTTCAATCCATAATGAAGGCTACAGTCCTTGACCTTCTGCAGCAAGTACTTCATGTCCTCCTCAGTTTCAGCAAGCAAGGTTGTGTCATCTGCATAATGCAGGTTGTCGATGAGTCTTCTTCCAATCCTTATGCCACATTCCTCCTCATAGAGTTCAGCCTCCCAGATGATCTGTTCCATATATAGATTAAAAACGTGTGAAGATAGCCATTTGCATCCCTGGTGTACATATTTCCTGATTTTTAACCATGCAATGTTTCCTTGCTCTTTCCTGATGACTATCTCCTCCTCCAAATATCGGTTTCTGCACGATCAAGTGTTGTAGAGTTCCCATTCTTTTCAAGATTGGCAGCAATTTGTTATTATGAAACACAGATAGTAATCCCTCCGGCACATTCTGCTTTCAGCTAAGATCGATATAACATGGCTATACTGTCCTGACTGTCATGACCTCTTCTAAACCTAGCCTTCACATCTGGAAGTTTTCTGCTGATGTACTATTCCAGCCATTATTTGATAATTTTCAGTAGGATCTTGCTTGCATGTAATATTAATGATATTTTTCTATAATTTCCACACTCTGTTGGATCACTTTTTTTTAAATGTGAATACATTTGAATCTTTTCCAGTTAGTTTTCACAGGGAAGTGGAGAGGAAATGGAGGAACAGGATGGTTGGAGGCCTGAGCCATCAAACCAGCTGGCTTGGTGGCAAGTGCTGGAAGGTGCTGGAGAGCCAAGCATAGAGCTGGATGTTGCCAGGGTGCGGTGAGGGTGGGAACCACACATGTGCTGAAGGAGTGAGTTCCCAGAACCAACACTTGATCTGTTACTGAAAGACCCCCGAACCGGTGGTCCTATCCCGAGCGGACGGCAAAGACCCAAGACTCCAAGACACCGGCTTGATGCAACAGCAAGAGGAGAGGTTTATTGCGGAGCTCCGGGCCGACACGTATCTCTCGCAGGAGATAGAGGAGTCGACCTCGAGCAGACAATTTTGGCTCTTTTTATACACTTTAGGGGGATACAACAGAGTGTCAGCTTCTCATTGGGTGATAAAAGCACAGTTTGAATTCATTGGTTCGGTTTTCGCTCATGGTTTACACGGCATATTTGCACGTAGCACATGTGTCAGTCACGTAGCACATGTGGCAGTTAGACAGATCTTAAGTCATCAGTATATTTGCCCAACTTTTGTGGTTAGCTATTTCCTGGAACATTAACTATAGGGTGGTTTCACAAATTCTTAAGCATACAATGAGTTCAAACTCCAGGGCAGTGGAAAAGCACAAGACACATGGATTATCAGTCGGGAAACAAAGGCAAATGGGTTATCAGTTGAGAAACATCTGCTTGTTTGCCCTACCCTGTAGTCAGCCATTCTCAAAATACTGTTGCCCTGGGATCAGACTTTTCTTCCTGGAACACTGGGTGTGGGGCTCTACCCGGGACAATGGAAAAAATTCCTGAGTTTAACTTAGCTGAGAACTATAGAAACTTGAGTTTAATTCAGCTGAGAACTATAGGGACCATTTTAATTGTAATCCTTCATTACCTGAATATTCTCATCTGCTCTTTTGTGTAAAATATTCATCTGTCAAATATTGCACTAAAGTGGAGCACCCATATTAAGACAGACTAGGGAGAATTGACTATCCGCTTCTGAAGTAACCAGCCTTTGAAAACCCTGTGATTTAGTGTATATATTTCCATTTATGTTCTTTTGTTGCAATGCACACCATTTTCTATTTTGCATTCTGTTGTTTTCTACAATGTGTCTGAAACATTTTCATGCTGTTACACAATCTTCACAATCATCTTTTTTAATGGAAGCACTGAGATCCACTGAGCACCATAATTTGCTTTTCCATTCCTGGGCTGCTGGGTACACAGGCTATTTAGATTTTTTTTTTCTTACGGATTTTCCTATAATTTAAAGCTGTTTATTTGTTTATTAGACTATGGGGTTTACCATCATTGATATTTATTAGTATTGGAAAAGTACTGTCTTAAATGGAAGTTCAAATTGCACTTTTAAAAAATATCTATGAAAGAAAATATTTATTTTTACCAAGCTAACTTTGGGGATAACCTTTTGGAAAAAAATGTTAATAGTTGAAACGTTTTCAGTGTAACCTTAATTAATATTTCCTTGTTAACTAGAGAGTACTTTCTTAATTAGAACTAGGTGCAACATTATTACTTTTATTATAAATATTTTCTTTGATGTGCCACATAGATAAGAACTTTAATAGAAGACAAAGGGATATAAACAGTTGCACTGCTAACCACAAGGCTTAGTAGCCCCAGTGGGTCAAATCCACCAATGACTCCACCGGAGGCAGTGAGCATTCTCCTCCCTTTATGATCAGTGGCCTCAGCAATTCATGGAGAGTCACTGGGAGTTTGAGTCAGCTCTACTGCAGTGAATGAGTAAAGTGCTGGATCCCAGCAGTTAGCAAGTTAATATTCATAATCTCTTAAGGACAAAGACTGCACAGAAGCACTGCTGTTAAAATAGAAGGATAACTGAGCAAGACTTGCATGTATGTTTAAGAAGCAAAGGGGAAAGGGAGAAAGGGATGAAAAAGGAGTAAGATGAGAAATCACTGGGCTAGCTGAGGTTAGTGGGCAGATGGGGAGATTAAAGAATAGCATAGATTTAATGGGAGCTTGAAAAGGCAGGGTGATTAATAGTATACGTTATTGTTGTGTACCAGCTAGTCACAACCAACCCATAGCTGACACTCTGGAAGGTTTTCAGAGGCAGTAAATTGTATGGGAGGAGAGTGTCTATGCTTTTTCTGTGGAGTAGATAGTGGATTCAAACCCTGTGCCTTCTGGATTGCAATGCAGCTGCTTGCCACTAGGTCACCAGAGCTCCCCAATAATTATGTATCAATAGTAATTAATTATAGAATAATGCATAAATGACTGTGTAAAATAAAAGGCATGTGAATGAAACACAATGTATGTTGAATGGATTCATGCAAACACAAAAATGATAGTAAAAATAGTGAGATTCAAATAATAGAATTTGTTCTATTTGTTAAAAAGTGGAGTCTAATCTTTGTTTGCTTTCAAATTTCTACTAGTTTTTTATATGCAGAGATTTTTATGTTTATGGAACTAAGTCTAGGATTACATTTATATGTGCGTTTCATAAGAAAATTAGCCTCTCTCTCCATAAAATGGGAAAGTGTTCAGATAATTGTCCTTAATTTTATTTACTAACATTTAATTTTTAATTCATTGGGAGTTGATTATGTTGAGTAGTAGGAGTGGAGGATATAAATGAATCTCAGTGTCCTGCTATTACCACTAAAAGAATCTCCAGTTTGTATTAAGTATATTTATGGAATGATTTCTCCGTTCTTTGATATGTGATTCCTCTTATCTCATGTTAAACTAACAAAACCAGTTGCCCTTACATTGGCTGTTATACATGGGTAAAAATTATCCAATTCCCATTCCTCTGGGAGAAAAATTGATGCCTTTGAGTTGTGATGTTGGAGAAGAGTGCTAAACATCCTATGAACTGCTAAAAGAAAAAGAAAAAAAAACCACCAAGGGTTGTGAAACTTCATCTTATATGCTTTGGGCATGTAGTTATCATAGGTTTGTGTCATCAAGTATGGTATGACTCATAACAACCTTATGAACACAAGCTCTGAATGCCGTCCTATCCTGTTTCATCCTCATCATTTCTGACATACTTGAGCCCTTTTCAGCAGTCACTGTGTCAAACTATTTTGCAAAAGATAGTCCTTTCTTTTACTGATCACCACCTGTTCAAGTACAATATCTCCCTCCAATTAATGGCCTCTTCTAACAACGTGCACAAAATATGTGAGACTAAAGTTTGTCATCTTTGCCTCCAAGGAGCCACTCTGACTGCACCTTCTCCAAGACATATTTGTTTGTTCTTTTGGGAGACCATGGGATATCCAGAACCCTTCTCCAACATTACAGCTCAAAGATGTAATTTTCTGTTTTTCTTATTCATTAATCAACTCTCAAACACATAGGAAGTGATAGAAAAAGATCATGGCTTGAATTAGGTGTACCTTAGTCTTCAAACTGACATCATTACTTGTTCTTAAGTGCTGTGGAGTTGTAGACGACTCATAACGACTCTATGAACAGAAGACCCGAACACTTGTATAGCTTTCATTGTTTCTACAAGTTCATAGGGTTTTCAGAGGCAAGCTATATTGGAAGTGGATGCCACTCCTACTTTCAAACTTTTTTTAATCTGGGAACTCCACCAAACACTGTCCACTAAGGGTAACCATTATCGATCGCATTTGACACATAAATGTCACAGTGTTCAGCATCACGACAACCATGATTTACCTCCATACAACAAATGGACAGACCAGTACTATGCCACTTATAAGAATGTTTGAGCAAAGTCAATTAAAACCAGGCCTGAGGGCTGCAGATTAAAATCACCCACCTTTGGCTTAGTAGCATCACTTTCTGTCCTCTAGGCCAATAGAGCTCTATGTTGTTGTTGTTAAGTGCATCAAGCTGTAGATGACTCATAGCAACATCATTACTAGGAGAGACTATTTCTTGGAGAAGGACATTATGTTTGAAAAGGTGAAGGTCTATGAAGGAAAAGAAGCCCCTCAGAGAGCTAGATTGATGCAGTGAGTGGTAATCAGATCAGGTCTGTTGTGTATGATAGGGATGGCACAGGATAGGACAGGGTTTAGATCTGTTGTTCATAGAGTCAGTATTAGTTGTATGGGACCCAAACAGCAGCAATAGTACAGTTTCTACTTTGTTTCAATGCTTATCTGCAGACAAGTGTTTTAATAACCTTACTGACAGAATTTCAAAAATTTGGCCAGTTATGTTCTTTTACAAAATTTCAAATTCCATGTAATTGTTTCTACTGATGGAATATGTTATTTTCTCAATACACAAAATAGATTCTATGACACCTTTCATTAAAAATTTTATCACAATTAATTAGTCTAATTTGTCAAATAAATATATAAACATAAACTAATAAAGAGGATACTTTTTCTTAGGTATAAGTATAAATAAAAGCAATGTAGAAAGATCCATATAGTTCACTTGATTTCATTTCATTAGTATAATTTCTATATAATTTTTGCCTCCAAATTGAGAGGAATTCTTAAATTCATTAAACATAATTAGAGTTGATGTTTTTAGATGTACCTTTGACTCTTTCAACTTGCTGAACTATATAAATTTGATTTTTTAATTGATTAAATTTTCAGTCTTGTAATCATATTTTCTGAAACTAACAAAGATTTTTTCATCATGGTTTTTCCTTATTTTTGGTACATAAGTTCTGAAAACAATCAGAATATCTTAAATATTGTTATTTTGAGTCAGTTAAGGGGCCTTTTCTTTGCTATATATTTGAAAGGAAAATCCTTGATTATTTTTTCCTCACTGAGTGTGATGTTGGATGCTGATTTGAAATGATAACTCTGAGCCCATCTTTCTTGTCCTTTATGGATGTTTAAGAAATAAATGGGATAAATTGGCATGATATTTAATCAAATGCCTTTTGCCACCTCACTAAAATGATCATTCAATTTTGCTTACTTATCTTTATGTGATGTGCTATGTTCATCAGTTTTATAAACTTGAGCCACTCTTCATCTCTCAGATGAATGACCTTTGGCATAATAAACTGTTTACATCTCTTCCTGCTATATGAGATAAAGCATAATGGACAATACTAACCAAGAAGTGTCAAATTAGCACAGGGTTTATGAGATGAGGAGTCATTTACATGCAAAGGCATCAAACCTCCTCCAACCTAAAATCAAATGAGAACCCAAACCAAGAAAACAAACCAAACCAAGGGCTTGCCACAACAATTCATAATGACTTCCAACTCATAATGACTTCATGTGTTAGGTATCAGAACTGCTCTCAAGAGTTCTTAGCTCTGATCTTAGCTGTCATAGAAGCAAGTCCCAGAAAATATTTCACCAAATCATTCATTCTTTTGCAGAGTCACTGATAGAGTGGATTTGAATCACTAACTTCTAATCATACTTGTGCCACTTAGGCTCCTAAGATAGTAGCAAATGCCCTACATCTCAGATAGCCACAGTCAGAAGAGGACAGATAGAACCATGCATTGTGGCCAAGAGGTAAGTCCTGATCTTGCCTTACATATAACATTGAGGGTCAGGGAATACTCTTGTGCTAAGAAACAGGGAAACGTCCTGGTCTGGAGGGATCTTTCCAGAATGAGACCCTCCTCCCTAGCCAGTAGCTACTGTCTGCTCACTCTCTCTTTGTTAGAATCCACTTTTCCTAAGACATCTCCCTGCTTAGATACCAAAAGGTAGAAGGAAAGAGCCCTAAAGTGCCACGTGGATTTCTTTTATTTGTTCCCTACAACTCCATTTACAACTGACGTGTATTCTCAAGAAGTTTGTGCTCTAGTTTTGTTTGATATGATAATCTTTAATTATGATAAAAAGAGATCACAAAACATTTATCAGTTGAAAACTTATTACGTGTTAAGTTTCATGATATTATGTTCATCAGTCAACACCCTCAGTTTCCACACTATCCTACCACCATTAACAGAAGCTCAGTACCCCAAGCAATGAGAAGGCTTTCCTCCTCTCTTAGCTCTGAAGGAAGGTCTTTGTTTCCTGAGTGAACTTCATGGAGCTTGGCAGATCTTCTACCTTTGCTCTGCTCATTTATTTCTTCTGTTATATAATCTCAGGGACTATCAGAAGAATGTCTATCTGTGTTTCATTGATTATGCAAAGGCGTTTGACTATGTGGATCATAACAAACTGTGGCTGAGTCTGAGAAGAATGGGAATCCCAGAACATTTAATCGTGCTAATGCGAAACCTATACTTGGACCAAGAGGCAGTAGTCAGAACAGAGCAGGGTAACACTGCATGGTTCAAAATTGGGAAGGGTGTACGCCAGGGATGTGTCCTGTCTCCATACCTTTTCAACCTGTATGCAGAGCAGATTATCCGAGAGGCTGGGCTCTATGAGGAGAATTGTGGCATCAGGATTGGTGGAAGATCTATTAACAATCTGCGTTATGCAGATGACACAACCCTGCCTGTTGAAACTGAGGAGGACCTTATGCACTTGCTGCAGAGGGTAAAGGATTGCAGCCTTCAGTATGGACTGAGGCTCAATGTCACGAAGACAAAGACTCTCACCACCGGACCAATTGGTAGCATCAGGATGGATGGCGAAGAGCTAGAGATTACTCATAGGTTCATTTTGCTCTGCTCCACGGTCAACACTCTTGGCACCAGCAGCCAGGAAATAAAAAACGTATTGCGATGGGAAAGTCTGCTGCTAGGGACCTCTCTAAAGTACTCAAGAGCAATGGTGTCTCTCTGGACACTAAGGTGCGCCTGATACAGGCCATGGTCTTTGCAATCACTTGTTATGCATCAGAGAGTTGGACAATGAATAGGGAGGACAGAAGGAGAATTGATGCCTTTGAGCTGTGGTGCTGGAGAAGAGTATTGAATGTACCATTGACTGCCAGGAAAACAAACAGATTCATCGTGGAGAGGATTAAACCAAGCTACTCCTTGGAGGCAAGGATTCTGGGATTTTGTCTGACATACTTTGGGCATGTTGCAAGGAGGGGCAGGTCCTTCAAGAGGGACATCATGCTTGGGAGGGTGGAGGGACGGCGCAAGAGGGTAAGACCCTCTATGAGATGGATTGATTCAGTGACTGGGGTAATCGGGATGGGTGTGTCAGAGGTAGTGTGATAGGCACAGGACAGAGCAGGGTTTAGGGCTGTTGTACATAGGGTCACTATGAGTTGCAAACGACTCGACAGCACATAACAACAACAAAAACATATAATCTCAGAAGAAATTAACTAAAAACACATTGTACACTAATCCTAGTGTATTCACATAACAAGACAACTAATTCCCAAAGCAGTTACTATCACCAGTGTAAAGGTTAGGGCTTAGAACACAAATTTGAGCAGCATAATTCAGTCTATAATTGTTGTTGCTGTGTACCATTGAGTCAGAACTGACCCCCTGGTCAACCCTATGGAGGGCAGTTAATTGCATTGGAGGACATTGCCTCTCCTTCTCCCCTAGAGCAGCTGGTGTCCTTGAACTGCATGCCTTCAGGAATGCTGTGCAGCTTCTTGCTGCTAGGCCAGCCTAAGTCCATAGGCTTGGAGTTTCTGGGGTATAGCATGATTTGCTTTGAGGCCACTGAGAGGACTGCACAGCACCAGGCAGTGTTTCACTCTGTTGTACGTGTGTTCACTGTAAATTGAAAGCAACTTGGTGGCATCTAATAACATCGTAATTTGGGGGCCATTGAGTTGTAAAAATGTTTAAACACTCAAGGAATAGGCAAAAGGCTGGAACTACCAGCTCACCCAGGAACACCTCAGAAGACCGCCTTGGAGTTTCTTCTGAGAAGTCACGGTCTTGAAAGTCCCAAGGAGTATTGGATCACCACAAGTCAGAGTCAACTCAATGGCGACTAGCAAAATCAACAATAACCTGGACGTTTTATGTATGCTATTTTGAGGAGCTTCCAAACTGTTTTCCACAGTGGCTGAACCCCTTGGATTTCCTACCAACAATCGATGGGTGTTTTCTGCTTGTTACTTTTCTGTTTGTTTGGTTTTGTTTGTTTTTTTATCATAATTGTTCTAGTGAGAGTGAACTGGTATCTCATTATGATTTTTAAATATATTTTTAAGGATTTTTTTTTTACTTTGTATTTTATACTTGGAAGCAGGAGTGGCATCCACTTCCTAAACAACATGCCTCCGGAAACTCTATGAACTTTAATAAATCTCCTTAGTTCTAGGAAGGCTTCAGGTCTTTTGTTCATATGGTCGCTATGAGTCATGCTCAACTCAAAGGCAATCAACAACAATAACAACATTTTATACTACACTTTCTCTTTGAAATAATAATTCTTTAAATCTATTCAAATGATTGCAGCTGTTTTCATTTAACTTTATAGTTAACTTTATCCAATTTATTATTTTTACTTTAGTTTGACTAAAAGTTGCAAACTGATTTTTCATTTACTTATTTATGCACATTTTGTTCTATGATATTAATTTCTATACAAAAATGGAATTGCAATTTCCTCATTTTTTCCCTGTAACTCTAATTTGCCTTAATCCTTTTTATGCCTCTCTGCATTTTCCTTTCTATAGTGATACTGTGATGTGATGTCCATGCTCTTACTGTGTACTACTTTTCTCTTTACCCATGTTAATATGTGTTTATAATCTAATTAGAAATCTCTGTTGACATAATAGGTAGTGAACTGTGCTCCTAACCAAGCAGGGATAGTTTGAATACATGAGTGACTCTGAGGAAGGAAAATGGGCAGTCTCCTACTGCATGATTTACAGGCTCCGAAAATCTGCTGAAGAGTCAGGTATCAGTTGCTTCTGAGTTTGGGCCAATGATTCCCAGTTTTTATTTTTATCTATGTTCTAACTTTTACTCCTTTATTCCTTCCCACTCATATTTTTTAAACATCTAAAACTAATTCTTGGTGTTAAAGTTTTCTATTTTTGTTACTCTGGTCTTATATGAGATTCATCTTTTTGTGAATTATTTAGTTTCATCAACACAATGTCCTCTTGGGGAAAGAAAAATAATTCCTTCCCATTGTTTTTGAGTAAGAGCTGACTTAAAGCTGAATGTATATTTTGTTTCCACGGCTTGATTGAGTTGTTTTTAACTCTTTGCCATTGTAACTAATAAACATGGGTGTGCATACATCAATTCTTAGCTCTTGCATCTTTGTTGTTGTGTACCGACCCAGACCCGTAGCTGACCTCTGGCAGGTTTTCAAAGGCAGTTAATCACATGGGAGGAGATTGCCCATCCTCCCACAGAAAAGTTGCTGGTGTTGAACCTTATGGTTTTGAGACTGCAGAGCAGCTTCTTGACACTAGGCCACCGGCACTCTTGCATCTTTAGGATATATAACTATTAGTGAGACTGATGGAGCAAATGGAATTTCTATTCCAAACTTTTTTAAGGAAGCTCCGACCAACTTCTTTCCAATAGTGGTTGAAAAATTTCACATTCCCATCAGCAGTGTACCAGAAGTCCAATATCCCCATGTCTTTTCCAACATGTTTGCTTACTAATTTATTGAACTTTGTTATTATTGCTTAGATGAGATGATATTTCTTTTTTAAAAATTTATTGGTATTTCTTAATTGATGATCTTGAGTATTTCTTCTTGTTGCCCACAAACTGACTATATCTGTGGAAGGAATCACTGGAGAAATTAATTATCAACCATCAAAACCAGGCTGGAGGCTGACTGTGGAAGAGACTATCAATTACTCACTTCCAAGTTCAAATTGAAGTTGGTTGAAAATCAGAAAAACGGTACATCATGGTTTCAGCCTTTCTATTTAATTTGTATGGTAAGCAAATAATTCAAGAAGCTGGCCTATATGAAGAATCATGTGGCATCAGGCTTGGAAGAAGAATGAAGAATGAGTCAACAACAACAACACTGTGTGTTATGCAGATGACACAATTTTGCATAGTGCCATCTGAAAATTAAGAAGAAAGACTTGAAGCACCTATTGCAAAAGATCAAAGACTACAAACTTCAATATGTGTTACACTTCAGCATCTAGAAAACAAAAATCCTTACACCTGGATCAGTAGACAACATCATGACAGAGAAAATATTCAAGTTGTTGATGATTTCCTTTTTCTTGGTTCTACAACCACCAACGCCCTTAGAAGCAGCAGTCAAGAAATAAATACCTACTCAATCTCTATGCTGAGCAAATTATACAAGAAGCCGGACTCTATGAAGAAGAGTATAACATCAAAAATTGAAGGGAGAGTCATCAATAATATGCATTATGCAGATGACACAATGTTGCTTACTGAAAGTGAGGAAGACTTGAAGCACTTCTTGCAGAAGATCAAAGATTGCAACTTTCAGTATGGATTGTTTCTCAATATCATGGAAACAAAGATACTTACCACTGGACCAATAGGCAGCATCATGATGGATGAAGAGTAGATTGAAACTATCAACATCTTCATCTTACTTGGATCCACAATTAACACCCTTAGTTCAAGCAGTCAGGAATAAGGAGATTCATTGCACTAGGAAAATCTGCAGTAAGGGACTCCAAATTATTGAGAAATAATGATGTCAGTTTGAGAACCAAGGCACAGCTGATTGAGGCCATTCCAATTACTTACTATGCATCTGAAAACTGAAAAATTAGTGATAAAAAGATAATTGGTGCCTTTGAGCTGTAGTATTGGAGAAGAGCACTAAACATTCCATGGATGGCCAAGAGACCAAACAGATATGTCTTGGAGAGGGTGCAGCCAGCGAATTCTTTGGAGGCAGGAATGTTGAGATTTTGCCTCACATATTTTGGACATGTTGTTAGAAGGGGGTATTCCTTGGAGAGGGACATGATTCTGGAAAGGGTGAAGGGTCGGCGAAGGAGAGGAAGACCCTCAACTCAACTAGGTGGATTGACATGATGACTGCTGCATTGGGCTCTTGTGTATTAGGAAGAGTGAGGATGGTGCAGGATAGAACAGGGTCCAGATCTTTTGTTCATAGGGTTACTATGAGTGTTCTGTCAACTCCTGGAACCTTGTTTTTTCCAATTCTTTCAGAGTAGTTTGAACTTCCTCCTTCATCACCAGAGGCTCTTGCTCATAAGATGTTTCATAAAATTTTTCTTTGTCAGCCAATTCTTTCTGGTACAGTGACTCTGTATACTCCTTCCATCTTCTTTTGATGCTTCTTGGATAATTTAACATTCTGCCCATATCATCATGAGGTACTGCTACTCATGGCTTGGATTTGTTTTTCAATTCCTTCAACCTAAGAAATGCAGAGTGAGATTGTCCCTTTTGTTTTCTGACTCCAGCTCTTTACACATTTAATTATAATACCTTGCTTTGTCTTCCTGAGCTCCCCTTTGAAATTTTCTATTCAGCACTTTAATTTCTTGATTTCTTCCTTGAAATTTTCTATTCAGCACTTTAATTTCTTGATTTCTTCCTTTAACTTTGGCTTCTTGGTACTCTAATGCAATATTCAGAGTCTCATCTAACATCCATCTTGATCTTTTCTTCCTCTTCAGCCTTTGTAATGATCTTTTGCCTTCTTCATGGATGATATTATTGATATCCTCCCATGGCTCATTTGGTCTTCGTTCATTGGAGTTCAAGACCTCAAACCTATTCCTGAGATGGTTTTGAAATTTGAGTGGGATAGACTTAAGGTCAAATTTTTGTTCCTGTGGATTTGATTTTATTTTCTTTGGATTCTGTTTGAACTTGCATATGAGTAGTTGCTGGTCTGTTGCACCATTAGCACCTGGCCTGATTTTCACAGCTGATATTGAGCTTCTCCAGTGATTCTTTGCACAGATGTAGTTGATTTGATTCCTATGCATACCGTCAGGTGAAATCCATGTGTACATGTGTTTTGTTTCTTATAAAAGGTATTTGCAATGAATAAATCATCGAATGTGAAGAACTCTCTCATTCTCTCTCCAGCTTCATTTCTGTCATCAAGTCCATGTTTTCCAGCTACTGATCATTCTTTCCTGTTTCCAACTTTTGCATTCCAGCTGCACATTATTATCAATGTGTCTTGCTTACAAGTTTTATAGATTCCTGACTGCAAAAGTTAGTAGAAATCTTCTATTTCCTCCTTTTTTGGCTCTAGTTGTCATATATTTGAATGGTAGTGGTATTCACTGGACTTCCTTCTATGTGAATGGATATTATCCTGTCACTCACCACACTGTATTTCCTGATAGATCTAGAAATGACTTTTTTGATTATGAAAACAATACCATTTTTTCTTACCTTTTCATCCTCAGCATAGTAGACCATATTATCATCTGATTAAAAATGTCCCATGCCAAGCCATCTCACTTTACCAATACCTAGTATGTCAATATTTATGCATTCTATTTCTCTTATAACAACATCCAATTTTCCTACATTCATGTTTCTTATATTCCACGTTCCAATCATTAGTGTCTGCTTACAGTTGTTCCTCCTTCTTTGTGTTTTCATATCTGAGATCTCAGCCTCACTTGCCATGTCTGTTAGTCTAATTTGCTCTATAGTACACAGGGGTTTTGAAGGCCTATTATTTCAGAAGTGGATGGCCAATCCTTCTTCCTAGCCTACCTTAAATTTTTTAAAAAAATTATTATCTGACAGACAACTATTTTAAAGAAGCAGATGAAGGCATTTACCTAATTAGAGAAACAACCAATAGTGTCAATGTTGCTACTCAGCCTTGCCACATGTGTTTTTACTCACCCCTTTCCCTACTCCACACAAATCCCTTTCTACTTCCACCTACAGTATTCAACCCCTTAACCAACCCTTGATATGATGTCTTAACTCTGAAGCCTTTGGATTTTCTGTGATTCTGAACACCTCATGCTGCTGCCTGTCTCTTAGGATGTGGCTAGTATCTCTTGAATTTAAAGAAACTCTTGAGGACTTTCTTTCATAAGGTCACTGTGAGTCACCTACGACTCGACGACACTTAAAACAACAAAATAGAGAAAGATCATCTGGCCTAGTAGACAGAAAGTGATGCTACCAAGCCAAAGGTAGGTGACTTTAATCCACGGCCCTCAGGTCTCTTTTTAATTGTTTTTGGTCAAATATTCTTCTAGGTCATATAGACCTGGTGTGTCCACTTGTCATACAGAGGTAACTTATGGTTGCTGGGAAGCTGAACACTGTGACATTGATGTGTCAAATGTGATAATGGTTACCCATGGTGGACAGTGTTTGGTGGAGCTCCCTGATTAAAACAAGCTTGGAAGGAGGAGTGGCATGCACTTCCGTAATAGCTTGCCTCCGGAAACCCTGTGAACCTGGAGAGAGGATGAAAGCCACACAAATGTTGTGGATTCTTCTTCATAGGGTCGCTATGAGTCGCCTACGACTCGACAACACTTAACAACAACAACGATAAAAGCAAGTACAACTATCAGGTACAAGTAACAGGAAGGCTTCCTATCTCAGACAGCTCTGAGGAAAAGCCTGTTGTCTTGAACTTCTAAGCCAGGACTGACTTCTTGTGGCTTAATACCTTTTCCATTTTCAGCAAGGTGCTTATGCAAAAGGACAGTTTGTCAGGAGAGAGCGATGTGTACTCTAGGACTGGTGCATAGTTTTTGTTTTCTTGAAGCAAAGTGGCGAGGTCAGCCAGGCTCAGCATCTGTCTCCTCCTCCAATCCCAAACTATTTTAACAGAGAGCCCGTGAACTTTAGATTAAAAAAAAATATTGCTTTGCATACAATAATTTGTTTTGCATTAACTTTTTAAAAATTTTTTTTATTTTATTATTTTTGTGTGAGTGTACCGTCAAATCAGATCTGACTGGTACAGGACGAGATTGTCCCTCCTTCCCCAGCAGAGCATGTTTTGCATTAACTTTTAAAGTAACTTTCTTATAACTGATTCTACTGATACAATTGTTAAGCACTCTGGTGCTAGAAAGTTCAGTTATCCAAACCTATCAATCCTTCTAGGGGAGAAATTTGTGCTAATTTGCTTTGGCTATGATTCTAGATGATTATAGCTTTGGACAGACTAGAACTGACATCCACAGGGTCACCGTGAGTCAGAATATATCTGTTAGCTATAAATGTGAGATATTGTTTTCAGGGTTGGATTGTGTCAACCAAGCTGTTACTTTTTCAATTTGTGTTTGTTTCATGGAAAATGTTTTGTTTGTTCTAATTTTTGCAATCATTTAGAAGATAAATTACTTAATTTTAATTTAATTAGTGGAAAAATAACAATTTTCATGGATTTATTACATCTGTATTTGCAATGTTCTTATGAAAACAAAATACGCTCTGAGATCCGTTTTGTTGGGGAAGAAAAGTAGCACAGAACTTCTGTCCCCTTCTTTTCCCTGACCCTTATCATTCTAACCTAGAGTTGGAATCAGTGTTACTTAAAAAAGGTTTTGTTTTTAAGACATATTTTTGCCATTTACATCCTTGTCAGTTACCATAGTTACAAGTCTTTAGATTTATCAGTGTCAAAGTTTTCTCAGTAATTTTTTGTGAGTTCTAATTTTGCCCCTCCTAGTTTTAGTGTTATTGCATGCTCTTTTCTAACAAGTCTTCCCAGAGCTGGAATTTTAAATGTTATTCATTAGTACTTTTTGGTGTGCTAATTGACATCTTTAAAGTCATTAGGATTTGAATATATTTTGTGAAACTTTGAAGCTCTGAATTGCCATTCAGCGCTCCAGGCAAGAATGTCAACTTGTCTGGTCGCCATGTTTTTGTGTCATCATATTCCCTTCCCTTCACTGATAAAATTCAAAACCATTTCTGTATTGCTTTCTCGAAAGGAAAGAACAAATAGTTGATTATTTTAGACTGTAAATTAATTATTACAGAATTACTTTTATCCAGCTTAGAAAAAGTCAGAATAGCTTTTTTTAAAAAAGAAATGAATAATAAAATTAACATTAATTTAAAATTAATCAAAACCTAATCCACTGCCTATGAGTTGCCTCTGACTCAGAGTGAAGTATTGGACAGAGAGAGAACTGACCTTTGGGAAAATCCTTAGGAGAAATTATGCTATAAAACTTTAGGGAAAAAATATTGTCATGTCATTCTCTTAAAGAATGATCAGTGGGTTTGAACTGTTAAGCTTTTGACTCTGATCAAATGTTTAAGCCACTCTGATCAAATGTTTAAGCCACCGCACCACAAGGACTCGGTAACAGAAAGCATTTTGCTTATAAACTGTATCAAGAGCACACTGAAGCTTTGTTCATCCATATAAGAGCTAAAGAGAAAATTTCAAAGGGAAGCTCGGGATGACAAAGCAAGATACTACAATGAAATGTGCAAAAAGGTAGAGTCAGAAAATCAAAAGGGCTGAAATCGCTCAGCATTTCATAAGATGAAGGAGTTGAAAAACAAATTCAAGCCACGAGTGGCAATACTTAAGGATGTTTTGGGTAGAGTGTTAAATGATCTAGAAAGCATTAAAAGAAGTTGGATGGGGTATGCAGAGTCACTGTACTAGAAGGAATTGGCTGACACAGAAGAATTTCATGAAACAATGAGTAAGAGCCTGTGGTGACAAAGGAGCAAAGAATTGGCAAAAAAAAAAGGCTCCAGGAGTTGACGGCATACCAGTTTACATATTTCAACAAACAGACACTGCCCTAGATGTGATCACTAAGTTATGCCAAGAAATCTAGAGGACAACCACTTGGCCAACTGAATGGAAGAGATCTCTATTTGTTCCCAATCCAAGAAAGGTGACCTGACAGAGTGCAGAAATCATCAAATAACATCATTAATATCACATGCAAGCAGGATTCTGCTGAAAATGATACAAAAACGACTGGATCAACACGTCAACAGAGAACTGCCAGATGTGCAGGCTGGGTTTAGAAGAGGTAGTATTACTAGGGATATTATAGCTAATGTTAGATGAATCTTAGCTGAAAGCAGGGAGTACCAGAGGAATGTCTATCTGTGTTTCATTGACTTTGCAAAGGCTTTTGACCTTGTGGATTACAACAAGCTGTGGGTGACTCTGAGAAGAATGGGAATCCCAGAATATTTGATTGTGCTTGTGTGAAAACTAGGACCAAGAGGCAGTCATCAGAACAGAGCAAGGAGACATTTCATGGTTCAACATTGAAAAGAGACTGCCAGGGATTTATTCTCTCTCCATTCCTTTCCAATCTGTATGTAGAACAGACCTCAGGACACTGGGCTGTATGAGGAGGAATGTGGTATCAGGATTGGTGGAAGATTCATCAACAATCTTTGTTATGCAGATGACACAACTCTGCTTGCTGAAACTGAGGAGGACCTGAAGTGCTTGCTGCAAAAGGCCAAGGACTGCAGCCTTCCTTATGGATTGAAGCTCAACGTCAAGTAAACAAAGATTCTCACCACTGGGACAATTGGCAACATCATTATGGATGGTGAAGAGATTGGGATAGTAAACAGTTTTAGTTTGCTTATCTCTACACTCAACACTCTTGGTACCAACAGCCAGGAAATCAAGAGACAAATTGTATTGGGAAAGTCAGCTGTCAGGTACCTCTCCAGAGTACTGAAGAGCAACGACACCAGGTTGGAGACTAAGGTGCACCTGATCCAGGCAATAGTCTTCACAGCTGCATGCTAAACATTGGAAAACTGGACAGTGACTAGGTATGATAGAAGAGCATTGGTGCCTTTGAGCTGTGGTGCTGGAAAAGAGTGTTGAATATGCCATGGACTGCTAGGAGAACAAACAGGTTTGTCCTGGAGAAGGTGAAGCTGGGCTTCTCCTTGGAGTGAAGGATTCTGAAGCTTCCTTTGACATACTTTGGACATCTTGCAAGGAGGGACCAGGCCATGGAGAGGGACATCATGTATGGGAGAGTGGAGGGACAGTGCAAGAGAGGAAGATCCTCAATGAGATGGATCAATTCAGGGATGGGGTAGTAGGAGTAGGTGTGTTAGAGACAATGAAGTTACCATAGGGTAGAGCAGTTTAGAGCTCTTGTACATAGGGTCGCTATAAGTCGTAAGTGATATTTTTATTTTTATCTACTATATTATGATTTAATTATTTTCTCTTCTATAAGTCAAATGTCTATTATATATCCTCCATACTTAATGTCATCTCTCAACATGTTTATATCTTCAAGTAGGGTTCTAGTTTGATGTTTCAGGAGCATCCTTTTCCTCTTTAAATGATCTTTGTTCTGTATAAAGCCTATTATCTAGATCTTCTAATGCACATTTTATGTAAATAGTAAAAGTTAATTTTTTCTCTTCTTATTTTGCCTATGGATACAAACATCCTTTTATATCTTTTTGAGAACATGTATCAAAAATTGATACATTTTGTTTCCTACTTCCTCAAGTTTTGCATTCTGTGGTGTCATGTTTGTTGCTGTGGTACTGAAAGCTAGGTCACTGATATTTTAAATACCACAGGTCACACATGGAGTTCAGGCATCACTGGGACTTTAAAATAAGATAGTCTAGGAAACAAGTCTAGCCATCCACTTCAGAAAAACTAGCCCACTGAAAACCTTATAAATAGCAAGAGAGTAGCATCACATAGTTTCTGAAGAAAAAGGCCTCTGGTTAGAAGGCCCTCACAATACAATTAGGGAAGAACCGCCACATCAAAGCAGATGTTGTTATGTACCCTAAGTAAGAAATGACGCTTAGGTGACCCACCAGTGGGTTTTCAGATGCAATCCTTTGCATGGGAGGAAATTTCACATTTTCCCCCCATTAAGCAGCTAGTGGAATCAAACTGCATGACTTTGGATGGGTAATGCCACATCTTACCTCTTAGCCAACCGAAAGTGAACCATTTGTTCCAGGAGGGGTCTTAATTCACTGGTGTGGCACCACACACAAGATGAGAAGAAACAGCTGCAAAATATTCATTAATAATTGTGTTGCTATGGGGAAACCTGCTGTTAAGGAACTTTTCAAAGGGCTAAAGAGCAATGATGTCAATTTAAAGATTAAAGTACACCTTAATCAAGTCATGGTATTTTTAATTGCTTTGCATATGTCTGAAAGTTTGACAATGAGTATGGATGGTTGTAGAAGAATCGATGCCTGGAGTTGTGATTCTGGAGAAAAATAGCAAACATTTCATGGACTACCAAAAGAACAAGCAAGTCCGTCTCAGAATTGTGACCAGGTTCCTTCTTAGAGATAAAGATGGTGAAACTCTGTCTCATACACTTGAGCTTGTGTCAGGAGTCCTTAGAAAAGGTATCGTGCTGGGAAAGGTGAAAGGTCACAGAAGAGAAAAACCTCAAGGAGGTAGATTGACAGAGTAGTTGGCTTGAGTATGCCAGAGAACTTGGGTATGGTGCAGGATAGGTCAAAGTCTAGATCTGTTGCTCCAACACTGGCTATGAGATGTAGTTAATATAATAATAATATTTCAGTAATTGAAACTTGAGACTTCAAATTTTTCTTAAGTTTTGTAAGTTTAAGAAATGCCATTTGTCTTCTTTCTTTTGGTTTTCTAACTCCAGATCTTGGGACATTTTGCCACAATACTTTATAATACTTTGTCTTCTCCAACTGCTAATAAAACTTACTGTTTCTTAATTTGCTTTATGTTCAGAAACAAGCTTCAGAGTTTCTTCTTACATCCTGTCCTTTTCTTTCTTTCCTCTTTTTCACGGACCTTTTACTTTTTCATGTGTGATGGATGTCTTTACAATCAAATCACAACTTGCCTGATCTTTATGTGCCCTTGAGTTCCTTGCAACTCATAGCAACCCTATGTACAAAAGCCCTAATCCCTGCTCTATCCTGTGCCAACCACATTGCTTTTGACCCACCTACTCCCATTACCCCAGTTACTAAATCATTCCATCTCATCAAGGATCTTTCTCTCCTGCACTATGTCTCCACTCTCCCGAGCATGACATCCCTCTCTAAGGACTGGTCTCTCCTTGAAACATGCCTAAAATATGAAAGATGAAGCTTCTGAATTCTTGACTCCAAGGAGCAGCCTGGTTTCCTGCTCTCAAGGACAGAACTGTTTATTCTTCTAGCAGTCCATGGCATATTCAACAGTCTTTTCTAGCACCACAGATCAAATGCATCAATTCTCTTTCTATCATCCCTAGTAATTGTCTAGCTCTCTGACAAATATCAGACAATTGAGAAGACTATGGCTTGGCAGACACAGTAGAATTTAATGAAATAATATATGAACAAAAGCCTAAGGTGATGAAGGAAGAAGTACAAGCTGCTTTGAATGAAATAGCAAACATAAGGCCCCAGGAATAGATAATATACCAATTGACGTATTTCAGTTAATGGATGCTGACCTGGATGTGCTCACCAAGTTGTACCAAGAAATCTAGAGAACAACCACTTGGCCAACTGACTGGAAGAGATCTATATTTGCTACCATTACAAAGAAGGGTGACCCAACAGAGTGTGGAAATTGATTTCACATGCAAGCAAGATTCTACTGAAGATTAACCAAAAACAATTGGAACAATACATCAGCAGAGAACTGCCAGAAGTCCAGACTGGGTTTAGAAGGGGTCGTGGTACTAGGGATATTGTAGCTAATGTTAGATGGATCTTAGTTGAAATCAGGGAATACCAGAAGAATGTCATCTGTGTTTTATTGATTATACAAAGGCATTTGACTATGTGGATCATAACAAATTGTGCTGACTCTGAGAAGAATGGGAATACCGGAACACTTGATCATGCTAATGAGAAACCTATACTTGGACCAAGAGGCAGTTCACTGCAGGGTTTAAAATTGGGAAGGGTGTATGCCAGGGATGTGTCCTAGCTCCATACCCTTTCAACCTGTATGCAGAACAGATTATTCAGGAGGCTGGGCTCTATGAGGAGAAGTGTGGCAGGATTGGTGGAAGATCTATTAACAATCTGTATTATGCAGATGACACAACCCTGCTTACTGAAACTGAGGAGGATCTGAAGTGCTTGCTTCTGAGGGTCAAGGACTGCAGCCTTCCATATGGATTGAGGCTCAATGTCAGGAAGACAAAGATTCTCACCACTGGACCAATCGGTAGCATCAGCATGGATGGTGAAGAAATTGAGATTGTTCACAGCTTTAGTTTTCTTGGCTCCACAATCAACACTCTCGGCACCAGTAGCCAAGAAATTAAAAGACACATTGTGATGGGCAAGTCTGCTGTTAGAGACTTCTCCAAAGTTCTGAAGAGCAGTAGTGTATCTCTGGAGACTAAGGTGCATCTGATCCAGGCCATGGTCCTTGCAATCACTTGTTATGCATCAGAGAGTTGGACAATGACTAGGAAAGACAGAAGGAGAATTGATGTCTTTGAGCTGTGGTGCTGGAGAAGAGTATTGAACGTACCATGGACTGCTAGGAAAACAAACAGATTCATCCTAAAGAGGGTGAAACCAGGCTGCTCCTTGGAGGTAAGGATTCTTGGGCTTCATCTGACATACTTTGGACATGCTGTAAGGAGGGACAGGTCCTTGGACTGGGACATCATGCTTGGGAGGGTGGAGGGATGGCACAAGAGGGGAAGAACCTCTTTGAGGTGGATTGATTTAATGACTAGGGTAATTGGAATAGGTGTGTCAGAGGCAGTGTGACATGCACAAGATAGAACAGGGTTTAGGGCTGTTGTACATAGGGTTGCTGTGAGTCAAAAGTGACTCGATGGCACATAACAACAACAACATGGCTTGGATCAGGCGCAACTTATTCTCCAGACTGACATCATTGCTCTTCAGTATTCTGGAGAGGTCCCTGACAGTTGACTTTCACAATGTAATTCATCTCTTGATTTCCTGGATGCTGTTACCAAGAGTGTTGAGTGTGGAGCCAAGCAACTAAAACTGTTAACTATCTCAATCACTTCACCATCCATACTGATGCTGCCAATTGACTCATTGGTGGGAATCTTTGTTTTCTTGAGTTGAACTTTAGTCCATATTAAAGGCTTCAGTCCTTCACCTTCTGCAGCAAGCCCTTCAGGTCCTCCTCAGTTTCAACAAGCACAATTGTATCATCTGCATTACGCAGTTGTTGATCAATCTTCCTCCAATCATGATGCCACATTCCTCTTTGTACAGCCCAGGTTCCTGGATGATCTGCTCTGCATATAGATGGAAAAAGTATGAAGGCAGAATACATTCCTGGTGGACCCTCTTCCCAATTTTGTTCTGTTCTAATGACTGCCCATTGATTCAAGTATAGGTTTCACATAAACACAGTCAAATGTTCTAGGATTCCTGTTCTTCTCAGAGTCAGCCAGTTTGTTGTGATACACACAGTCAAAAGCCTTTGCATAGTTAGTAAAACACAGATAGACAATTCCTCTGGTATTCTATGCTTTCAGCCAAGATCCATCTAACATTAACTATAATATCCCTAGTACCATGACCTCTTCTAAACCCATCCTGCACATTTGGCAGGTCTCTATTCACATATTGCTCCAGTCATTTTTGGATCATTTTCAGCAGAATCTTGCTCACATGTAATAGTAATGATATTGTTTGATAATTTCCACACTCTGTCTTCTTTGGACTGGGAACAAATAGACATCTCTTCCAGTCAGTTGGCCAAGTGGTTGTGCTCCAGATTTCTTGGCACAGTTTATGGAGCACATCCAAGGTAGTATCTGTAGAAATATGTCAAATGGTATGTCATCAACTCCTCAAGCCTTGTTTATTTTGCCAATTCTTTAAGAGCAGCTTGATATTCTTCCTTCATATCCACAGGCTCTTGCTCTTAGGTTGTTTCATGAAATTATTTTGTGTCAGCCAATCATTCTGGTATAGTGACTCCGTATATTCCTTCCATTTTCTTTTAATGCTTCTTGGATCATTTAACATTCTGCCCAAAGCATTGTTAAGTATTTCCACTCGTGGCTTGAATTTGTTTTTCAGTTTCTTCAACTTACAAAATGTTGAGTGAGTTTGGCCCTTTTGGTTTTCCGACACTTGCTCTTTGCACATTTCATTATAATACCTGCTTTGTCTTCCCGAACTGCTCTTTGAAATTTTCTGTTCAGCTCTTTAATTTCTTCCTTTAGCTTTGGCTTCTCATTGCTCTAATGCAATATTCAGAGTCTTATTTGACATCCATCTTGGTCTTTTCTTCCTGTTCAGCCTTTGTAATGACTGTTTGAATTCTTTATGGACAATATTCTTGATATCCTCCCGCAGCTCATTTGGTCTATGGTCATTGGTGTTTAAGGCCTCAAACCTGTTCCTGAGATGGTTTTGAAATTTGAATGGGATAGACTTGTGGTCAAATTTTGGTTCCTGTGGATTTGATTTTATTTTCTTTGGATTCAGTTTGAACTTGCATATGAATAGTTGGTGGTCTGTTGCACCATTAGCACCTGGCCTGGTTTTCATAGCTGATATTAAGCTACTCCAGTGATTCTTTCCACAGATATAACCCATTTGATTCTTATGCATGCCATCAGTGAAAATCCATGTGTATAGCCTGCATTTGTGTCTCTTATAAAAAACATTTGCAATGAATGAATCATTGAATGTACTGAATTCTATCATACTATCTCGCTTGTTATGCATCAGAGAGTTGGACAATGACTAGGGAGGACACAAGGAGAGTGGATGCTTTTGAGCTGTGGTGCTGGGGAAGGGTACTGAATGTACCATGGACTGCCAGGAAAACAAACAGATTCATCTTGGAGAGGATTAAACCAAGCTACTCCTTGGAGGCAAGGATTCTGGGACTTCGTCTGACATACTTTGGACATGTTGCCAGGAGGGACGGGTCCTTGGAGAGGGACATCATGCTTGGGAGGGTGGAGGGACAGCGCAGGAGGGGAAGACCCACTATGAGATGGATTGATTCTGTGACTGGGGTAATCGGGATGGGTGTGTCAGAGGCAGTGCGGTTGGCGCAGGATAGAGCAGAGTTTAGGGCTGTTGTGCATAGGGTTGCTATGAGTCGCAAACGACTTGACGGCACATAACAACAACAACAACATCTCTAGCCTCATTTCTGTTACCAAGTCCATGTTTTCCAACTATTGATCCTTCTTCCCTGTTCCCAACTTTTGCATTCCGGTCACCCATTATTATCAATGCATCTTGCTGTCATGTTCATTAGATTTCTGACGGCAAATGTTGGGAGAAGTCTTCTACTTTCTCCTCTTTGGCTCTGGTTATCGGTGCATATCTTAGTGTTCATTTAACCTATTGAAATGGGTTTTTAATTTAGACAGAGTGAATCAAAGGGAATCTTTGTCTCTTGGTTCTGGTGGACTTGTTCTCATTTTCTTCAGATTCAATTTGAATTTGCATATGAGTAAGTGATCTGTTGACTTCTGGCCTTGTGCTGAGTGATGATACTGAGTTTTGTCACAGTCTATTCCCATAGATGTGGTCAGTTTTCTTCCTGTGTATGCCATCAGGCAAGACCCATGTATATGGCCAGCTTTTCAAAAGGTATGCGTAATGAAAAATAATCACTGAATGTATAAAATTTTATTATTTAATTTCTGGCCTCTTTTCTGTCACCAAGGTCATATTTTTAACTATCAATCCCTTTACTTTGTTTTTAACTCTTTTATAATCATTAGCTTATTAATAATGCTTCTTGATTGCATTTTCAATTAGCTTCATACTGTGAAAGTTTGTAGAAATCCTCACTTTCTTTGTGTTTGACTTTAGTGATTAGCATACAAATTTTATTGGTAGTCAGTTCAACAGGTCCTACTTGTGTGGGTATGAACATTAACCTATCCCTGAAAGACTTATTCTTCAGGAAAGATCTTTAAATACTTTAAAAAATAATTTGTTGTGTTTTTTTAATGCTTTTTGAAAATGAATGTGACTATATTCTTCCACAATCTGTCATTGATAATAAAATAGATTCTATTATTTTCAGATTCAAAATTATCAACACCTGTCATTTTCAGCTCATAAATGCCTAAAACAAGTATCTTTATGCAATGTTTATTTCATTTTTAACAATTTTCAATTTTTCTAGATCCATAATTGTTACATTCTACATTCAATTATTACTGCATATTTACAACTGTTTCTCATCATTCTGAGTGGTTCTCTGTCAGCAAATGAAGGTTCACTTTTGGTACAAATCTTTACTCTAGCCACATCATAATGTCAACTCTACGTGGAGAAGACACTTCAACCCTAGTTACACTCTGAAGGCCTTCAGTTACTATGTAAGGCAATGTTCGGCTTCTATTTATCACATTTTCAAGAGATCATCATTAGGTAGATGGCCTGAATTCTGGTGAGTTTTAATCTGCAATCTTCATTGAAATCTTTCCACCATGGGTGACCTTGATGGTATGTGAAATACTAGTAGAATAGCTTCCAGCATCATATCAACACGCAAGGAGAACAAAGTGACAGATGAATGGTAGGGTATAAAATTGCTAACCAGTGTGTGCATGTGAAATTGATGGGATCTGAATGAGTTCAATAGATTGGTTCAGTGTCAATATTTTGGTTCCTGTTACATTCTAAATTGGTAAGATGTTACCATTAGGAATAGATAGGAGAAAGATATGTGAACTTTCTCTATATAAAGACATTTTACTTTACAAGTGATTATGAATTTCCACTTAAATTTCTGTTGTTACGTGCCATCAAATCACCTGCGACTCATAGTCATCCCATGTACAACCCTGCCCTATCCTGAGCCAGATTCACTGACTTCAACACACCTAATCCCATATCCCCAGTTACTGTGTCAGTTCTTCTCATATGACATCTTCCTTTCATGTGCTGTCCCTGATATTCCAAGTTTTCTTTTTCTATTTAGCTGTTTATAAAAATATAATAAAAGCAAGAAAAGAGAAAAACAAAACTGAATTTTCTGTTTACACACATACCCGCGAACTCATCAGTTCCTAAAATTACTTGAAAGATAACATGCAGAGATTATTTAGAATAATGATTGAAAATATAGTATGCATTTAATAGATTGCACGTTCTTCTACTACTGTCACTATTGTTATTATTCCTAAAATTATTTCCATTAATTTAATATTTTAACTGGCATTTACAGTATTTTTATGCAGAAGTAGATAGCCAATATTTTGTGTTAGTTTGATCTTAGTCTGGAAGATCCAATGAAACCTATCCATCAATTCTGGCTCTGCCAGTACTTGAAATGTTCCTGTCATAGATTTCAGCATTATACAAGCCAGCTATGATACAGTTAAACTGACAGGTAAGTGCTTCAATTTCTTCTTACCAAAAAACAGAAGTAAACACCATGTGTTACTATTAAGTCTTCCAGAGATGCTACAGAACAGAGTCAAACTACTCCAACAGGATGTTCAAGACTGTAGATCTTTGCTGAAGCCAACTCCCCTGGAGAAGCTAGCGGGCTCAGACTGCTGACTTTCACTGAGAAGCTGAGTGCCTTTACCACTGGATTTTAACATATAAAGATATTATCCATCTAGGTCTCTATTAAGTTGTTCTTGAGTTGCCTTCACTAGAAGTCAAGGTCTATGAGAAAAAAGGTTTTTCTGGGTTTGGTCACTGTTGCATTCTCTGCCTGGACCATGATAAAGATCATAACAGATCATCCGTGAGGCTGTGCCCTATGAAGAGGAGTGTGGCATCAGGATTACAGGAAGACTCATCAACAACCTGCATTACACAGATGATACAACCCTGCTTGCTGAAACTGAGGAGGACCTGAAGTGCTTACTGCAGAAGGTCAAGGACTGTAGTCTTCAATATGGATTGAAGCTCAACATCAAGAAAACAAAGATTCTCATCACTGGGCCAATTGGCAGCATCAGTATGGATGGTAAAGAGATGATTGAGATAGTTAACAGTTTTAGTTTACTTGATTTCACAGTAAACACTCTTGATAACAGCAGCCAAGAAACCAGGAGATAAATTGCATTGGGAAAGTCAGCTGTGAGGGACCTCTCAAGAGTACTGAAGAGCAACCATGTCAGGCTAGAGAGAAAGATGTGCCTGATCCAGACTATTGTCTTTGCAATTATGTGCTATGCATCAGAGAGCTGGACAGTGAATAGGGATGATAGAAAGAGAATTGACGCCTTTGAGCTGTGGTGCTGGAGAAGAGTGTTGAATATATCATGGACTGCTAGAAGAACAAACAGGTTTGTTCTGGAGATGGTGAAGCCAGAATGTTCCCTGGAGTCAAGGATTCTGAAGCTTCTTCTGACATACTTTGGGCATGTTGCAAGGAGGGACTGGTCCTTGGAGAGGGACATCATGTTTGGGAGAGTGGAGGGACGGTGCAGGAGAGGAAGACCCTCAATGAGATGGATCGATTCTGTGAGTGGAGTTGTGGGAATGAATATGTTTGAGACGGCGAGGTTGGCACAGGATAGAACGGCTTTTAGGGCTCTTGGACATAGGGTCGCTATGAGTCGCAGGTGACTCAATGGCATATAACAACAACAACAAATACAGTTTACATGCAACAATATAAATTAATGTCGAGATAAACTACAACAATGCACATGTTTCTTACTCTGCTATTTTCCAAGTACGAATAGTTGGTGTATGAGAAAACTAGAGAAGATGTTTTAGAAATCCTTTTCCAATTTTTTACTGAAATACTCATAAAACTACTTTTACAAGAATCTTTTATGCACTTCAATTAAGAAAAAAAAGATCAAGGAAATGTTGTGTTCTTCTAGGGTTTGACAAAATCCTCCTTATGACTTATTCATGAACGAGGATTGAGAGTCTGCTCCCTTTTGGAACCTGTTCTCTTCATTTCCCGTTCCTGCTCCCGCGATCTATTCCTGTTAACTAGTTCTTGGAGATCCACCTCTTAGCATGGAAGTTCATTTGGCTCAGACCAAATTTGCATTTTTGCCTTCAGGTTCCAAAAACTTACACAGTTGCAATTACTTTTTTCCTATTCATTCAGGAAACTTTGCAATTCATCAAGCTGCATAATTATAAACTAGCTCCGTCTCTCGCCTTTTCCTCCGCGCACAGTCTCAAGTTCCTGGATGTTCTCTAGAAAGAGGAAATGGCATTTAAATATGCCATTTAAAAAATATCTGCTGTGCACCAAAAACTGTTTTAGAGGCAGTAAATACTAACTTTACTTCAGATCTAGAAAGTGTATTTAATCCACCCAGGTCCACTGTGAAATGGCTAACCTCTACCTCTACTCTTCCAGTAAACCCACAGGTTTTATGCTTTGCATGAGACCTATGACAGAAGAGAAGTATTTCACACTTGATTCATAAAAAACTGTATTTGTGTTTCAGAATATTATCAGGGAGTTTAAGCAGCAGTCCTGCTGGTAGAGAGGGTTAATGGTAGACTCCTAATAAAAGGGCCAGTGGTTTGATTTCAAGAGCTGATTCACAGGAGAAAGACATAGCAGTCTGCTGTCATTACAGGTTTGCAGTCTTGGAAAATCTATGAAGGAGTCTACTCCATCCGATAAGGTTGCTATGAGTTAGAATTGCTTGAACAGCATAGAGTTTGATTTGGTTCTTAAGACTTCAATCAATAGATAACAAGATAGCCAGCAAAACAATTTCTTTTCTTTAAGATTTAAAAAAGAATACAATGCAAAACCAAACTAAGCCATTTTACAACCCCAGAAATCTCAGATTTAATAAAGGAGAGACTTGAAAGAGATTGGCAAGAAGTGAAATGTGATCAGGACCCCAAGATGACATAAATTTGCCTGCACTCCTGGTAATTGGCTCCCATTGTCCATCTTGCTCTTTATTTTCAAAAGGCCTAAAAGGATATATGAGAGTGGCTAGTATATGATTGAGAGAGCTCGGTGACATGTTTAAAGGATGTTGCACTGCTAACCCAAATGTAGCATCTCTGGAAATTTGAATCCACCAGCTGCTTTTTGTAAGAAAAGGAAAGGAAAACAAGGAAATTGAGTTGAGTTTTGATAAAACTCCATATGCTCCACTTTTGGTTAGTAGCCAAGTGCTTTAACCACTGCACCAGGTCTCTGTCACTAGATACAAGGGAAATAGAAATTAAAAATAGTGCAAAGAACTTTTACATGTCTATTAAAAAGGCTACAGTGAAAAAACACAATCTGTCCCACATTGTTGCTATTTTATTAGGTTATTTATAAAAATATGATTTCTTATAACTGTATTTCATTGACAGTGCAAAAAGCACTTGACTGTGTGGATTACAACAAACTCTGGCTAACTGTGAGAAGAATGAGAATCCTAGAATACTTGATTGTGCTTATGTGACACCTATATTTGGACCAGGAGGCAGTAGTCAGAACAGAGCAAGGAAACACTGCATGGTTCAAAATTGGTAAGGATTTATGTCAGGGATGTGTCCTATCTTCATACCTTTTCAATCTATATACAGAATAGATTATCTGTGAGTCTGTGCTCTATGAAGAGGAGTGTGGCATCAGGATTACAGGAAGACTCATCAACAACCTACGTTATGCAGATGATACAACCCGGCTTGCTGAAACTGAGGAGGACCTGAAGCACTTGCTGCAGAAGGTTAAGGACTGCAGCCTTCAATATGGATTAAAGTTCAACTTCAAGAAAACAAAGATTCTCACCAATGGGCCGATTGGTAACATCATGATAGACAGTGAAAAGATTGAGATTGTTCACAGCTTTAATTTGCTTGGCTGGCTTCACAACCAACATTCTTGGTACCAGCATCCAGGAGATCCAGAGAAGAATTGCACTGGAAAAGTCTACTGTCACGGACCTCTCCAGAGTACTGAAGAGCAACAGTGTCAGTCTGGAGACTAAGGTGCACCTGAAATAGGCCATGGTCTTTGCAATTACTTGCTTTGCATCAGAAAGCTGGACAATGACTAGGGATGATAGAAAGATAACTGATGTCTTTGAGCTATGGTGCTGGAGAAAAGTATTAAATAAATATACCACGGACTGCCGGAAGAACAAACAGATTTGTCATAGAGAGGGTGAGATCATGCTGCTCCTTGGAGACAAGGATTCTGAGGCTTCGTCTGACGTACTTTGGCCATGTTGCAAGGAGGGATCAGTCCTTGGAGAGGGACATCATGCTTGGAAAGATGGAGGGACAGTGCAAGAGAGGAAGACCCTTGATGAGATGGATTGATTCAGTGACTGGGGTAATGAAAGTAGGTATGTCAGAGACAATCAGTCAGGTTGGTACAGGATAGAGCAGTGTTCAAGGCTGTTGTACATAGGATCGCTATGAGTTGCAAGCAACTAGATGGCACATAACAATAACAACATTTCTGGTATATTAGAAATTACTTTTTTACATTGACCTTGAATCCTGACACTTTTTTATAATGGCTTATTCATATTTATCATTATGTTTCTTGGCATATTCTCTGGGAATTTTCACAGGGATAATTATTTCACCTACAAATATCTCGCTCTTCCTCGCTCTCATTGCTGTCACGTTGGGAATAATTGCTAACTCTCAAGTGGATTTCTAAGACTGTAAATCACACAGGAAAAGATTGCCTATCAATCCTTTCAAACTATCTGATGCATTTGTACCAGTAGGGAGGTGTGGCGTTTGGGTTAGCAGCACAACTTCTTATTGCTTAAGACACCAGATCTCCCTCTACAAATAAGCATTTTATACTTATAAGAAATTAAAGTCTCTTGCTATCTTATGTCATTATTGCTTTAATCAAATGATAGCAAAGTTACAGAAAATATTTGCTCTATTTTTAAGAAGACATTCTAGAGACTTGGTAACATTTTTTCATTAAAAGTTCACTGGAAATCATAATTGTATCCAGTTTGGCTTGATTAATAATAAACTACTCTTCCATTTCAAAGATAATTTAATATTAGTCAGGTTGTTTTTTCTCCTTGTATAGGATTTGTTAGTTTATGTCTCAAAGAAAAGATCCATTTTATATAAACCATTAAATTTATAAGTTTATTTATAGTGATTCATTATTAGATAATTAATGCCCATAGAATCAATACTCAGTACTGAGGCTCTCCCTTTGATTTCTCATTTAAATTACAGTATCTATTTGTCCCTTGGAGCTCTGATGTTTTAGTGATAGAGAATTGTGCCAAAGCAAAGATACGTGATTCAAATCCACCAGCTGCTCCCTAGGAGAAATATTGGTCAACTACCATGAATTTACTACCTCTCAAAACTTCCTGGAGGGTTAGCTCTGATTCTATATACAACAACATTGTATCTTGGTTAACTTTAAGATATTACTGTTTTGTTTTGGTTGGGTTCCCCCCCCCAAAAAAAAAAAGCTAGGTCTTGTTTTTTTGTTAGAAGCAGTAAGCTTTCTATTTTTAATTTGACTGATTTATTCTCTGGTTTTTCATTAGTATTCTTTCCCTACATCATTTAGGCCTGTTTTGCTCTTTTCTTCTTCAATATGGTAGAAACTTACATTACTGACTTTGGATTTTTCCTCTATTTTAGTGCATGCTTTTATATTTTTGAGGGATGATTTCATGGGAAGTCTGAAATCCTAGTCTCATGAAGATTCTTTCAAGATTTCCTATATTTCTATGATTTGATGGTGATATGCACTCTCTTTTTGGTCATTTATCTTATTTGGTAATGTCTTAGCATCCTTGATGCATGCTGTCTGCCAGTTAATTTAATTATTACTACTTTGTTCTGCTTCGTTCTTTTCCCCTCTAGTATTCTAATTACGCACATGTTACAGGGTTGTTGTTTTTATAATGTTTCTCAGTTTTTTTAAAATATTTTATTCTTTTCTCCTGAAGAAACTGGTGGGGTTCTTTCAGGTAATAAATATGAAACAGGGAGCTTTCTATAAATTTCTAAATTTCATTCTACCCTGCATTCAAGCTCCAGACATTGATTAAAATTATCCTTTAAGTGTCTCTAACGGTGTCTACCAGCTGTCTCCTATGACTTCTGCCCTACCTGTAAAAATCTCAGTTGATATATCTTTTCGGATGGACCTATTTAGATATCAAGGTTGCCTAATATCCTCATTCTTATGCTGAGTCCAAGAGAATGAAATTTTAGCTTCCCAAGATTTTTTGGTTATTGTAATAACAGAAGCAACATCTTCCAAGATCTTTATATGTTTGAATTAGTTACTTTTTTTTTTTTGCTTACTTTTAAACACATTCCTATATATTAGCAGATGTCATACTTTTGAAAGATTTTTGCTATTAAGGAAAAAAAGAAAGAAATACATTTACTGTTAGGAGGTAAATGACTGTCTTTGATAGCAGAGAATTTTCCACCATATGAACATTTGATATAATGTGTACCTGAAACTTCAAATGTCATTTTATTTTTACTGTCAGTGTGGCATTGAGATTGGAGGAAGACTCATAAAGAACTTGAATAATGCAAATGACATGACCTTGCTCATTGAAACTGAGAAGGATCTGAAGCACTTGTTGCAAAGGTGAAGGACTGTAGTCTTCAATATGGATTGACTCAATGCCAAGAAAACGAAGATTCTCATCACCAAACGAAATTAACAGCATTATGATAGATAGTGAAAAAATCGAGGTGGTTAATAATTTGATTTTGCTTGGATCTACAGTCAACGTTCTTGTCACCAGTAGTCAGGAAATCAAAAGATGTGTTGCTTTGGGAAAGCCTGTCAGGGACCTCTCCAGAATGCTAAAGAGCAATGATACCAATCTAGATAATAATGTACTCCTCACCAAGGCCATGCTCTTCCCAATTGTTTGTTGTACATGTGTGAGCTGAAGGATGACAGAACAAGAATTGACTGTTTTGGTGCCAGAAGAGAGAGTAAAACATACCATGGACTGCCAAGGGAACAAACAAGTCTCTTCTGGAGAGAATAAAACCAGGTTGCTCTTGGAGACTAGGACTTTGAAACTTGTCTCACGTACTTTGGGCATGTTGCCAGGAGAGACCAGTCCTCAGGGAGGGACATCATTCTTGGAAGGGTGGAGGGTCAACACAAGAAAGGAAGACCCCAAATTAGATGGCTTGACACAGAAACTAAGTTAATGGTGGCAGCGGTGTCAGAGATGGCGACATTGGCCCAGTAAAGGGCAGGGTTCAGAACGATTGTTCATAGGGTCTTCATGAGTCATAGTTGACTCAACCACTGTCCTAGCTATCTCTTCTCCCAAACCCCACCACTTTTTTCTCCATTGGACATCATAATTTCAGTCTATAGTTCAATTAACACAAATCCTAAATTTGGCCTTTGCCTTTATATTCACTATTCTTCTGTAAGTTTCCTGTACTGTGGTGTCTTATGAATTGCCCTGATGCTAGATCCACAGTATTCCATCTATTATCGACAAGTCTCAGAAAATCTAGATTCAGACAGACAAAGGAGAAACAAGTTATCTGGTTCTTTTAAAGCCTTATGAATAGCAATAGAACGTTATCTGATATAATGGCATAAGATAAGACCAGCAGTTTGAAAATTATTTTTCTTAAGGTATGATGGGGGAAGAGCAATCTCTTCAAATTAAAATCTACCTTAATGATGTGAATGGAGTAACGGTTTAGCTCTTCATTTATTGATTGTCCTTCATTTCTTAATGCTGTAAGAATCAAAATTAGAAGACACAACTATATATGTTCCATAATTATTAGAATATTTATTGTATACAATGAGTCAATGAAAACAAGAAGTCATCAGAAAGAAAATGGGATGCATAAGATTGGTGTCTCAGACATTAACAAACTGAAATGAACAGATATTAGGCATTTTGAATCAACCAATCAACCTTAAGATTTTCTATTATGCTGGAAATGGCACATTGATAAAAATGGCTTCCATTTTTTTTTAGACCAAGTACAGAGTTACAGTATTACAGGATCCTAGGGGTGAGGCATTGGTGCAAGAAGCATCAGAAGATGTGGAATGAACACACAAAGCCATTCCACCAAAAAGAATGAATCAAACAATCAGGAGGTAGCATGAGACCAATAGTGTTGAAGACAGAAGCCCAAGGTGAATTGGCGCATTGGTCAAAACCAAAATTATTCACAAAATACTGAGAAGACTCAACAAGAAGAAGCAGTACTGAGCACACTCACTCATTTTTTGCTAAGAAATTTGGAGGACAGCTACATATCAACTAATAGGAAGAGATTCATATCTGCTTCCTTTTAAAGAAAGTTATAGAATAAAATGAAGACATCCTAAAAGAATATCATTAATATTATATACCTTTAAAATTTTGCAGAAGATAATACAAAATATATTAAAGTAGTCCATGGACAAAAACTTGTGGAAATTCAGCATAGTTTCAGGAAACTGTGTGAAATAAGAAATATTAGTGCTCTGAAGGAAATGGCAAAAAATAAGGCTCCAGGAATAGATGGTATACCAATTGACATATTTC
>NW_006399773.1:23388590-23393031 GCF_000299155.1 Elephantulus edwardii
TATGAGTCTAAAGCGATTTGATGGCACATGACAACAACAAAAGGCAAAAGATGGGCATTCTTCTCCAGTGCAATTTCTAACCTCTTGAAAACCTATCATAGAGGTTTTGTTCTCTTCTGACTTGATGGGAATATAGGTTTCTGAGTTCTGATAGTAGTTTGAAATTACTGTGGCATACTGGTATTTATTCTTCTTTATAAACATATTTTATAATGTACTTCTATCTATCTGGTGGCCTTGTGGCAAAAAGGTGCACTGCAATACTGAAGGCATGTGGTTTGAAGCCATCAGCGTCTCTGCAGGGGAAGAATGGACAATCTCCTGTTCTATTAACTGCCTCTGAAAACTCCCTAGATGGTCAGCTATGGGTCAATTCCAACTCTACAGTACACAACAACAACAATCTATGTATAGACGATGTTAGAAGTGCTCTATTAGCTATAGTGTGATAGCAATATTTTATTTTTAAATGTGATAATGTTATAGGGGCTATTTATAAGAATATCCTCTTTCCTGTTTCTTAGGAGATATAAACTAGCATATTTATTTTTCTTGGGATAAGTGTAACCAGAGTGTTCCTTGGAGGTAAGAATGACTAAGCTTTGTCTCATATATTGTGACATGTTCCTAGGAGAATTTATTCCTTGAAAAGGGGCATCATGCTTGAAATTGTGGAGGGTAGGTGAAAGAAAGAAGACTCCTAACGAGATTAATTGACACAGTGACTCAACAATGAACTCCAGGGTGTTAGAATTAATAGGATGGCACAGGAAGAGGGCATAATTCAAGTCTGTTGTTCATAGGGTCGCTGTGAGTTGTACTTGACATAAAGACACCTAACAACAACATTACAATATATACAATCTACTTTCATCTGGTTCAGTGAAAATAAATGTGTATGTATGCGCTTGTACACACTGACATCACAGGATGGGGAGTCTACATGAAAGATATATGCTATTATTCACTGCAATTTTTTTGTAAACTTGAAATAAAAATAAAAAAGATAGAGACAAAAGAGACCTTGAGGTGAAAACCTTCTGACCTTTGCAATCCACAGAGCCTGGGGTTTATATAGGCCTCTAAATACATTTCACTCTATAAATAATCTTAATACATCTTCCAGTTATGAAAATCATTACATTCTTTTAAGATGTGTGAATTTTCAAATGAATGTAAATGTTATAAGTTCAATTATATATTAATTGTTCAAACATAAGGGGCATCAGAATGAGGTGATTTCAGAAATATATTCAGAAGTCACATGAGTATCAGCTATGATCTGAGTATAATACTGTCAGTATAAATAGCCAATGAGATAACTTTGACATTGTTTCTATAGCTGCTTTATTTGTAATCTAGGTTACTTTTGAGTTTAACATTATTTAATTTCCTTATAATCATTTTCTATGAGTCATAGTCTTCTCCATTAATCTTTACCCAGCAGTTTTGTATTATAATTTACTTCATACTTGATTTCTACCAACTATCTTGTAAGGTAAATTAGAGACATTTTTACTTCTGAGAGTTGGAAAAGTTGAGGGACTTGTCCTGTCTCATGCTGAGAGATAATTATACAGGCAAAGTTTAAAGTTATGGGCATTGCAGTACCAGTCGCTAATAATGTTGTATTTCCAAAAGTGGGGGGGCGGGGAAATCAAAACCTGATTTTCCCCAAAGCAAAATATTGGTAATAAACCTGGATTTGATACATTTCTGTGTTTTTTAGCATTAAAAATGAAGTATTGCCACATTATGTATTATTTAAGACATGCTCATTTCTTTTACTAGGTACAAGAGTGTGTTCTTGACTGCTAGTTACAAGGTCGGTGGTTTGAACTCACACAGCGGAACCATGGATACAATAAAGATTACAGTGAGTTGCTCTGCAACTCAGGGGACCACCATGAATTGAATTGACTCAATAGCAATGTGTTTGGTCTTTGATGTGTAATATGCATGCTGTTATGCAAATTGCTAAGTCATGTTTAATAATGAAACAGATTTATATAAAGGAGTATAGTATGTATTACATGATATGTGAGAGATTTAAATGGAATAAAAGAAAGGAAATGATCAAATATACCTGGATAAATACAGTCAGATACCACTAAGATAAATAATCCTATTCATTAAAAGGTTTTAAAGAATCATTAGTGGTTATTTGAAGAAACATGAATGCTTTACTCAATGACTAAAATTCTTTATCATAGGTGGATGTTAAGATCTTGTACAATAGAATAATAGAAGTAAATAAATGTCCAAGAATATGTCTTGGCTGAAAGCATACTTGAAAAAGTTTACTTGTGCTTTATTGACTATGCAAAGGTGTTCAGCTGTGTGGATCACAATGAATTACAGATAACCTTGAGGGAATTTTGGAAATTAGGAACAATAGCATTAAAAGCAAAAAATCCTCTGAAAATTAGATTAACATGGCTGGAGGAGTCCATATACTATACATGGAACTGCCAGAAATAAAAGACAGATTCACAGTGATTGTGAAACATTGGATATCATTGCAGATGTCAGATGGATCTTTACTGAAAGTAAGTAATACCAAGAAGATATTTATCTTTTACTGACTACAAAAACACATTCAATTGTATGGATTATAATAAGTTAAATGTAGCATCAAGAAGTACAGAAATTATAGAACACTTAATTGTATTCATTAGGAACCTATACATACGTCAATAGTCATTTGAAGGAATTAAGGAGATACTGCATGGTTTATTAATCAGAAAAGATGTGTACTAAGTTATAGCCTTTCATCTAACAAACTCTCTATATTGAAAAAATAATTCTAGAAACTAGACTATATGAAGAAGAATGTGGTATTAAGAAGGCAGGAAGGCTCTTTAACACCTTGTGATAGGCAGATGATATAATGTTGTTTGCTGAAAGTGAAGAGGATTTGAAGCACTTACTGCAGAAGATCAAAGATAAAAGCTTTCATTATGGACTACATCTCAAGACAAAGACAACATAAATCCCTGCAACAGGACCCATAAGTAGCATCATAATTAATGGAGGAAAGATGTGTGTTGGTAAGGATTTTATTTTGTTTGCATCCACAATCAAAACCCATGATCTGGGTGGAAAGATGGGGTAATAATGGGCAAGGTCCAATGGTGATTGATTTTATAAAACAATGCATGAGAATGATTGTATGAAACACAATGTGAATGAAGAATTGTGTGAAACACAATGTATTTGTAAGTTTAGTAAGCAAACCAATAAAAATAGAAAAAAGAAATCAAAAGATATATTGCTTTGTAAAACAAAACAAAACAAAACAAAAACAAAAAAACTATTGTCAAAGACCTCTTTAAAGTGCAAGAAAGCAAAAATATCTGTTTAAAGATTTAGGTGTGCCTGACCTAAGTCCTACTATTTTGCTTCATGTGCATGTGAAAGATGGACCAGAAGGAAGACCAAAGAAGAATTGACACCTTTGAATATTTATGCTGGTGAAGATTATTGAGTATGTCATAAATTGTCTAAACAACAAACATATCTGTCTTAGAACATGTGCAGCCTGAACACTTACTAAAAGTACATATAATTCTGGCTTGACAGGAGGGACCAGTCATTAGAAAGGGATATAAAGCTTGGAAAAGTAGAGGATCAGCAAAGGACAAAAAGACCCCCAACTAGATGAATTAATGTTGTAACTGCAAGAGTGGACTTTTAGCACAGCTGAGCTTGTGAAGGCAGTGCAGGATTGGGAAAGGCTTCAGTCTGTTGTACACAGGGTCAATATGAGCTGGAGACTCCACCTACAACAACAAGGTATGTCAAAGGCTTGCATTTTACCTGTGTTATCCCCCAAATGGTCATTCAATTTGCAATGCAAATTTAAATTAAGGTATAGTCTCTGCAAATTGAGGCAATTCCTTCATTCTTCAGTGAGGAAACGTCTAATGTCTTACAGGAATGTTCTAATTTATAATATTCCTGTCCCCCCTTACTTTACACATGACCACTTGACTGCCTCTTTTATCTGGAAGACCTTGGAGTATTTGAAACCTGCATTTATGTTTTTGTTTATTTATTTTTGTTAAGAAGAAAATTTTATTAAGCACAGTACATTGTAAGAGAAGCAGACATTGAGTCTTTTTTTTGTAATTAGCATTTTTGTTTGGTTTTTTTAATTAAATTTTATTAGTTTTAATGAACATTTACAGAGATTTTTGGGTTTTCATTCATTCATTGTTGCACTGCTTTCTCCACCCTCCTCCCCAGTTCGTTCTTCTTCCCCCCTCATGTCTGTTTTAATTGTCCAATTGCCACAGTGCTTGTCAAAGCCAGTTCTGATTAATCTCCTTTGTCAGTGTGTCCCTTGCCATTTCCTATCACTCCTCCCTGAGAGAGACTTCATCCTGATTCATAAGGAAAAGGGGATGGCATATTCTCTTAGCTACTTCCTGCTGAAAAG
>NW_006399773.1:23393131-23398710 GCF_000299155.1 Elephantulus edwardii
CTGTGTGGATCATAACAAATTATGAGTTGATTTTGAATAATGGGAATTCCTGTACACTCACTCGTGCTCATGAGGAGACAGTACATAGTCCAAGCAACAGTCTTTCAAACTGAGCAATGGAGATTCTGAGTCATTTAAAATCAGGAAAAGTATACTTCAGAGTTCTATCTTTTTACCATTCTTAGGCAATCTGTTTGCTGAGCAAATAATTTATGATGCTAGGCCATATGGAGAAAAACATGGCAAAAGAATTGGAAGATAACTCATTTGCAACTAGTGACCTGCTCATGACACAATCTTGTTTGCTAAAAGCTAGGAGGTCTTGAAGCACTTTTTGGAGAAATTAAAGAATAGATAGAGCCTTCAATATGTATTGCTCCTTAACATAAAGAAAAGAAAAATCCTCACAAATAGACAAAAAAAATAATATGTGGATAAAAATTTAACACATGAAGAATTAAAATTATCACGGGATTAATTTTACCTGGGTATGCAATCAATGCCACTAGAAGTAACGGTCAGGAAATCAAATTACATTGATTTGCACTGGGGAAACCTGCTGGAAAAAGACTCCTTTCACTTTTTTTTTTTAAAAGCAAAAATGTTGTTTTGATACTGTCTGCCTTTTAGGTTTCTATCACAGATGCAATAATAAAGTTCCTTGTGTTTTCTATCAGCCTGCTGGTGGCAGCCAAGATTGAATAGAGAAATAAAGAAATTACTGAACATGTAAGACATTCACTCTACCAGAGGATGAGAAACCTTTTAAAACCACTCTTACGTCTTGGTTAATACCCTTTAAAAACTTTTAGTTCAAACATTTAGATCAAAACCAAGCCAATGAGTCTCAACAACAAATAGATGTCATTTTGAGGACTTATTTGCTCTAATTGCTTCATATGTATATGAAAAGGGAACAATAAAGATGGAAGATTGAAAAATTTTTAATGCCTTTGGATTTTGTTATTGACAAGTACTATTGAGTATCAAATTCTACCAAAAGAATGAACAAATTTTTCTTGGAGAAAGTACAACCAGAATTGTCTATAGAAGTGAGTTTGGCGTAATTTGGATGTTTTATCTAGGATAGATTAAATCCCTAGAGAAGGACTTTATAGTTTGTAAAATAGAAAGTCAATGAAAGAGAAGACTTTCTATACAATGGTTTGGATGTTGACTGAAATAATGAATTTGAACATAGCAATTATTGTGATGGTGGTGTCATACCAGGCAGAGATTCATGTTACTATACTATATGGATTCATTATACTATACTATACTATACTATACTATACTATACTATACTATACTATACTATACGGATTCATTATACTATACTATACTATATGGATTCATTATATTACATGTGGTTGTTATGAGTTGCAGCCTTTTGATGGTACATAAGAATTACAACCTTAACTATGAAAATATGTCATTCTCCAAAACTAATCACTTTATTAGATAGTACATTTATAAAATGTAAAATCTTATATTCATCAGTTGGTGTAAAAGCTTAACAGGAATTCTAACTTATGTAGTACAATTTCTGCCTTATGCTAAAAACCTTTGTCTTTAATGGAAACCTGCCTTTGAAGAATAGTAAACTATTATGAATGTTGAAAATATATTTACTACATTGTTATTATTTCCTTTGATATTGTTTTAAATATGTTGTTTCCATTGAGTCAGGACCTACTCAAAGCTGACTTGCCAGCTGGTTTTCAGAGCCTGTACATCTCAGAAAAGAAGATTGTTTATCTTTCTCTTGCAGAGCAACTAGTGGTTTCAAACTGCTTGTCTTCAGGTGGGCAGAGCAACTCCTTATTCAGTAGGCTACCAGATAGCCTATGTCTTCTTCATAGTCATATTTCCCCTTATTTTTTGTTTCTGTGGTTGGAATGAATGTCTATAAATTTAATTAATTCCTTACAACCATTCAAAAGCATTTTGCTATATGACATTACTTACAAAATACTGCATGTGACCTCACTCTTCCCTCTTCTCTGTCATTTTACTGCCTCTGAAAACCCTCTGGAGGGCCATCTATGGGCTGGTCCTGGCTCAGTGGGACATAACAGCAACATAGCCCTTTACACCTTTGGACTGACTTCTCTCATGCATCTTTGTTTTGCTTCTGTCTTCTGTGTTTTGGAAGAAGCTCTGGTGGCCTACTCTGTAGCAAGTTGGACTGGTAAGTCAAAGGCTGGGTGCCTTTGGCAGGTTGAACCCACCAGAGGCTCTTTAGAAGAAAAACAGACGATCTCTTCCCATTTCAATTTAAAGCTTCAAATCCAAGGGAGGGCAGCTATGTGGCTATATTTATAAGGAAAAACAGATTAGTCGTAATACTGTTAAAGATATTTGGAAAGTGTGAATGTATCATTTCTGCCAAAATATAAGCAAAATTTTTATATTCTTTCATCTGTGAAAGATGTAGTAACTTGTTGTTGTTGTTAGGTGCCATTATGTCCACTATTCCTCATAGCAACCCTATGGACAAGAGATAGGAATTTGCACTACTTTTATGGTCAGTGTTATGCTCAAGTACATTGTGGTAGCCACTGTTTCAATTAATCTTGTTGAAGGTCTTCCTTTTTTTCCTTCTGATCCTCTACCTTTCCCAGCATGACGCCTTTCCTCAAGCATTGATTCCTCCTGAGATATACCCAAAGTATGTGAGATGAAGTTTTCCCATGCTTGTCTCAAAAGAGCACTCTGGTTGCTTTTACTTCAAGACAGATTTGTTTCCTCTTTTGTCAGTTGATGGTATATTCAATACCCTTAGTCAGCACCATGATTCAAAGGCATCTATTCTTCTTCAGTCTTTTTTATTTATTGTCAAACGTTCAGATGTGTAAGAAGCAAATGAAAAGGGCATGACTTGAATCTGGTGGACCTTAGTCTTTAAATTGACATCCTTACTTTTTATAACTTTGGAAATATTTTTACAGATTATTTATCCAGTGCAACACATCTTTTGATTTATTGACTATTGGTACTGTGGGTTTTGATTATGGATCCAAGAAAAAGGAAGTTGGCGACCGCTTCAATTTTTTTCTCAAATTTTCATGTTGCTTATTGGTCCAGTGGTGAGGATTTTTACTCTTCTTGATGTTGAGGTGTAATCCATATTGAAGGATGTAGTCTTTGATTTTCTGCAATAAGGGCTTCAAGTCTTGTTCTGCAAGTAAGATGTGTAATCCGTGTAATACAAATTGTTGATGACTGTTCCTCCAATTTTGATGTCACATTCTTCTTCTTTTCCTATAGGCAAGATTCTCAAATTATTTACTCAATACACAGATTGAATAAGTACAGAGAAAGATATAATCCTGATGCAAACCTTTCTTGATTTTTAAGTACACACGGTTCCCTTGTTCTGTTCTGACAACTGCTTCTTACTCTATGCAGAGGTTTCACATGAATACAATTTAGTGTCCTGGAATTCCCATTCTTCTCAAGGTTATCCATAATATGGTATTTAAATATACATGTTTAAATTCATGTCATTTTATTTCAATAATTGTAATATTTTTATTATAGAGTTAATATTAAATCTGATGTGTGAAAATTTGAATCTTGGAATGTTAAGTGAAAGATGAAAACCCAGTATGCTTCTTTGTACTTACCTGGAAAAGACACTATCAAGTAGTATAAGCTTAGCTAATACTCAGCTCTTGGTTTCTAAATGTAATTCTCTATTTGAAGAAATTGGGACACCTTGGAGAAATAATTTCTTCAGGGTTTGTGGCGAGAAAAGCATGCTCAGAGCCTAGGACATGTTGCATTAGAAAGAAAGCCTATAGAGAAAAATATATGAGAAAGAAGCTGACCTGAGGAAACTTCCACAGGCCAAATTTCAGGCAATTGCAACTTCAAAACAGTTTATGATAATAATGGATTGTAACATATTGAATGAAAAAGATAATTCATAAGCCTAGAGAGATACATTTTCTTTCTCAAAAAAACCCAAAGAAAAGCTCTCCTTTACAGAGAATGCCAGTAAGCAAAGAAAGAAAATAACAGAATTATAAATTATTTTCACCTAAAATAGAATCATTTTATCAGCAAAGGTCATAAACTGATATTAATCACATAAAGAGAATTTTGTTTAGGTACATGATACTCATGTCATATCAAAGCATCACTAAACATATTAATAATTTTGAAGGAAAAATTGATACACGTAATCAAATCTGACAGATACTACACTAACATTCCTGGTAACAGGATAAGGGACAGCAGATGCCAAGACATCACACATTCAGCATTATGTACTGCAGTGTCTGACCCAAAATGTTTCCAGAGAAATTAATTAACCCTGAGATGAAAAGCCAGACAAAATTATATTTGGAGCATTCTACAAATCAGCTGACCTGGACTTTTCAAAAAGGCCAATGTTAAAATGTTAAAAAAAAAAGACTTAAAAGAAAGGACAGGATAACTTTCGTAGACAGCAAGAGAATGAAGAGATCTTCAAACTAAAGTAATGCATAGATGTTCACTGAATTGGCAATGTAATTGCAATATTTTATTTATTTAATTTTTTAAAAATTTTTCATTATTATATATTTTCTTCTCACTCCCTCTTTTCACTCCTTACCCCTTTTCACTAGTCCACTTTGCAATCATTTTAATACTCATTCTGTATTAAGAATGTTGTTATGTGCCGTCAAGTCACCTGTGACTCAGCAACCTATGTACAGCAGCTCTGAAGCCTTCCCTGTCCTGAGCTAGTCTCACTGACTCTGACACACCTACCCTCAGTACTCCAATGACTGCATCAATCCAGCTCATCTGGGATCTTCCTCTCCTGTAGCATCCCTCTACCTTTCTGAGCATGATGTCCTTCAAGGATCAGTCACTCTTGGCCACGTGCCCATAGTACCTGAGGGGAAGCTTCAAAATCTCAGCCTCTCAGGAGAAACTTGGTTTCATCCTCTCCAACACAAACCTGTTTGTTTTCTTGGTGGTACATGATATATTAAATACTCTTCTCCCTCACCACAACTCAAAGACATCAATTCTTATTCTGTCATCTTTAGTCAATGTCCAGCTCTCTGATGCAAAACAAGTAATTGTGAAGACCATGGCCTGGAACAGATACACCTTAGTCTCTCAACTGACACTGTTGCTTAATACTACTCAAAGTGTGGTCCCTTTAGTGGTGGCAGTGAATTGTTTTCTACTGATCCACAAATAGACAAATATAGAAATTGAGAACATTGAGAAGAAGGCCCAGTTCATAGGGAGTTATGCGGCTGACTTAAGGGCCGTACATCTCTGGTAGTTTCAATCCACTTCAAGCTGAAGTTGAGGAAAATGAATCCAGTCCACAGGAACCAAGATTTGACCTTAAGTCTGTTCTACTCGAATTTCAAAACCATGTCAGGAACAATATTGAGGACTTGAGCACCAATAAGCGTAGACCAATTGAGCTCTGGGAGGATATCAAGAAAATCTTCCATGAAGAATGCAAATGATCATTACAAAGGCTGAAAAAGAAGAAAGGACCAAGATTGATGTCAGATGAGACTTCGAGTATTGGATTATAGGGCCAAGACGCCAAAGCTAAAGGA
>NW_006399773.1:23405555-23515287 GCF_000299155.1 Elephantulus edwardii
TCACATATCTCTTTTAAACAGTTTTCTCCCTTCTCTGTTTCAGAGCAGCATACACTATTGAACCCATCTTACTCAGTCTCTCCCCAACCCCGAGGACAGTCCCATTCTACAACAGTGGCATCATGTAATATTTGTCCCTTTGTGACTGGGACATTTCACTCAGCATAATGTTCTCCAGAGTCAGCATTTTGAATAATATTGCATGAGTTCCTTGTCCCTCATTGTCATCAAGTTGGAATCAATACTGACCATCTGGTCAGTTTTCAGAGGTAATCATACAAGAAGAAATTTACCATTTTCCTGTGGCAGATAAACAGGTATAATTCAAAGTGCTCCTCTGGATTGGCAGTGCTCCTCCCTAAGCAGTAGACCACCAAAGCCCTTGTATTCATTTCTCATTTGTACCTTCATCACCTTAGTCATTTTCTTTGAACTGATTTAAAATTATCCCTCCATTAGGGAGCTCTGGTGGCCTAGTGGTAAAGAGTTGTGCTGCTAACCTAAAGTTACATGATTCAAATCCACCAACTGCTCCTCATTGAATGCTGGGCAACCTCCACCCATGCAGTTTACAGCCTTTGAAAAACCACTGGAGACAGCTATGAGTTGATTCCAACACATAACAACATTAAAAAGAACAATGTCTCTCCATAAATATGACCTTAAAACACAGCATGTTATCTGTGACTGACACATCAGAAAGTTTTCCCTTCAACAATCAACATCCTAGGCAGTAGTTAAAAAATCAAAAGACAAATTGCACTGGGGAAAATCTGCTGCCAGGAACCTCTCCAAAGTCCTAAAGAGCAATGATGTCAGTCTGGAGACTACAGTGTACCTGATTCAGGCCATGGTCTTTGCAATTCCTTGCTATGGATCATAGAGCTGGACAATGACTAAGAATGATAGAAGAAAAATTGATGTCTTTAAGTTGTGGTGGAGAAAAATATTGAATATAGCATGGACAGCCAAGAGAACAAGCAGGTCTGTCCTGGAAAGGATAGTAGTTACTCCTTGAAGGCAAGGATTTTGAATCTCTGTCTCACCTACTTTGGGTATGTGGCCAGGAAGGACCAGACCTTAGCGAAGGTCATCATGTTTGGCAGTGTGGAGAGACAGTGCAAGAGAGGAAGGCCTGGATGAAATGGATTAACACAGTGATTGGGACAGTGGGGGAAGATGTGCTGGAGACCGTGAGACTGGCTCAGGATAGGGTAGAGTTCAGAGCTATCCGTACATAGAATTGCTATAAGTCCCAGGTGAGTTGACACATAACAATAATAACTAAAACAATAAAGGAAAGAAGATGAGAATGAAAATATAAAGACAGTAATTCTCAACTGATTGTGTTTGATTCTATTTTCTAGTGTTGTTAGACTTTGGCAGCTTGTACAAAAAGAATAAAAGTGTAAAATAACATAAACTGAAGCAGAAATAATTACAATGTTATCATGGCTAAGCCATGACAATATCTTGATGTTTATTAAAGTAGTTTTCTCTGTCTCTTTGAAGCATAGTTTTGCTACTTGAAAAGAGAGCAGCTTTCTGGCTGTGTTTTTCTCATTGTCCATTCAGTGTGTGTTGATTCTTTGTTGCCAGGTAGATATTTTGTTGTGCTTTTGACCTCTTATTCACAATGAATAAATTCACACATTACATGTGTAGCTCAGCAAATGCTGTTTCTGGTATACATTGCATTAATGTATTTTAGTCCACTTGAAGGTATCAAATCAGCAAAACCTAACCTTACTAAAGGATACAAGAAATGTAGCTATTCACATTTTCTTCAATAGGAGTGGCTGAAAAGATTTTGACACATAGTTCTGGAAAATTCTTATAAAGTAGGAAGCTGCCCTAGTATGAGTGAGATCATTTAAATATGTATGAGAAATTATGACAAGAAGGCATCTTTTCATTTGTAAGATTAAAAAAATGCATAATAGTATATAAACTCTCACTTATATAATGTATGGATTTAAAAAGAACTACAAATTTTGATGTTTTTTGAAGGTTAATTAATACATTTATTTCTATGAAGATGCCTTGTGATATTACTCTGCTCTCTTTATTCATCCTCATTTAATTTTTTTTGTGGGATAATTTTAATTTTTTTGTGGGATAATTTCCCTAATGTTCATATGGTTTAATTTCATTTTGCTACATTTACCCAAGCATCTTTGGTGCCAGGTATAGTTAGAACATTATAGCAAGACGATGATTTTTTTTTTAATTGATAATATATTTCAGAGGTTTAAATAATTTGCATATGACTTTTTTATTCTTTATTTTCTTTATACTTTTGCCTTTTGTGTGTATGTTTAATAAATAAAATTGCAGCAATACCTTTGCTCTCTTTGAAACACTGAAAAAATTACAGAAAGTAGCAGCAACAGAAGAATTTGAAGGAATATTAATTATCAGAATGTGAATTATTATAATCAAGGATTAGCCTTATATTTTCAGAAAGCAAAGAATTAATAAACTACCTACAAACACAGAAAAATGATCACTTTACTTTTGTTAGTTTCATACCCTAATTCTTTTCATCTTGTCCAACAAGATTGATTACATCTATGTCTTTCCTTAAGAATCACTCTTTTGCAACAGCTGTTCCTCCTGATATCAGGCTATGCCAAAATGACTGCTGACTTAAAAGGTCTAGCAATATACTTTATTATATACCTAATGAGAACTGACATTGTACCACTGAAAAACTAGGCACTATATCAGGACTTCTTTTGAGTCTTTTGAATCTGTGCCTAGATAAGACCTGCTGAACTAGTACGGCTTCATGGTAAATAAGCCAAGTCTAAAGTGATTTCTCCAAGTCTGTGCTACTTTTCCATTTTAGAATAATTATAGGCTTGGAAATAAGAACAAAATAAAATTTATAAAGAAATTTTTTAAGAAGTTCCAGCAGGGATAACCAGGCATAGTTAAATTGTTCTGTTCCTGCTTTCAGTGTGGCCCTTCCAAGAGTCTTATAACTGGTGAGGGGCCAAGTGTGGAGTTAGGGCTATGAGCTCCATGTCTACCTCCTAGGATGCTGGACTAAGCTGTCTCATGAAGGCAATAATATAAATGAGGGGTATGGGTTGTTTTTAGTATGTTCTAGTTTGAACAGTCTCCAAGCATTTCAAAAGCATCTTGAGTCTTGACATTTTGACTAAATGATATCCCAGAGACTCAGTATGGGTGAACTAAATTGTATCTGAAAGCAATTTCCTTTAACCTGGTTAAATAATGTTAATAAAATGCTTCTAAAAACCAACCTCTCTTTGTGGAAAATAGAGACGGGCCAAGATGAAATGTGAGAGAAACCCTTCCATGCTGGCACTATTCTCTGTCACTTGAGGATTCTGGATGGTTCTGAATTCGATGTGTTGAAACTGCCAACATGCCACACAGCAGCCAAGATATTCTGTAGCACACTACAGAAAAAATGAAAAAATGAAAAACTAGTCTCTTTTTTCCATGATGTCTGGAAAAGAGCAAAAAGGGTTTGGTTTTTGTTTTTTTGGTTTTTTTGGTTTTGTTTTTTTTTGTGTGTGTGTGTGTGTTTTTAAGAATTGTAGTGGGAGCAGTACGTTCTCACAAATATATTATGTATGCAGAAAGAACCCTAGGTGTGTTGGTATCTTAGGCTTTTAAATTAGATTGAGAGGAAAAAAAATCTTAATAAATCTTGAGGATAATTTAACTTTAATATTAAGTGGTAGGTCTCTGTTTCACTAGTGTCAATGAATAATTTGCATTAAAAACCCTACACTCAGTCAATGTGTCTTCACACCTTCCCCAGAAGAGTAAAATGTTTCATCTTCTGTAAGTGCACAATAATGGAGATTAGGGAATAGGCAATTGATTTGTTTAAACTATAAAATCTATCCAACTCATTACAAATGCCGAGAAAGAAAACACAAGGTCCATTGAGCAATCTACAGTAGAAAGCACTTGATTTTAATAATTATTAAAGAATAATGGAAATGTAATGATTCTAATCTTTGTAACTTTTATGTGAATGTTAAAGAACTAGTCTTACCTAAATGAGCTTCTCTCTTGTAAGGTAAAGGAGGCTGCCCCTTGCCCTGAGCAGAGAGTAGTATTAAACACGTACTAAAATTAGTCGCCATTCTGAGGGAAGAGTGTGAAACCTGCGTTTATCAATTCTTTTACCAATTCTTTTACTGCTGATTCTGCCCCCAGTGTATTACTTGACCCGCACCCGAATAAAGTGCTGCCTGGGGCTGTGCCAGCTCTTACAGATTGGATCCTTATGATCCATCAGCTGTTTTTCACATGTAGATCTTCAGGTCTTTTTTTCTTAGTATGTCTTAATCTGGAAAGCTGCTGGGCCTAATTGCAAGAAACAGCCTTCACTGGCAGTGGTTGTGCACAACGAATGTTGTCTGGGGATGGAACTTCGTAGAACATGAGAATCCCGCCAAAAATTTTTAGTAAGATATTTGCTATGTATCAGAGAGCTGGACAATGACTAAAGAAGATAGTAGAAGAATTGATGCTTTTGAGTTGTGGTGCTGGAGAAGAGTCTTGAACATACCATGGACTTCCAAGAAAACAAGTAGGTCCGTCTTGGAAAGGGTGAAACAAGTGTCTCCTTGGAGGCTAGGATTTTGGAGCTCTGTCTCACATACTATAGGCATGTGACCAGGAAGGGACTGGTCCTTGGAGAAGGACATCATGCTTTAGAAAGTTGAGAGACAGCACAGGAGAGGAAGATCCTGGATGAGATGGATGGTGACAGTAACTGGAGCAATGCGGGTTGGTGTGCCTGAATCAGTGACACTGGCTCAAGACAGGGCAGGGTTCAGAGCTGCTGTAAATAAGGTCGTTGTGGGTTGCAGGCAATTGGGTGGCACATAACAACAACAACAGTGGCCTTTCATTACAAAAACATTAAATAAATCAGTCAGTGCTGGGCTGAGCATACCAAGAGGGCATTGTAATTCTGTCTACATGATTGATCCTTTTTTGGATTTTTTAAAAAATTGTTTCTGTTTTTAAGAATTTTGTTGCTATTATTGTTGTGTGCCTTAGGGTCAAAGTCAATTCATAGGTGACCCACTAGCAGATTTTTCCAAGAGATTCCCGGTTCTCCTTCCACGGAGCAGTGAAGAAGAAATGATAGTCAGAAAGTACAGACTTGGTGACAGATATTAATCTGGACATTGAATAAACTTATGCATTCAATGATTTATTCATTGCAAATACTTTTTAAAAAAAAAAACAAAATTTTATTTTATATATGGATCTCATCTGATAAATTGCCCAAGAATCAGATTTACTAAATAAATCTGTGGAAACAATCACTGGAGAAGCTAAATATCAGCAATCAAAACCAGGCCAAGTGGCAAATGTGAAACAGGCCATCAGTTATCAGTTATTGCTCATGTGTAAGTTCAATTTGCAGCTGAAGAAAATTAAGGCTATTCCACAAAACCCAAAATACTACTTTTAGTCTGTCTCAATGGGATTTAAAAATCATCTTTGGAGTAGGTTTGAGGCATCGAACACTAATAATTGAAGACCAAATTAGTTATGGGAGGAAATCAAGGGTGTAGTCATGAAGCACGTAAGATGTCATTTCAAAAACAAAGGAGGAGGAAAAGATCAAACTACGTCAGAAGAGATCCTGAAAATTGAATTAGAGCTTTAAGAAGCCAAAACAAGGAGGATATATGCTCAAATGGAAGAAATTAACAACAGATTTGAAAGGGCAGCTTGAGAAGACAACGTAAAGTATTACAACAGAATGTGAAAAGAGCTGAAGTTAGAGAATAAACAGGGAAGCATTCACTTGGAATTTCTAAAGTTGAAAGAACAGAAAAATTCAAACCTCGACTTGTGATATTGAGAGATGCTATGGTAAAAATCTTAAATAATCAGGAATCATCAAAAAAAGGTGGAAGGTGAGCTCTGGTGGCCTAGTGGGAAGAAGCTGCACTGCAATCACAGAGGTGAGCGGTTCTAAACCACCAGATGCTGTGCTGGAGAAAGAGGGACAAAGTGCTCCTGTACTTGTCAGATCCAATTTGACAGCGTGTGTGCATGCACACACGCGCACGCGCAGGCACACACACACACACACACACACACACACACAGAAGAAGGTGGACAGATATTGGCAATAGTGCAGTGTAAAACTCTTTGCACAATATTTAAAACCTTGGCAATTATGGTCAACCTACTTCTTTGCTGTATGTTGCATTATTCCTCTCCATACACTAGATGTCTTAAAGCTAAGACACAATTAAGCATTCATTCCAAGTTCCTACTAGCCGATAATGTATGCCAGTGCCTTCCTAGTTTTGCTCATTCTTTATCATCCTTTGAAGTCAAACACAAATTCCAGTTTCTCTTTGAAGCTTTCCTAGTCCATTCCACATAAAATTATTTGAACATTCCTTCCCACAAACATGTATAATACATTTATTTACTATAATATATAGCACATTAAAATTTGCCTTTTTTTATTTAGCTAGGTTTTCCCCCAATGATATGGGAAACAGGTGTAAAGATTTTATTTTATTTTTTTTAAAAGGTTAAGTCACCTTAATGAATCCTGCTGGAACGAGGGTGAAGTTTTTGGCTGCTAACTAAAAGGTTGTCTGTACATACATATACTTAGTGTTCTGCTCCCATAAAGTGCACATTCTAGAAGTTCTTATGGAGAAGCTTCACTTTGCTGAGGGGGAGAGGGAGCATTTTGGATTGAAAGTTAATTGAAGGTTCTTAATAGCAGCAACATGTCACCATATTACCTTGTTACCGTTGTTAGGTGCTGCCAAGTACAAACTATAGAGATCATATGAATGGCAGATCTGAACCCTGCCTGTCCTATCCTGTGCCACTCATACTTTCTGATACATTATAGCGCATTGCAGTAGTCACCTGGCTGAGGGTCTTCTTCTCCTTCTCTGACCCTCTACTTCCTGAGCATCATTCCCCTCTCCAAGGAATAGCCCTTCCTAGTAACATGTCTGTAGTATGTGAGGCAAAGCCTCATCACTATTGCCTCCAAAGAGCACTCTGACAGCATCCTCTATAAGACATATTTGTTACTTCTTTTGGCAATCCATAGGATGTTCAGCACTTTTTTTTCAACACCACAGCTCAAAGGCATCAATTCTTTTGTCATTTTTATTCATTGTCTAGCTCTCAGATGCATAGCAAGTGATTAGAAAGATGATGGCCTGAATCAGATTCACCTTAGTCCTCAGAATGACATCATTGCTCCTCAATAATTTGGAGAGGTCCCTAGCTATAGACTTTCCCAGTGCAATACTTTCCCTTATTGCTTAGATGTCTTTAAAACCTCATAATTAGGGGTGTTCATTAGATGATCCAAAGCATGGCAAAGGGCTTGAGATAAAAAGATAGGTAATAGCTAAAACCATCAATGTGGGTGAAAAACCCACAGTGTGGATGATGTAATAATAAAAAACCTCACAAAAATATAGAACTAATCAACATTTAATCATATGGTGAAGAAATATGAACATGTAAGAATGATTCAAATGGTCAATGTTAGTGTTTTACCATGGACGTGTAGGATTTGGAATATTTTTAAAAATAAGTAGAGCTAAGAAAGGCAACATGAAAGGTGATACTATAGAAATAATTAGTAGTATTATATATGCACACACACATACACACTGTCTTATATTTCAGCACAGGAAGTTCATTGGATGAGAAAATTAAATATAGATGGGGACCATATAAAAGTCTTTTGAAGTTGTTATGAAGGGGAAAAAGGAGTAAAGTAGTAGTTAGAAGGTCTGGGAGGGCAATAGAAGATATTTTTATTCATTTTATGGGAGAGAAATTCAGTCAACTTACTAGCAAAGGGGAAAGATCCAATTGACAATGATGTTAGAGGTTGGCATACACACACACACACACACAGAGAGAGAGAGAGAGAGAAAGAATTACTTGAAAGTCCAAAGTTTCTGAGAAATTTGGTGAGAATAGGTTTATGAAAAACAGAGTTAAGATCTAAGTAAGATTCAGTCTCATTTTTTTTTTCCACAGAGACTAGGGCACTCGGCTAAGTGAAGACTGATGATGTCACCCTCAGTAATTGCAATCTCTGCTAATGCCTTTGGATGGGTTTTCTAGAGGTACAAAACATAGTGAAACAAAAACACACAAATACAGAGAGGGAGAGAGAAAGAGGAGAGACAGATTTATTTCAAATAAATTGTTCATGCATGTTTCTGGCTCCCATTCCAAGAATTGGAACTCAGGATTGTGTCAGATTTAGGATCAAAACAAAAGGAATATTGTCAGAATTTATCTATCTATTATCTATCTATCTATCTATCTATCTATCTATCTATCTATCTATCTATCTATCTATCTATCTATCATCTCTCTTGCCACTCTCCTCAAGGGAAGTGATTGACTTTGAACTGATTGAATTTTCAAGATTGGCTGCCTTTACCAGATCATAAAATAGAGGATGATTGCATTAGGTTATGGAAGAGCTATCATCCAAAGGACTTCCAAACCACTGAAAATTGTAGCCTAGACAAATTGACAAATAGCAGTAAACTTAATATCTTTCTTGGGTTTTTCAGATTGTCTGTAATACCATATTTGACACTTGAAGAGTTCTGTTTATTGGGGTTCCAGAAGTGGCTTACCACTAAGCCACAAAACCTCAACATTTGGAGAAATCTATTAGGGTTCAAAAAACTGTGCATAGTCTATAGAGATAGGAACCCTATCCATTAAAATTAACTAACTTTCAACTGTGGAGTCATAAACTAGAAATTAACTTGGAATTGGAAAGAGGATTCAATGTCCTTTTTTTTCTTGATCCCTCCATTGTGCCAACTAATATTGGCCAATGAAATTTAAAGAAATCTAACAGACTTATTTACAAACTAGAAAAACTTTCAACGTTATGTGGAATGCCAGGAGTCCCTGAATAAACAAACCAATAATGAAACTGAAAAACAAAGTAGGAACATGCTGTCTTATTGTTGTTGTGTGCTGTTGACTATGAAGACCGACCCTTTGAAGAACAACTCTGAACCTTGCACTATTCTTTGCTAATTTCACTGTCTCTGAACACACCTGACACCATTGCCACTGTCACTGTGTCAATTCATCTCATATAGGGTCTTCTTGTCCTGCACTGACCCTCCACCCTTCGAAGCATACTCTCTTTCTCCAAGGAATATCTCCTCCTCGCACATGCCTAGCGTATGTGAGATGGAGTTTCAAAATCTTACCTCCAAGTAGCAAACTGGTCTCCTTTTCTCCAGAATAGGCCTCTTTCTTCTCTTTGCAGTCCATGGTCAAAGGCATCGTTTCTTCTTCTGTCACCCATAGTCTTTGTCTATTTCTCAGATGTATGGCAAGTGATTTAGAAGAACATGGTTTAGATCAGGCACACATTATAGTCTATAATATTATAGTCTCCATCTATCAGGAAGTTGCCTACTGGTCCAGTCATGAAGACCTTTGTTTTCTTGGTGTTGAGATGCAATCAATATTGAAGACTACAGTTCTTCATCTTCTGCAGCAAACACTTCAAAACTACCTTACTTTTAGTGAGCAAAGTTGTATTAGTAACACAGGTGGTTGATGAGCCTTCATCCACATTCTTCACAAAGTTAAGTTTCTCAAATGATATGTTTAGCATAAAGAATGGGAAGATATGCATTCCTGGAAAGGATACATCCCTGACACACTCCTTTCTTGACTTTGAACTATACAATGTTCCCTTGATATATTTGGACAACAGCTCATTGGTGTAGGTACAGGTTTCACAAAAGTACAATCAAGTGTTCTGGAATACCCATTTTTCTCAAAGTCAGCCACGGGTTTTTTTTTTATTTACACAGTGAATGCCTTCACATAGTGGATATAATACAGATATATTTCTGGTACTATCTTCTTTAAGCTGAGATCTATTTGACATCTGCCAAGATATCCCTAGTGCCATAGCTTCTATACCAAACATGTTTCTTGTAGATCTCTGTAGATGTGCTGTTTTAGTCATTTATGCATTATCTTCAGCAACATTTTGATTGCAAGTAATATTAGTGATATTCTTCAATAATTTCCACATTCTGTTGGATCACTTTTTTTTTGGTCTGGGAAATAATATTACTTTTTTCCAGTCAATTGGCCAGGTAGCTGTCCTCCAGATTTCTTAGCACAGGCTAGTGAGCACCTCCGGGACTGCATTTGTTTGGTAAAATATGTCAACTGGTTTTCCATCAATTTCTAGGACCTTGTTTTGGCCAGTTCCTTCAGAGCAGTTTGAACTTCTTCCTTCATTGCCATTGGTTCTTTATCATATATTACTTCCTGAAATTGTTCTGTGTCAGCCAATTCTTTTTGGTACAGTGACTTCAAATATTCCTTCCATCTTCTTTTGACTCTTCCTGGATCATTCAAGATTTTTCTCATAATATCTTGAAGCTTGAAATGTTTTTTATTTGTTTGGGATTCCCCCACCCCAGTTCCTACAGCTTGAGAAATGCTGAGGAAGTTCTTTCATCCTTTCCTTTTTATTTCCTGACTCCAGGTCTTTGCATATTTGATTATATTGCTTTACTTTGTCTTCATGAGCTACCCTTTAAAATCTTCCGTTCAAACCTTTAAATTTTTTATTTCATCCTTTGTTTTGGTTTTAAATTCTAAAGAATATTCAGAATTTTTTCTGACATCCACTTAGATTTCTTCTTCCTGTCTTTGTAATGAGCTTTTGCTTTCTTCATGGATAATATCTGTGCTGTTATCCCAAAGTTCATTTGGTGTTCTTTGCCAGTGTTCAGTGCCTAAAACTTGTTCTTGAGATTTTAATTTTTTTTTAAATTCAGGTGGGAAAGATTCAAGGTGTTATTTTTGGTTGTTGTGGATTTGTTTTTCTTTTTCTTTAGCTTCAACTTGAACTTATCCATGAGTAGTTAATGATCTGTTTCACAGTTCGCTCCTGGCCTGGTTTTCACACCTAACATTGAGCTTTTACAACAATCTTTCCACATATTTAATCAATCTTATTTCTCCATAACATGAGGTTCATGTGTATGGTCGTTGTGTCTGGTTTGGGTTTTTCTTATAAAATATATTTGCAAAGAATAAATCATTGCCTGTACACAGTTAGATCATTCTACCTCCAGCATCATTTCTGTTACAAAGCATGTATTTTCCAACTAGTCCTTCGTCCTTGTTCCCAACTTTTGCTTTCCAGACACCAATTACTAATTGGTGCATGTTTGGTGGACTTCTGACTGTAGAATTTGGAAGAAATCTTTCTTCTTAACTGGTTTTAGTTGCTTATATGTATATTTGAATGATAGTGATAACAACACCTCTTCCTTACATATTATCCTGTCACTCACAACATTGTACTTCAGGATGGATCTAGAAATTGTCTTTTTTTTTCACTTTGGATGCAACCTCATGTTCTACTTTTTAATTCTCACAATAGTAAATCATATAATTATCTGATCAAAATTATTCAATGCCAATCCATCTCAGCATGCTAATGCCCAGAATATCATTTATGCATTCCATTTCTTTTTTGACAATGTCCTATTTTCCTACATTCATACATTTTATTCTCCTACCACATGATTATACTTGCCCTTAAAATCCATGAGAGGGTCCACTATGGGTCAGCTCAAACTCAACATATATAACAAAAAGAACTTTATAAACTGACCTAAATTCATGGGGCTGAGGTTTCTGTGAGCACATTTCTGAAACTGTACTGACTGAGTGATTATATCCCGCTGATAACCTGAATTATGGTCTTTGATTTCCCTAATAAACCTTGTAAATATAAGCATAGTTCTGTGGAGTCTATTATATATTGCAAAAGATTTTGAACCCTTGAGAACAGTAAGATAGGTGTTGGTATTAGTAGAAAGATGAGCAGGAGTTTAGGGACATATCTGACCTCATGAGAATAGGTTTTGTACTCTTCTTGCTGATGATGGGGGCAGATTTCCCTTGTAGCATTAATAGAAGTCAAATATGACTATCGTCACACATTGCTCCTGTTACAACAGTAAAGACAACCCCAAAAGTCAAATTAAATAAATGAGAATTCATAAAAATTAAAGACTTATTCATCAAGACTTTATTTAAACAATTGGTGCAGTTAACAGCAAAACAATGCAAAGATATTTTACTTTATTCCTTTATTAACTAAGCAAAGACATTTGACTGTGTGGATCTTAACACAGTATGGCTAACACTGAGAAGAATGGAAATCCCAGAAAAACTTCTAGTGCTCAAGTTAAACCTAAACCTAGATCAAGAAGCTCTTGTGCAAATAGCAAGTGAACACTAAATGGTTCAAAATTAAGAAAAGTGTACATCAAGGTTGTATCCTTTCTCCATATCTAATTCAATCTGTATGATCAGCAAATTAAAATTGAGAAACTGGACTCTGTGATAAAGAATGTGGAATCAAGTTTGGAGGAAAGCTCATCAATAACCTTCTGTATGTAACTGACACAGTCTTGCTTGCTGAAAGTGAGAAAAACTTTAAACAATTGCTGCAGAAGACCAAACACTGCTGAAGATCAAACACTGCAACCTTTAATTAGGTTTATCTGTTGTCAGGGAACTTTCCAGGGTACTGAGAAGCAAGAATGTCAGTCTAGAGACAAAGGTGTACCTGATCCAGGCCATGGTCTAACAAATTACTTAGTAGGCATCATAGAGCTAGACAATGATTAATGATACTGAAGAAGAAGTGAAGCCTTTGAGTTGTGATGCTGGAGAAGATTCTTGAATATACCATAGTCTACCGAGAAAACAAATAGGTCTGTCTTAGAGAAGGGAAATGAAGTTTCTCCTTAGAGGATAGAATTTTGAAGCTCTGTCTCACATACTTTGGTTATGACGCCAGGAGAGACTGGTCCTCAGAGAAGGACATCAGGCTCAGAAGGGTGGAGGGGCAGCACAGGAGAGGAAGACCACATGAGATGGATTGGTAACTAGGGCAACAGAGGTTGGCATGTCAGACTTAGTGACACTAGCTTCAACAGGGCAGGCTTCAGAGCTGCTGAACATTGGGTCACTATGGGTCATAGGCGACTCAATGGCACATAACAACAACATCGATGAATAAAGAATATTTTCTCCATTTAGTTAGGTCTATTATTGTTTATTACAGTAGTGTTTTGTCATCGTCTTAAAAAGGTCTTTAGTGTCTCTATATTTATTCACAAATACCTCACTTTGTGGTTGGATGTTGTAAATAGTATTGCTTTCTCAGTTTCCTCCTTGGTGTTTTCTTTGTTATTACAGAGAAATTTCATCGATTTTTGTATAGTGATTTTAAATCCTGCCACTCTACTGAATTGGTATACTAGGTCTAATAGGATATTTTGCTGAGTTGTTGGTTTTCTGAACTATACATAGAGAGTTTTTCCACCTCTTTGCTGATCTGGATGCCTCTTATTTTTCTCTCTTGTGGTATTGTCCCAGCAAGTACTCCAATACTATATTGAATAGGAATGGCTAAAGTGGGCATCCTTTTCTGGTCCCTGTTCTCAGGAGGAAAGCCTTTAGTCTTTCTTTACTGAGAAAGATGTTGGCTCTTGATTTTGTGTATATGCTTTTCACTAAGTTGAAGAAATTCCCTTCAGTTCTGATTTTGTTGGGTGTTTTAATCAGGAAAGTGTGTTGGATTTTGTCAAATGCATTTTCTGTATCAATTGACAACATCATGCAGCTTTTATTTTCTTTCTTAATGTGACTAATTACATTTATTTTTTCTAGTGCTGAACCATCCTTGCATACCTGTTATGAATCCCACTTGGTCCTGACGAATACTTTTTATAATATGTATTTGATTCTATTGGCAAGGGTTTGGTCAAGAATTTTTACGTCTATATTCATGAGAGATAGTGCTCTGTAGTATTATTTTTTTTATAATGTCTTTGCCTGGTTTTGGTATTACGCTTTATAGAATGACCTTGGGAATATCCCTTATTCTAGTTTTAAAAATAATTTGAGTTGAATTGGTCGTAGTTCATTCTGTATATTTGGTAGAATTCAGCTGTAATGCCATCTGGGCAGGATATTTTTGTGGAGGAGACTTTTTATGACTTGCTCACTTTCTTCTTTAGGGATGGATCTGTTCAAATGTTCTATGTCTGACCATGAAAATCAGGATAGGATGTAAATTCCTAGGAATTTGTCCATTTCCTCCAGGTTTTCAAATAGATAGAATATATTTTTTGTAATATTCTGTTGTTACTGACTTAACTTCATTTGGGTCTGTTGTGATGTCACTTCTTTCTTAATCAAGTTATTAGTGCATTCTCTTTTCTTAAGTTTGTCAATGGTATGCCAATTTTACTGACTTAAAAGAAACTAGCTAGCTCCTGGTCTTGTGTTGTTTTTTTTTAATTTTTTTTTTAAATGAGTTTATTTTTTTATGCCGATTTCCCCATACTTTCCTTCAATAACATTATGTTTCATATATTACTTTCCTTACATTGTGTATTATAAAATTAATCGCCATTGAACTATAACCACCATTGCCCTGTCTTTCCAGGTCCTCACTGGATTTTTCCTATTTATCTACTCCCTCCACCCACCAAATTGTGAAAACCTGTGATTTCTCTCCACCCATCTCACCCCTTTGCTTTGAAACCGTCCCCCCTTGAATCCCCATCCACATTTTATTATTTATCATATTTTTACAATAATGATCTTATGTAATATTTTTCCTTATGAGACTAAGTTAGTTTATTCAGCATAATGCTCTCTAGTCTTTCCCAAGTTATGTAATGCTTTTCAAAATCATTGCTCCTGAGTGCTTTGTGGTATTCCATTGTGTGAATGTACCACAATTTCTCAATCTATTTGATTATGATTGGACATTTGGGCTGTTTCCATGGCCTTGTGATGGCAAATAATGCTGCTATGAAATACATACCTGTTTTGTTTTTTCTCCCAGTTGGTAAGTTTACTTTTCACTTTATTGGAAAAACTTTTGATGTGCACAGGATTTTAATCTTTGGGAGTTTCCATTCATTAACTATCCTCTCCAGGTTGTACATTTCTGGCTGTATTTGTCAGCCTGTTTATACCATAGACTAGGCCTTCTAAGTTTGGTCCTGGTTTGTCCCTTATGAACTTTACTGTTTTAGGCTTTACTCTCAGGTCTCTGATCCACCTTGAGTTGATTTTGTGTATGGTGTGAGATGTGGATCTTGTTTCACCTTTCTATAGGTAGAAGTCCAGTTTGCCTGTACCATTTGTTGAAGAGGTTGTAATTTCCTCATTTAATAAGTTTTATTTACTTGTTGAATATCAGTTGACCATAGATAGAAAGGTCCATTTCTGGATTCTCTATTTTGTTCTCTTGGTTTATGTGCCTGTCATTGTACCAGTACCATGCTGTTTTGGTTACTACCTCTGTGTAGAAGGTTTTGAGGTCAGGAAGTGATATGACTTCCACTTTATTTTCGTTTTTCAGAAGTGATTTGCTTATTTGGAGTCTCTTTCCTCTCCAAATAAATAGGACAATTTCCCTTTCGATCTTCTTGAAACATGAATATGTAATCTGTTTAGGAATTTTGTTGAATGTTGATTTATTGAAAGTTCATTGAATGTAGATTGCTTTTGGTGGGATTGTCATTTTCACTACATTGTGTTTTCCTGTTCAGAACAAGGAACTTCCTTCCTTCCTTCCTTCCTTCCTTCCTTCCTTCCTTCCTTCCTTCCTTCCCTTTCCTTTCCTTTCCTTTTTCTATGTATTTACTGTTTTTTTGCAGAAGTGTTGTATAGTTGTCTTTGAACAAGTATTTTGTGTCTCTAGTTAGATTTATTCCCAAGTATCTCAATTTGTAGTTAGCTATTGTAAATGGTATCGCTTTCTTGGTTTCCTCCTCTAAATTCTCTGTTACTGTGAAGGAATCCCATTTACTTTTGGACATTAATCTTCCTGCTAAATTGGTCCACTCACTATAACAGTTGTTTTTGTGAAATTTTTGGTTGTTTAGTTTTTTTAGTCTTTGGGATTTTCTGTGTACACTATCATATCGTTTGCACATAGTGACAGTTTAACCATCTCTTTGCTGATCTGGATGTCTTTTATTTTCTTCTATTGTCGTATAGCCCTAGCAAGTATTTCCAATACAATATTGAATAAGAATGGAGAAAGTTGGCATCCTCGTCTGGTTCCTGTTCACAAGAGAAACACTTTTATTCTTTCTCCATTGAAAATTATACTGGGTTTTGGTTTTGCATATATACTTTTCACTATGTTGAGGGAATTCTGTTCTGTTACTATTTTGCTGAGGGCCTTATTCAGGAAAGGTTTTTGTATTTTGTTAAATGCCTTTTCTGCCTCAATTGCTAGAATTATATGGTTCTTGTTATTTTCTCTTTGTTAATGTGTAAATTATGTTTATTGTTTTTCTTATTTGGTCATGATGTATACTCCCAGAGACATTCTACAAAGCAAACATAATCCTAATACCAAAGCCAGGCAAAAATATTGCCAAAAAAGAAAACTACTGACCAATATCTCTCATTAATACAGATGCAAAAATCCTTAATAAATCCCGGCCAATAGAATTCAACAGCTCTTGGTCTTGCTGTTAGTTTCAGTTATTTTTCTGTTTTATATGTCATTGATTTGTTTTTATAACATCTTTTCTTCTAGAGAATGTGGGTTTAGATTTTTATTTTCTGTTTATGGAGGTGTTGAGTTAGATAATTAATTTTGTTTCTTTCTTCCTCTTTAATTATGTTTGTCTATTGCTATGTACTTCCCCCTGAAGACTGCCTTAGCTGTATTTCAAAGCTGTTTGGTATGTTATATTTTCATTGTCATTTGTTTCAGGAAAATTTATAAATTTTACTTTGCATTTCTTCTATAACCCAATCACATTTTAGAAGGCTGTATTTATCATTTATATGAGTAGTTTTTTTAAACTTTATCTTCTTGTCATTAATTTCTAGTTTTATGACATTGTGGTCTGAAAAATACTTTGTATTATTTCAATGCTTTTAAATTTGTTGAGGTTTGTTTTGTGTTCTAATATGTAGAATTTACCCTGTGGAGGGTGGAAGGACAGACAGCTCAGGAGAGGAAGATCTTTGGTGAGATGAATTGATAATGTGATTGGGGTGGTGGGAATGAGGGTGTCAGAGACGGTGAGGTTGACACAGGTTATATCAGGGTTTAGGGCTCTTGTACATAGGGTCATTATGAGTCACAAGTGCCTCCATGACCCATAATAACAACAACTTGAGAAGAAAGTAAATTGACTTTTAGTTGGGTACAGTACCCTGAATATATCTACAAGGTCGAGTTGGGCAATTGTATATTTTAGATCTTCTATATCTTTGTTAAGTTTTTGGTTTTTATTTGTCCTGTCCTTTGGTGAAAATGTGTGTTAAAGTTTCCTATCACTATTGTAGTTCTGTTTATTTCTTTTTTTCACATCTGCTAAACCTTGTTTTATGTATTCTGTAAGTCTGTTACTACTATGTAGTGCTCTTCTTTATCTTTTATAGTGGTTTTCACCCTAAAGTCTATTTGAACTGAGATTAGTATTGCTTGGTATATTTTTTTTTCAGCCATTGATGTTCAATCTATACTTTTCATTTCTTAGATGTGTCTCTTGTAGGTGACAAATTAGTGGGCTTTGTTTTTTTATCCATTCTGGTATCTTTTTCTCTTAATTGGTACATTAAAGCCATTCACTTTAAGTTTGATTATTTACAGGCCAGCATTTTTCACTTCCATTTTTCTGTGTCTCTGTTTCTGGTTCCTTTGGTCCATCCATCTTCCTTTGTGACTCTCTGTGTAAATTACTTCTCTTAGGATTTCTTGTAGAGTGGTCTTTTTTCCCCCTTAAATTCCTACATTCCTATTTTTCTGTAAATTACCTAGTTTCTCCTTCAGATTTGATAAGCAGCTCTGTTTGGTACACAACCATCGGCTAGCAATTATTTTCTTTCAGCCTTCTATATATGCTGTCCCATTGCTGTGTTGCTTGTGTGGTTTCTGCTAAGAAATCAGAACTTAATTGATTCTCCTTTCTAGGTGACTGTTTTTCTTGTTCTTTTTTTGTTAGTCTTTCCTTAACTTTGATTTTGGAAAATTTGACTGTTTTGAAATGATTTGCTATTTTATTGTTTTACTGTTTGATAGTCCACTTTGATCACGGATGGAGCCTCTTGAATATGGATTTCCTCATTCTCCTTAACCTAGGAACTTCTCATTTGGTACCTCTTTTAAAATATTTCCAATATTACCTTTCCTTTTGTGTTTTGGACTTCCAATAAATCATACATAAGTTGTTCTGTATGACATTATGCCTCATGACTGTAATGTTCACTTGATTTTCTTTCATCTCTCATTTTTCTTCTAGTTTGTTGAAATTGAAGTTCTTGTCTTCCAGCTCACTGACTCTCTGTTTTGTCTCTTCTGTTCTGCTTTTTTTTGTCCCGTGGGCACGTTGGATACACCTGCCTCTTGGTCTTGATATGTTGAATTGAATTTTCATGTGTTTCTGTTATTTACAATATTGTGTTGACTGTTGTTTCTCTTTCTGTGATAATTTTTCTAAGATCTTGTATCCCTTTATATATAATTTTAATTATTTTTTTCATCTTTAGAAGTTTCTTCCATAATTGTTCAGATTTCTCCATGTTGATATATTTATTCTGTCTCTTTGTCTCTGGAATATTTACTATATTTATGACTTCCGAGTTTTCTTCCATCATTTGTACCTTCTTTTATAGCTCTTAATAGAAATCCACATCAACATATTTCTTCTGGCTCCCTGTCTCTGGGAAATGGTTTTATTTGTGGCTCTCATTCTTTCATCTGTAATTTGTACCTTTTTCAGTAACTGTTCATATAACTTCATATCAATGTATTTCTTCTACCTTTCTATCTTTAGTGTACTTATTGGATCTGCAATATATTCTGCTTATTGAGAAAGGATTGATTCACACCACCCCCCCCACAATGTTTAAGGCTCTCTAGTGCTTTCTTGACATTAAGAGAAGATATTCTGGGTATGTGTTGGGATTTTTCTGTTATATATGCATTAGTTGGTTATAATTATTAAGCTTTATGACACTATTAACTAGTGTTAATTAACTAACTATTAATTAATTAAAAGTATTCTTTGGTCTGTAGAATGATGAGACCATTTTCCCAACTTAAATAGTTTTTCTCCAGGGAGATAATGGGCAGCTCTTTTTCTCGCTCTTCAATATGATGTCTTTGTAAAAGAGTCTCTAATCTGATTGCAGCCCTCTCTTCTGAAGTCTAATGTCCTCTTTCATCTGAGGAGTAGCACAACTAGATTTCTTAACTCTCATCACTATTCTCTTTGATGGTTCTGGAGGTAGGTCCTTGTGGCTTCCAGATGTTGAAGCATTCCAACTGAAGTGTGCAGGTGGAGCAGTAGGATAATGTCCCAGGTGAGGGTGATGTCTTGTCAGGTTCTTGTAACTTCCTTTGGCCATCAGGCCAGAGGCGGGACATTTGAGTTCATAATTTCCCCAGGGAAGGGGTGTGGGGATGTATATCTGAAGGAAGTACTGGAGCTGTTGAAATGATGGTTCTCTTATGGTCACAAGCGTGCAAGGTATCTGTCTCAGTGGGTGTCAATGTTCAGGATTGTGCCAGAAGAGGAGCTCGGAAGTGGGACCGTTGCAATGACAACTCTTCTAAACTCAAAAAGATCCAAAATGTCTTAGAGGGTGTTGGAGTGAACAATATAATTTTGAATTCTACAGTTTATTCCCTAATGGTACATCACCAACATTCTTATACTTCATTGATCATGCTTCTAAAGACACTATTTCAAAATCTGCCTAGCGTTTCATAAAAAATATACATTATCATTATTTAACTATTTCTGAACATTGAAGTTGTTGTTGTTGTTATGTGTCATCGAGTCACCTGTGACTCATAATGACCCTATGTACAACAGCCCTAAACCCTGCTCTATCCTGTGCCAATCTCACTGTCTCTGATACACCTACCCCGATTACCCCAGTCACTGAATCAATCCACCTCATAGAGGGTCTTCCCCTTCTTAGTTGTCCCTCCACCCTCCCAAGCTTGATGTCCCTCTGCACGGATTGATCCCTCTTTGCAACGTGTCCAAAGTATGTCAGACAACTCCTCAGCATCCTTACTTCCTAGAAGCAGCCTGGTTTAACCCTCTCTAGGACAAACCTGTTTGTTTTCTAAGGAGTCCATATTATATCCAATACTCTTCCCCAATACCACAGTTCAAAGGCATAAAGTCTCATTCTGTCATCCCTAGTCATTGTCCAGTCCTCTGATGCATAGCAAGTGATTGCCAAGACCATTGCCTGTATCAGGCTCACCTTAGTCTCCAGAGTGACATCATTGCTCTTCAGTACTTTGAAGAAGTCCTTAACAGCAGACTTTCCCCATTGCAATATGTCTTTTAATTCCCTGGCTTGTTGTGCCAAGAGTGTTTATTGTGGAGCCAAACAAACTAAAACTCAATCTCTTCACCAACTGTCATGATGCTGCAGGTTGGCCCAGTGTCAAGAATCTTTATCTTCTTGATAATGAGCCTCAATACATATTGAAGGCTGCAGTTCTTGACCTTCTGCAGCAAGTGCTTCAGGTCCTCCTAAATTTTATAAAGCAGGATTATGTTATCTGCATTATGCAGATTGTTGCTGAATCTTCCTTTCTCCACATTTCTCCTCATACTTCCTGATAATCTGTTCTGTATATAGATTGAAAAAGGTATGGAGATAGGACACATCCCAAATCGAACAATATAGTGTTTCCTTGCTCTGTTCTGGCGACTGTCTCTTGGTCCAAGTATAGGTTTCACGTTAGCACAATCTAGTGTTCTGGGATTCCTATTCTTCTCAGAGTTATCTACAGTTTGTTGTAATCCACACAGATGCCTTTGTATAATCGAAACAGACATTTCTCTGGTACTCCCTACTTTCAGCCAAGATTCCTGTAACATTAGCTACAAAATCCCTGATACCACGACCCCTTCTAAACTCAGCCTGCACTTCTGGTAGTTCTCTGTTGATATGTTGTTCTAGTCATTTTTGGATAATCTACAGAAGAACCTTGCTTGCAGTGAAGATAATTGTCATTTTCACTAGAGCAAATACCATAACAGAACAATTTATTCCAATTTTTAATCCCTACCTTCAGATGTGAGACAGATTGTAGAAAAATAGAGAAAAACAAAACAGAAAACACAACAACAAACTTAAAACAATCTGATAATTTTCACATTGGAAGGTTGTATATGTATTCAGGAAAAGGCAGGCTAACTCATATATTTATGTTGTCTAGGCATGTGGTCACCTCATTTACTCCAGTGGCAGCACTGAGTATTCCAGCCTTCACATATTCATTTGCATTGTATTTCCTTTTTTGTGGATTCTATGATGGATGTTTTTGCTTGCATTTTTAAGGTGCTAGCATCTAGCATATTTATTTGTACAAGTCTTTTTTGCTTAGCATTTTAAAACATATTTCAAAACCAAGACCATCTAATTCATAGAAACCTTGCCAATTAAATTTTTTCTTTAAAGTTTATTTGGATGGTTACATATTTTAACTTCTTAAGAGCTAGCCACAAGAAATTTACTGACAGCAGATCTTTTTTGAGGTTTGTAAAATTTCCTAAAACCAAGTGTGACTACTTTTTGCCATACCTAGAAATTTCCTTCCTATCTACTCTTCTATCCTTGTTTTTTTAGAGTCTTTTCTTTTCCTCTTTCTTTATGGTGTGTCTCCAGATCATAAATTCTTCTCCTGGGTTTCTTCCCCTTGTTTTGTTTCCCAAAGGTTATTAACCTTGATCTAAGTGAATTATTGTTATTTCTTCCAAAAAATATGGAGTATTTTTCCCTACAACTACTTCTTGTCAACCATATTTTCTCTGCCATTTATTTATATAAAGATTGACTAACAAAATTGGATATTCTCTAAAGAAAAGTACATCTCATAGTTGATGATATAAAATTCAAATAATAAAAACACCCCCAAACCTTCTTTCAATGAATATATTTCTTCAAATGTTACTTCTATGCCAAATCATACTTACAGAATATGAATTTGTGCCTTCAGAGACTGGTATAAACAATGTGACTAAGTAGCCATTCTCTTCCATATATGCATTATTGTGTTACACAGAATGGAAACCATTGCTCAGAGTTGGAATTTTGATTAACCACAAACAGCACAGAGCATTAAGGCACCAAATACTCCATTGTTCAATAACTTATTACTCAGGAACCAAGCTTTTCACAAACACTCAGGTGAACTGTCTATGCACAAAGCATACACTTAAGGGAGGGAAATTACATTGCTATTCTCAAAAGGAGTGATTGCATTATGCTTGCCACACTAAATGCACACATTCTGAAGCGTTTGCATAAAAGCTTTGTCTTTAAAATGTAGCTGGTCGCCTGGAAGTGATTCTGATATTTAAAAGTCTGTAAAGGTGTATAGTACATGCCAATTTGCTGTCATAACATCTAACATATCTGACGTGCTGGGTAAGGGGACCAAAGAGGCCGGGGCTAAGACCTCACATTATTTTTCTGGATTATTATAGAGAAAACCATTTATGATTCTGGGAGACCATTCAACATTTCTCCAAGTGCTCCTAGTTTTAAATTGAATCTATGGTACCTGGGCACAGCTCCCTCCTTGTCACTCATTTGCAGCATCTCCAACTGACAGACTTTATTGTTTCTGGTTTTTTACCTTAGTTGAGTTCTTGGAACACGTAGACAGAAACCTTATCTAACCTGTCACAATGATGCCTCATCACCCTCAATCCAATGGTGAGGCTGAAAGCAGAAGTCAGATAACTAAAGATGGTGAAGATTGGTCAGTAAAACTTTCCAAACTTCCCATTATTTAACCTTTCCCTCAATAGCCAGTGAGAAGAATCCATTTTGCTAGATTATTATGACTCGACATCGTAGGTTGCATCAAATGTTTCCATCTACATTTAACTAAATGCATGCAAGAGAAATAAGAACGTTTTTAAGCAACCCACCCTCCCCCATATGTATGTGTCAGTTTTGGAGGAAAGGCTGCTATAATGTTCCTTAGAAGTAAAGATGGTGAGACTGCATCATGCTTATCGGACAACACGTCCTTAAGAAAGAATAACTAGAAAAGAATATCGATAGTAGAAAGTGAGAGAAAGTAAAGAAAATCCTCCATTACATAGTAACTCCAACAATGGGCTTCAGCAGGTCAACAGTTTTGAGGGTAGTGGTGGACTCGGCTACGACCATGCTTGGGCTGCATAAGGTCATTAAAAGTTGAAACTGACTTTCTAAGATATTTACATAATTTCACCTCAATGGCCTTTGTACAAACTGCAGAGCTTAAGTAGAATAGTTATTTTGTTTTAATAGAGGAGAAGATTTGTGCTACTTTAAATCTACAGTTTCTCTAAGTAAAGATGACTAGGTTGTTCACCTAGAACAATACTTTATCTCAAGATAATTAGGAGCATTAGGGACATTTCAAGACCAGCTGGCTTTGCAGCTACCCAGTATGAAACTCTGGCCAGTGAAAATGTGAAGAAGCCGATGTTCTCTGATCATCCAGGTAGCTGGAATGATGTCACCTGTCTGCTCTTTAACTGCCCCAAATGACCGAGAGATATTTTTGAGGCAGCTCACTCCCTTTCTGGATGGAAAATTCTTTACGCAAGAGGGAAGAGTGTTTGTTATGAGACCTTTTGGTTATATATGTGTTTATTCCTTGCAATTTAATTTCTTTTGTTCATTTTTGAGTTCCAATGAGTGACTCATGGATGTAGAAAAGGCTTAGCTGTAATATTTATCTTTTGGAAGACCCTTTGTCACTAGCATGACTGCAGCCATAAGTAAATTTATAAGACATAAATACAAACAAAACAGCTAACAAGATTTCTACTATTGACATTCTTTCCTAAGTGGTGAAGAGTTCAGCAAAGCTTGGTGGCTAACTCAGGTATAATCCAAAAGGTAGCAAGCAGTTAATTTTTTCCCTACATTTCTCCTCCATTTATCTTCTCCTTTACAATTCTCAATTCAGATGGCCAGACTACTTATATTTATGTGGTCATAGCCACTTAGACATTACTCAGAAGAAAAGCTTGATAATTTATTTTCAAAAGATAATAATCATTGAGTACCATTCTACTTTGACACACATGGAATCACCGTAAGTTATATTGACTTCTTGGCAATTGGTTTGACAATAACTGACTTCACTGGGACAGACCATAGATTTCCAAACTGCTACAAGGTTTAGCAACATCTGAGGGTAAGAGATGAAGAATGGATTAGAGATAAAGTCAGCTTGTATATTTACTATGCCACTTCCTGTTCCTGTTTTCCGCTTTGGCCTTATGCTTGAACATCAGTTAAGAGCGAGCCTGGAATTAAAGAACTAATCAATAGAAAGAATGAAACACATGAAGATCATTGTTTCTCGGCTTCAAGGGGAATGTTGTAGGGTAAGTGTATGAAAAGAGACATGACAGGGAAGAATATGTGGAGATGGCTGAGATAGAGAGCATAAAACTATACACGAGATGATGGAAGGCTCCATTCGGAAGTACCGTAGTGGCCAAAACCCAGCAAGACAGAATCAAAGTTGTGATTATTTTTGAGACTTCTCCAGCAGCTACAAGAGAGACGGATCAAATAGTGAAAAATGACTTGCCCTGATCCATGGTCTTTCCACTGAGATAAAGCCAAAGATTTTTACTGAGGACTATTAATTTTTTATTAACTTGAAAAGTGTTGGAAAGCTATTTTTTAATAAAAGGAAAAGTAATTAAAATTAAAACCACTCTGATTTTCTTAAGTCTCTATAATAGATGTATTGAATTAAATTTTTTTTTCTTGCTAAATAAAGAAATCAGGAAGGTGAAAGCGCTTTTAGGAAATATGTGTTCTTCTCCAGATAGGCTGCTTCTTGACTAGAAGGGTTGGGCTTATATAATCTGCTAAAAAGTTGTTCCAACTCCCCAGACTATGACCCTTTCAGACAGGAATGAAACTCAGAGCTGTTCTTTAATTTCCAGCCAAACAATCAAACGTCCTTTTTGGTTACCAATAACACCAGAGAGGTTCTCACTCCTTAGAAAAACCTACCAACAAAAGTAAACATCCCCACACCCCCAATGTTTATCCAGGGATAAAGGCCAGAAAAAGGGCAGGATAGAACGATTAATGGGAACCACAATAATTATGGGAATGGAAAAGATGGGCTTACATTGTGGATGCCATAGTTAAATGTTATAAAAGAAAATGTGTGTGAATGGTTGAATGAAAAGTAAATTTTCTTTGTAAATTTTCACTCAAATCATTCTTTTAAAAAAATTATTTCAAATGAGCATTTATATAACAGAGGCAGGCGAAATGAACAAAATCAGCACTTGTCAACTTTGCTTAACGTCTTTCTCTGTCCACAGGGCATATGCCCTGTCTTTTCTGACTACTCTCATGGTTTTTCCTTAGTCTGACATACATTCTTCATGTTACAAGTGAAGTACTGTTGGTTCTTTTATATCTCCTTGACTTCAGTAAAATAGACTACAGTTATTTTTCCAAAAGTATGTCGCGGTCCCTTAGTGAATTATGAAGTCATTTTTACTAGGTCTTGACCACTATTAAAAAATAGAACAGGAATTCAGAGTGCCTAATTGCATCATAGGTAGTAAGTATTGTTTCATGACACTGTTGCTTCCGTTTGTCTGTCTCTCTCTCCCTTTCTCGGAGTGTGTATGTATTGTGTAATATATTATCAGATCAGAGCAGGCTCATAGATGACCGTCCTGAAAGTTTTCATAAGCATTAAATCACAGAGGAGGAGATTGCCCATCTTTCTTCTACAGAGCAGATGATTCAAACTGGTGGATTCAAACTGTGTGCTTTCATGTTGGCAGCACAACTCCTTACTCACCAGGCCATGACAGCTCAGTATTAAGTAATCACATGAAACATTTTCTCACCTTACCTTCAAAAATATTTGAAATCTATTCACCTTTGGCTCATAACTCCTATCTAGGAAAATTGGGGCTAGCATTTCACAAGTAATTTCTAGTATAGGCTAACCTGCTCAATAACTAATTGATCATGTTGACTTATTTTCCTCAAGTATACAATTAGGACATTTAATGCAATGGTGTTCATAGCCCCTTCCAACTTTGAAAGCCAGCTGTAATCTTCTTTTTAACCCTGTGACTGACATGCTAGCAATGAAGAATTGCTAGGAAATTGATGATCTGAAGCAGCATTTATTTGCCATGCTCAAACTTACTGTTCTTTGCCAGAAGAGGAGGAGAGCTACAGCTTCTATTTTATTTCAATAGATGAACAGGAGGACTAATAATCTCCCCTTTATAGGTTTTTTAGAAATCTCTACATTGACAATCCAAGAGCTTTATATTGATTCTTAGCATCTAGCTGATAAGGCCCTTTTATGGAAGCCAAAACCCAATATGTTTTCCGTTCTTTTTTCACTTGAAGCTCTCTGTCACTCACAGAGGTTGAATTCAGCAGGCTATTAGTTTGCCCATTGTATAATCTCAAGTCCCCTGGAACAAGGGCTTGCAACCACTAGGCTTTCTGACTGTGGAATTTACTTTTCATTTTTATTCATAGGGCACTGTCAGCTCTGCCTTTAAAACTAAAGTGAAAACATAACTATCTGGTAATGAATTTGAAATCTCTTAAGGAGAACACATTTCTATGCATCCTGCTGGTGTTGAAAAATACATTACTGTATATTGAAAAATGTATGCTTTCCCTCCTTTCTTATTGTGCTTATGATCTTTTAAATGGTAGTAGTTTTATACATTGGTTCTGGGTCAAGTGATTAGGAATTATTTTAATATTTCATTATATTTTCTCAAAGAAAAAAAAAATAAGTCTACTTAGTCTTCCAAAGTGGGAGCTGGAGAAACAGCAGGAAGAAGAAAAAGATTATCAGCAGGACAAGAAATTGTGCCAGTGCCCTTTTAAAGATTCGGTGGGGAAGTGATTCTTTTGTCACCATTTAAATGCTCCTTAAATTGAATTTTTGCATGCTAATGGAATAAATCCTAGTGATTCTCCCTTAATTAAGATGCTAGCATGAAATACCTACAGTTTGAAAGCACAGTTCAATTTATATCTTAGGAAGAGTTTTACTTTGAGAGGAATAAGAGACCTGTTTAAAAAAGTAAGCTGGTAGATATTTTATGTATACAACATTTTGTCAGATTCACTTTGTCTTGATATTTAACACAGCTGTTAAAAGTTACCAACAGGGTAATAAGCCCAGTGCTTCATGTACCACTCAAACCCTAAGGAACTCTATTTGCATTTAATATGAAGGTGCTCAAAGGAAGAAAAATTCCAGCTTTGCCATACAACACCATTCAATTATTTTTGTTCTCTGGCCCTAAAGAATGCCTTGTAAACTTACGGAGTTTCCTATACGGTCATTCACTCTGTCCTATGGACTGAATTATCTGTAATCAGTAGACTTTTGATGAGAATTCTAAAAGCAGAGACTCAGATTTTATTCCAAATCAATGTTTTGATTAATGAATTAAATAAAAATCTCTTTATGTGAGAACATATTAGATTCTACCCTTCAAATCTGACCCCAGGAATATAAAAATGATCACAAGATCTAAAAGTCCACCCTAGAATAATAGACTATTATTATTAGATTATTAGTAGTGGTAAAATGAAATAGAGTAAAAGGATATATCTTCCTCTCTGCAGGTCTAGATTTCATTTCTGAATCCTGGATAGTTATTTCTACAGCACATTTAAATATGTTCTATTTATCAGTTAATACATGAGGATATTACTTCTATTCACCTGTGAAGAACTTGAAATTAAGTGCTTCACCTGACAAAAATTTCAAATAATAGGGGACTTGGTATGTTTCCCACAAATACCACAGCTACAAATAAAAGAAATCCCAATTACTTTCAAATCTACCTCCCCTTGTATTAGATTAGAAAACCACTAATAGCCTTTGAGCATGATTGCCTAATATTTTATTCAGGTCTTGCTTAGAAACACATTGGAATCATTACCTGACTTTTAAGAAAGGGAAGTTCTTTTTCCAATTAAAAACAAACCCACTGGCACACCCCAGTTCTTACTTCTTTTGCCTAGAAATGCTCATTTACCTTTCAGATTAGGGTATAAAAGATATCAACCAGAGAAAAGTGATGTCCCTGGAGGTGACATTTTTCAAAATTGGTTTGGGAATTACCTATCCCAAAATTAACCTTTTCGTTTCATGGTATGGCCAACAAAAGAAACAAAAAATACACATTACATAGCATCTCACATTCTTTTTGTTCTCTAGAGTAATGATAAGCAAAATATAGAAGTTGAGAATGTTCATAAAACATGTTTGATTGAAATGCTGCAGATGCTTTTTTTTAAAAATTCTGAGCTAACATAACAAAATTGGTAACAAGTCCGTATTTTAAATCAGCTGAGTGATTATAAATAAGCTTTGCTGGTGTAGCGAGTTACATATTGTAGTGCTACTATCAGCAGTTTTAAGCCACTGGATTCTCCTTGGGAGAAAGATGAGAAATCAGGTGGAGGGTCACTAGGAGAGGGAATTGATACAACAACAATGAGTTTAGATGGATGTGGTTATAAACCTCAAATTATTCTCAAAAACACCGCCTCAAAAAAAAAAAACAACACAAAATTCAAACTCAGGGCTTTTTAATTACAACTAACTCTTCGCTGAGCGTCCAGCAGATTTTTAGAGGCTGTTAATTGCCAGGGCGGTGATTGCTCATCTTTCTGTCTCAGAACCACTGGTGGATACAAACCTCGAGAGAGGAACCTCCTTTGGGTCAACAGCACAACTCCCTACTGGACGGTACCGCTAGAGCTCTTTCAAGTCGTTGTTGCTATTGTTAGATGCTGTCTATGTGACTCATAGCAACAAATCTCAACCCTTTCTTAACCAGTGCAACACTTATCATGTCTGACATACTTGAACCCATTGCTGCAGGGACTCTATCACTCCATCTCATTGAGGGTAGACTTATATAGACACAATAAACCTTAATATATGTATTAGCGTGTTGCAACTGGAGGTTTATCTTTACCATCACTACCACAGAGACTAATCCATAGGTCAGAATAGAGTTGCCCATAAAGTCTGTGAGGTTGTTGATCTCTCCAGGAGTTGATTGCTTTATTGTTCTTCCATGTGATAACTGGTGAATTTTAATCACAGACCTTCCAATTAGCAGTCAAGTGCTCAATCCATTGCACCACTAAGAACACTGTTCTTGTTCTCAGGTGCTCTCTAGTTCAGTACAACTCATAGTGACTCTATGAGCCTCCGATGAACCTTGTCCTAGTCTGCACGATCATCACAGTCACCACCATGCTCAAGTCCTTGTTGTAGTCATTGTGTCTCATTCTATCTCATTGAAAGTCTTCCTTTCTTTTTCTGACCCTCCACTGTTTCCAATTGATGTATTTTTCTAAGGGATGACTCCTTCTGAAAACATGCCCAAAGTAGGTGAGATGACCCAAGGGACAAATTTTAAATTTAGACATGATCAGAACTAAAAAGATAACTAATATATCTTGTAATATTTAGTGGATTGGACACTGATGCAATCTAAAGACTTTTTCCACATGTCCAACTTGTTTGAGGAAATCAACTTTCATTAATGATACTTTTTTTTTAATCTCCACTGAATGTGATAATATGATCAAGAGGTATTAGTGGTGAAAGGAGAAAGCTCATGCTACTCTGAAGGGCTTGGCAAAAAATAGGGATTGATGGAATACCAATTGATGTATTTCAACAAACAGATACTGCTCTTAATGTGTTCACCAAGTTGTGCCAAGAAGTCTAGAGGACAACTACCTGGCTAACTGACTGGAAGAGATCCATATTTATCCCTATTCCACAAACAAGGTGTTCTGACAGAACATGGAAATTTTCAAGATCACTAATATCACACACTAGCAAAATCCTGCTGGAAGATTATCCAGAAATGACTAGAACAGTGCATTAACAGAGAACTATGAGAAATACAAGCTGGGTTTAGAAGAGGTCGTGGCTCTAGACACATTATTACCAATGTTAGATGGATCTTGGAAGAAAGAGTACCAGTTGACTATCTATGTTTCATTGACTATGCAAAGGCATTTGACTGTGTGGATCACAAAAAATTGTGGCTAATTTTGAGAAAAATGGGAATCTCAAAAGACTTGATTGTGATTATGTAGAATCTATACCTGGATCAGGAAGCAATCCTCAGAAAAGAGCAGGGAAACATTGCATGGTTCAAAATCAGGAAAGGAATGTGTCAGGGATGCATCCTGTTTCCATATCTTTTCAATCTATTTACAGAACAGAGAATTTGGGAAGCAGAGCTTTATGAGGAGTGTGGCATCAGGATTGGAGGAAGACTCATCAACAACCTCTGTTATGCAGATGATACAACATTACTTCCTGAAACTGAAGAAGACCAGAAACACTTTCTGAAGAAGGTAAAGGACTATAGTTTTTAATATGGATTGAAGCTCAACATCAAGAAGACAAAGATTCTCACCACTGGGCCAATTGGTAACATCATGATAGATGGAGAAGAGATTGAGGTTGTTAACAATTACAGCTTGTTCAGATCCACAATCAGCATACTTAACACCAGTAGTCAGGAATTCAAAACATAAATTGCACTGGAAAAATCTGCTGTCAGGGACCTCTCTAGAGTACTGAAAAGCAACAAGGGCAGTCTAGAGACTAAGGTGCTCCTGATACAGGACATGGTCTTTGCAATTACTTGTTATGCACCAGAGACCTGGACAATGACTAATAACAGAAGAGAAATCGATGCCTTAAAATTTTGGTGCTGGAGAAGAGTCTTGAACATACCAGGAACTACGAAGAAAGCACATAGTTCTGCCTTGGAGAGGATGAAACCAAGTTTCTCCTTGGAGGTTAGCATTTTGAAGCTGCATCTCACACACTTTGGGCCCGTGGCCAGGAGAGACTTGTCATTGGAGAAGGACGTTATTCTTGGAAGGGGGGAGCACAGTGTGAGAGGAAGATCCCAAATGAAATGAATTGATACAGTAACTGGGAAAAGTGTTGTTGGTGTGTTGGAATTATTGACTGGCTCAGGACAGGGCAGGGTTTAGAGCTGCTGTGCATGGGGTTGCTATGGGTCACAGTTGACTCAATGACACATAACAACAACAAAATGCAAAGAACCAAAAATATATGAAATAAATTACCTTGTGAAAATAAAATTGAAAAAATCTACAATACACATTTGGGAATAATTTTATTGCAGTCTAGCATTACACAATCTTACTCCAAATTTAAGAAAGGTGTATGCATCTTAGAAATTGAGAAATAATAAGTATAATACAATTGGTGTTCAGGAGTCAGTATTGCTCCCACAGACAGATACTTTTGTTAGATCAGTGGCTACACTATACAATTCTTAAGCTTATTTTCTATTTTTATACTGTATAAGTCTATGGCCTAAAGACAAACTACAATTTTTAGATCTCACACTTGATGAAATAACACTGGAATAAGTCCATTACATTTTATTAAATATTTTTCAAATCTCAGAATAATGCAGTATCTCAATATGACTTTACAGACACATAAAAATTCCAAATCAACACCTCAATCTTTAAAAATTTTTAATGAGTTCTTTTTTAACAAACACAAAAATAAAATTCCAAAAAAAGAAGAAATTATTTTTTAGAATTTTATTTGAGATTTCTGATTCTTTTAAGAGTCAAAAGAAATGGAAGGTGTTGGAAAATATAAATAAATATAATTATACAGGAGTACAGATTTCTGTATACAATCAAATTCTGGATGTAAATTTAGACAAATATATATATTTAGTAATATACTAATTGTTGTTATTTTTAGCTATCAGTTAGGACTTGTAGTGATCCTAGAACCAACATGTTAAAACTGTGCCCTATTATACCATTCTTACTCAAGATCCTTCCTCAAGAATATTGTCATGGTCATTTCTTCTCTTTGGCTGACCTTTTATTTTTCCACGATGATATCCTTTACCAAAGTTTACTGTCTCCTGATAACATGCCCAATGTATGTGTACAATATGTCACCATCCTTGCCTTTGAAGATCATAAAATTTTCTTCCAAGATTTATTTTTGGTTTTTTTTTTTCTCTTGTTATTCCCTAGCATATTTAGTACCCTTCCCCAACAACCTAAATCAAAGGCATCAACATTTTTTTTGTCTTCCATGGTCATTGTCCAATTATCAGGTTCATATAAAGTAACTGAAAATATTATGGCTTTGACAAAAGTGTTGCTATGCTTGTTAGATGTCATTGAGTATGAGTTATAGAGACCTTATGAACAATAAATCTTAAACCTGTTGTATCCTGTGCCATCTTCCCACTCTCTTACACACTCAAGCCCCTTGCTGTAGCAATTGTATCAATCCAGGTTGTTGAAAGTCTTGCTCTCCTTCACTGTCAACCCACATTTCTAAGCATGATGTCCCTCTCCAAGTAATAATCTTTCCTAGCAACATGCCCAAAGGACATGAAATGAAGCTTTGCCGTCTTTGCCTCCAAGAAGCACTATGGTTGCACCTTCTTCAAGACATATCTGTTTACCATTTTGACAGTCCATGGAATATTCAGTACTCTTCTCCAACACAACAGCTCAAATGCATCATTTTTTCTTCTGTCATCCTTATTTAGCTCAAGAGAAAAAAGCAAACTACTACAACAGTATGTACAGAGATCTGGAATTGGAGAATAAAAAGAAAAGAACTAGCTTAGTATTTCTCAAACTGAAAAACAAATTTCAAGCTTTGAATTGCAAAAATCTTGAATGATATAGAAAACATCAAGAGAAGACAGAGAGAATACACACAGTCACTGTACCAAAAAACCAAACCAAACCAAAAATGGTCAATAAGAAAATATTTTAGAAAGTACCTATACTTGGACCATGAAGCAGGAGTCAGTATAGAGCAGGGAGACACTGCATGATACAGGATCAGGAAAGGTGCGCATGCATCAGGCATGCATCCTCTTCCTTTACCTTTCCAATCTATATGCAGACACAGATCATTCTGGAAGCTGAATTTTATGAGGAGGATTGTGTGGTATCAGGATTAAAAACTCATTATCAACCTGTGTTATGCAGATTATACAACCTTGGTTGAAGAAACTGAGGAGGACATGAGACTGAAGAAGGTCAAGGACTATAGTCTTGGGTATGTATTGAAGTTCAACATCAAGAAAACAAAGATACTACTGGGCCAATTGGAATCTTCGTGATTGATGATGAAGAGATTGAGATTGTTAATAACTTCAGCTTGTTTGGATCCACAATTAACACTATTGTCACCAGCAATCAGGATATTAAAAAAAGATGAATTTCATTGGGAAAGTCTGTTCTCAATGACCTCTAGAGTACTATAGAGCAATAATGTCAGCCTGGAGACTAAGGTGCACCTGATATAGGCCAACATCTTAGCAATTACTTGCTATACATCAAAGAGATAGATAATGCCTAAGGATGATAGAAGAATTGATTACTTTGAGTTGTGGTGCTGAAGAAGAGTGTTGAACATGCTATGGACTGCCAAGAGAACAAACAGGTTTGTCCTAACAGGTGTGAAACCAACCTGCTCCCTGGAGGCAAGTATTTTGAAGCTTTGTCTCACATACTCTGGGCACATGGCCAGGATGACTAGTTCCTGGAGGGCATCATGCTGGGAAGGATGGTGGTGAGTACAGGAGAGGAAGACCTAGGATGTGCTGGTTGACTCTAACAGGAGAAATGGGATTAGGTTTGTCAGAGACCATCTTGGGTTATGGCAGGATCCAGCGTAATTCTACATAGGGCCTCCATGAGTTACAGTGGACTCAACTGCACATAATAACAACCATGTCATCAAGAGCCAATGGTAATGAAGGAAGAAGTTCAAGCTGCACTAACAGCAGGAACAGAAAAGAAAGCTCTAGAAATTGATGAGATATCAATTAACATGTTTCAAATGACAGATGTTGCCTTGAACATGCTCACCTGGCTATGCATGGATATTTAGGGGACAACTCTCTAGCTGACTGACTGAAACTGATCTATATTTATCCCAATTCCCAAGAAAAGTGACATAATAGAATTTGGAAATTATTAAACAGTATCATTAATATCACATGAAGGCAAAATACTGCTGAAGATCATTGAATCATGACATTGAACAGGAGATAAGCAAATGCACAGAAGACAGACAGGTGCAATAGACCTTAATCTAAGAAACTGACTTCCAAAAAAAAAAAAGAAACTGACTTCCTTGCTCATTACCACTTTAAAGAGATTCTTGACAGCAGATGTGTGCAATGCAACACATTTTTAGATGTCTTGACTTGTGCTACTGTGGGTTTTGAACTTGGATCCAAGTAAACCAAATTATTGACAACTTTATCAGTTTCTTTATCTATAATTATGTTCCCTATTGGTTCAGTTGTGAGGATTATGTTTGCTTAATGTCAAAGTGCAGCCATATCTAAGGTGTATATAGTCTTTGATCTTCTTCAATAAGTACTGATGAGTTAATCTTTCTTGGATTAATTGTTCAACATATAAATTAACTAAATTTTTGGTAAGTCTTGCTCCCAATATGATGCCATATTTTTCTTCATATCTTCCAACTTCATGGATTATTTGCTCAGCATACAAATTGGATAGGTATGTAGAAAGGATAAAACCTGATACAAACATTTCCTTATTTTAAACCATGCCCTATTCCCTTGTTCTTTTCAAATGACTACTTCTTTGTCTATTTATAGGTTTCACATTAGCAGAATAAATTGTTTTGGAATTCCCATTCTTTTCAATGTTTCCTATAATGCATAATACTTTTGTGTAGTCAATAAAATACAAGTAAAAAATCTTTATAGCATTTTCTCCTTTATTCCTAAATTCACCTGACATCAGCGTTTTCTGAATCCAGTTTGAATTTCTAGAAGTTTTTGTCAATACATTATTCTAGCCATTTAAAAAAAATCGACAGCAAGATTTTACTTGCATGTGATATTAATGAGATTATTTGATAATTTCTGTACTCTATTGCAGGATCACCTTTTGTGCTGCAGTGGCTTTATTGTTAAATGGCTTTCCTAGGCCATTGCTTTTGAGTCGTGTCTCTTGATTTGTAGAAGTACGCTTTTATTATTATTATCATTTATTATTATTATTATTTATTATTTTTGTTGTTGTTGTTATGTGCCATCGAGTCGTTTGCGACTCATAGCGACCCTATGCACAACAGCCCTAAACCCTGCTCTATCCTGCACCAACCACACTGCCTCTGACACACCCATCCCGATTACCCCAGTCACCGAATCAATCCATCTCATAGAGGGTCTTCCCCTCCTGCGCTGTCCCTCCACCCTCCCAAGCATGATGTCCCTCTCCAAGGACCCGTCCCTCCTGGCAACATGTTCAAAGTGTGTCAGACGAAGCCCAGAATCCTTGCCTCCAAGGAGTAGCTATTATTATTTGCTTCTTGAGTTGACTGTGACTCAGATCAACACTATAAACAAGAGATCTGAACTTGGCCCTATCCTTTGTCATTCTGATTATCCCTAGTGTACATGAGCCCATTGTTATACTTAACATGTCAATCCATTTTGTTGATGATCTTCTTCTCTTATGTTTCCTACACTTTTCCTAGCAGGCTGTTCTTCTCAAAGGATTGGCTTCTGCTAACAACGTGGCCAAAAATATGTGAGATGAAGCATCTCTATTCTTGCTTTCAAGGTTCTACTTTCTCCAAGGCATACTTGTTTGTTCTTTTGTCAGCTCATGGGTACTCTTCTCCAGCACTGCAATCAAAGGCATGAATTCTTCTGTCATTCTTAGTCATTGTCCAAATTTCAGATGTATATTAAGTCATTGAGAAGACCATGACTTGGCTCAGGCATAATAAACTAGGATCCTTATTCTTTAATATTTTGGAGAAATCTCTGACAATAGAGTCTCCCAATATAATGTGTCTTTTGATTTCTTGACTGTTAGTACCATGGGTATTGATTATGGATCCACATATGATGAAATTGCTGACAACAATCTTTTCTCCACCTATCATGATTTTGCCTATTGGTGCAGTAATGAGAATTTTTGTTTTCTTAAAGTTGAGATCTAATCCATATTGAAGGCTGCAATCTTTGATTTCCTTCAGCAAGTACTTCAAGTCCTCCTCAGTTTCAATAAGCAAGATATGTCATCTGTATGACAGGTTTTTGATGAGTCTTTCTCCAATCATGATGTCACATTCTTCTTTATTAAGTCTAGCATCTTTAATGACGTGTTCATCATACACATTGCATAGATATGGCTAAACAATACAATCCTGGTTCACATCTTTCTTGTTTTAAGCCATGCAACAGTCCTTTGCTCCATTCAGACAATCACCTCTTGTTCTTGATATAGATTTCACATGAGTACAATTAAGTTTTTTGGGATTTCTTTTCTTGTCAATGTTTCTTCATTATTTGTTGTGAACCACGCAGTAAAATGCCTTTGAACAGTCAATAAAGCACTGATAGACATCCTTGTGGTATTCTTCGCTTTTTGCCAAGTTCCATCTGATATTAGCAGTGATATCCTTGGTGCTATGACCTTTTCTAAATCAAGTTTGGATTTTTGGCAGTTCTCTGTCAATGTACTATTCTGTCCACTTGAAAAAAAAATCTCCAGCAAGATTTTGCTTACATTTGTTATTAATTATTGTTCAATAGTTTCCATATTACATTGAATTATTATTTCTAGGGATGAGAAGAAATATGGATCTCTTCCAGTAAGTTGTCTTCTGTTGTTAAGATCTCATTGATTAGATAATATGAGTTCAACAAGGCTGCTTTATGAAAAATATTAATTATGTTATTTACAGTATAGTATTCATCTTGGTTTACTATCTTAGGTTATAAACTAATCAAACAGATGAGCTTTTTATTTCTAAAAATCCAAGGAAAATATAAAACTACAATATATTTCATCTTTCCCAAAATATCTTTCTCAAGTAATTTCAAAACAACATTTTTACAAGGTGAATTGGTAAGATATCAGTAAATTTCTCTTCGTCTCCTAATATTTGTGCTGCCCTATGACCAATTCTAGGAGTCCTGGAGGGCTAGTGTTAAGAAGCTGTGTACCTGGGGGCGCGCTGCTGGTATCTACCAGCTGCTCTGAGGAGGAAAAATGGGCAGTCTCCTCCTGTGTGATTAACTGTCTTTAAAAACCTGCTGGAGGGTCAGCTTTGGGTTGGTTCTGACTTGACAGTACACCACGGTAACATCAATTAGAATGTCCCTGAATGAAGTAAGTGATTGAGATCCCAAACAATATTTGGCAGTACATATGAAACCTGAGTCTTGGAAGACAGATCTGGTTCTCTGTCCCTGAAAAGTCCCAGTCTTGAAAACCCTCAAAACTCAGTCTGACATGTGTTGCCAAGGAGTCAGAACTGACACATAGCTTAAACTCCATTGGATTTCCAAGGCTGTAAATCACAGGGAAGGAGATTATCCATCTTTCACCTGCTGAACTTCTGGTGGATTTGAAATTCTAGAGAGATGTGGCTTTGTGGTTAGCCATGCAAACGTTATGAACTAATGCTCCCCTTTGGAAATTTGTTGGAACAGAAAACGCATTATCTCATTAAGGCTATAGGTTTTTCGAAAGGGAAAGCTAAAAAAAAAAAAAGAAAGTTATGGTTTCTGTTGGATGAAAAAAAATGTTATGGCTTCTGTTGGATGAAAACAAAGAAAGAAAGGGAAAACTATTAAAAACACAATTCTGCTCTGTCAACATGTTGTCTCCATGGTTGGGAATAGTGTTATGAGCAACATGATAACAACATGATCATGATGTAATAGGAAAATTAAATAATATGAAGAAATTATGAGCATCCAGAAGACTTAATGAAATAATGAGTGCCATGGAGAAGCTACAAAGGCTTCATGACATCCCAGAAACAATAATGTAGAGAAGAGTTCTAACTACGTAAGAGAGTGGACTAGGTTTCTAATCTCTTCCATTTCTGAATTTCCATGATCCTTTCATAACCCACAGTCTCTTGTAATAATTGCTGCTTTTCCTTTCTAATTCATATTTAGAAAGACAGATGAGTGAGGATCAATGGAAATAAGATACTCTGGTCAAACCACGGACCCGTGTGTGATTCTTGCAAGGAACATTAGTTTAAGTTTGAATAGTTTAAAGTATATGTAGCAAAGCACCAGTTGGGAAAAGTGTCTTAAAGATAAAGGAAATATATTGTCTTAGCAGAGTTGGTAGGCAGCTCAGGAAAGTATTAGGATCTAGGCTCTTTCAGTTTTTCTGCATTGCCACCCATTTCACAGTTCGCTCGGTCTTCCTGGTCAGGGAATGACTATAGTAGCTCTGAAGGTGGAGCAAATACAGTATGAAGATATCTGAGTCCAACTTCTACTGACCCAACAAAGTGGAACAGATGAATAATATCCACTGTATAAAACTGATCCTTAAAAAGTCAGATATAACGTCCCATTCTGCTGTCCCAACATCTACTATTCATTTGGTCTGATATTTTTTGCAAACTACCACACAGACCTAACATAATCTCTTTTTACTCATGGATTTCTGACTGCAAAAAGTTGGAAGAAATCATGTATTTTCTCCTCTTTGGTTCTAGTTGTTGGTACATATATTTGAATAACAGAGGTATTAATAGGTATTCCTTGAATACATATGGACATATGTCCTCTCACTCATTAAAGTGTAATTCAAGATGGATCAGGAAATAGTCTTTTTAGCTATGACTGCAACCCCATTTTTTTTCTCACCTCTTCACTTCTAGCATAGTATATATTATATTCTTGTATGATTCAAGATGTCTCATGCTAATCCATCTCACTTTGCCAGTGCCTAGTATGGCAGTATTTATGCACTTTATTTCTTTGTTACAATATCCAATTATCCTACATTTGTGCTTCTTATATGCCATGTTTGAATCACTAATGTCTGCTTGCAACTATTCCTCCTCCCTTGTGTTTGCCAACCAGAGGACTCAGCCTCAGATGCCATTATCTGCTACTCTAACGTAAAAGTTTAGGGTTTAACATAGGGTTTTCAAAAGTCGGCTATTTTGGAAGTAGGTGCCCAGTCCTTCTCCCCGTTCTGCCTTAATTTGAATGCTCAGCTTTAGAGCAATACCTGACAGGCAAGCATTTTACCAAGAACTGTTGATTAAAGACACTTCCTCTATTACAGAAGTGCCTTCTCTCTTCATGCATGTGACATGGTTCAGTACACCCCCACCCCCACCATATACCACTCTGTTCTGCCAGCATCCACTTCTGCTCCTTCCCTTCCTCAGACACGCTTGCCAGCCCCCCCGCGCCACCTCCCTTTATTCAGTCCCTCATATGGTGGCTCAGAACTTCAGTCACTTCTGTGATGCTGGTCTCTCCACTGCTGCCACCCAGCTGTCCCATGTGAGGTTCCTTAGGAAAACAGGTTGGTGACAGGGGATTAGCAAAGTAATTATACAGTGAAAGTCCAAGTTTAGTAAATAGCAGCCCAAGCCAGGTTAATTGACAAGGCACATTAGTTCAGACAGCTTTGCAGTCAACAAGATAACCTCTGGTGCAGGAACTTCTGACTCCAAAGGTAGCTCTCTGCTCTTTGTTTCTTCTTTCCTGGAGATGCAGCCTTAAGGGTTTTGGCTCTTGCTCCATCTGGCACTCTCATTCAGTGCCTTGCCACAATCCCTCTATAGTTTAGTTTGAGTTCTCGCTTATGTAGACCTCACAGCTGTAGATGATGTTGAAGATGCTGATCAGTGATGAACCAAGTGTTCCCAGCTGAGGCAGCTGGAGACCATGTCCCCAAGTAGAACTAACTCAATGGATAGAAAAGTTATTCTTAAAAGTCCTAACATCAAAGGCTCTAAATGTCTGTCCTCATACTACAATATATCACAGGTAGCAGGAAAGGTAAAGAGATGAGTGAAGCCCTTGTCCTAGCAGATATCTTGGTTTTGGAGAGAAAAATATTTCAATGCCTTCTGACGTTATGCATTAGCTTCTAGAAATTAATTAAGGGTATTTATTATTCTAGGAATAAATGAAAGATTTACCATTCTCACTCTTTAGCTTTAGAGTTCTGAAATTAAGTAAGAAGTGGTTGGAGATAGATATGAAACATGGAGAAAAAATGTCTTCAACAATTTCCAAAAGTTCTGTAGTTCTCACCAAATAGATTCTCAACATGATTTCTAATCAGAAACTGTCTGCTTCCATCAATGGCCTTGAATATATTCCTCCTCCTTTTGCTGCAGGAGAATAGAGGAGATAGAGGTAACTATCAAGTAGAGAAAACACATCAGAAGTAATCTCAGAGAAAATTATTGATGTGATTTTTTTGTTTATGCAGTTCCTACTTAAATGATGTCCCCATCAAATCGGTGCTTCCCTCTGCTCCAGTGCTTCCCTCAGTTCCCTGTTTTCATCATCAGGTGACTGGAAATCTGTCACCTAAGTGAAGACTCTTCCATAGGGTGCCTCTCTCTCCATCTTAGGTTAAACTCTTCTCACTGCCCAACTTTCGGCCTATCTTCATCAGTCTGCTCCTTTTCTGTGTGGGTTTGTCAAAAACTACTGTCCTAAAAGCATGAGCCCGAGGGAGAGAGAGGGGAAGGAATAGAAGAGATGCAAATAAGCAGAAATTGGTTTCTAGTGGATTTGAGAACCAGAATTCTTGACTTTTTTCTTCCTCTTTCTACCAAGAATCATGAGACAGCTTTGTACATTGTGGATAAATCAGAAGAAAGCTGGTTATTACGCTACAGATGGTGGTGATTGATTGATTCCAAGCTATTAACTGAGATAAAAACACAAGAGGAGAAGAAGAGAAGCAAAGAGAACTCAAACTGCAGTTACAAGCTGAGCCAAGTGGAAGGGTCATTTTGCTAGAAGATAAACAGGTTTCAGGAAATACGGAAAAAGAGATTATATGACCCAGTATGAGACCATTTTAAGAAGGTGTGAAGAGTAGAACTTCACTGCCACTTACTGGACCATATGTTCCTTTAACTATGAAATGTGTTTAGGTTGGATTTTATGATAACCCTACTTAACTTTTTATAGCTCACAACCAGGGCCACCACCTGTCAGGGAATAAGTTGTCAAAAAAGCATTGCTTTCTGAAAAGCTAACTAGAAACCAAGTGACATTGAGTCTGTTTTGAGGGTGGAGTCTTCAGGTGTGTCACAGTAGAAAAGTATGACATGGAGTTTTCAAGTTCTAATTTTTTTTAATAGATAACCAAATCTTTCTTTCAAGGTACCTCTAGGTAGTCATCAGCCTCTCATTTTTTGGCTAAGAGCATGAATCATTTCACTACTCACGGGCTGCACAAATTTACCAGAGAGACTATGACAGCACCCATCTAAAACAACGTACATGGAGTGCTTTTTCGCTTCTGAGCATGGTCTCTGATCCTCCTGCTGGGCAAGTATGGCCGTTTCTTCTGATGATTCGTAGACTAGGTTCTCTATAGCTTAGCTAGATAGTTCTTTGTCTCATTTAAAAATATTTTATTTATAAAAACTCACATTATTTAAAATACATGAGATAATTGTGGCATGGATCTTCTATGCACAAGGCTTGATGGAGCAGAAAAAAAAAGCTTTATGGGCATACCATGTTTTTACACAAATAATGTATAATAATTTCCTTTTTTTCCAACTAAACCTTTTCTGACCCACAAGGTATTTCTTATATTTGCTGTGTTGTTGTTTTTTTTAATACATAAGATTAATGTTCTTTTCATTCAGTTCTAGCAGTTTTTACTAACGGTTAAGGAATATCAGATGTTACATAGGTATACTACAATTATTAGAATTGCACTATAACTCATGACAGTTCTTAGAAGTGTAAGTCAATGCTCTGTTTTAGAAAGGGTGACTGATGCAGATCTTATCACCACTACAAAATATTTGGAGCTAGAGGAAAGAAAAGAAGGCTAGGTGTTGGAAAGAACATGACCTTGTATGACAGAGGGACCTGGGTCTGAACTTTCGTCACTTCCTCACCCTGCAAATTTAAAATTTATTTACATTCTCTCAACATTAGTTGCAGCCTTCAATATGGATTGAAGCTCAACATCAAGAAAACAAAGATTCTCACCACTGGGCCAATTGGCAGCATCAATATGGATGGTGAAAAGATTGAGATAGTTAACAGTTTACTTTGCTTGGTACCACAATCAACACTCTTGGTAACAACAGCCAGGAAATCAAGAGAGGAATTGCATTGGGAAAGTCAGCTGTCAGGGACCTCTCCAGAGTACTGAAGAACAATGATGTCAGGCCGAACAGTAAGGTGCACCTGATCAAGGCTATAGTTTTCAAAATTGTGTGCTATGGGTCAGAGAGCTGGACAGTAATCAGGGATGATAGAAATAGAATTGATGCCTTTGAGCTGTGCTGCTGAAGAAGCGTGTTGAACATACAGTGGACTGCTAGGAGAACAAACAGGTTTGTCTTGGAAAGGGTGAAGCCAGACTTCTCCTTGGAGTCAAGGATTCTGAAGTTTCGTCTGACATACTTTGGGTATGTTGCAAGGAGGGACCGGTCCTTGGAGAGGGACATCATGTTTGGGAGAGTGGAGGGACAGCGCAGGAGAAGACAACCCTCAATGAGATGGATTGATTTAGTGATTGGAGTAATGAGGGTGGGTGTGTCGGAGACAGTGAGGTTGACACAGGACAGAGCAGGATTTAGGGCTCTTGCACATAGGACACATAACACCAACAAACAATTAGTTACTTCAGTCCTTCTTCACTATATCTTGTTTCCCTTTCTTAGCAGGATAAAACAACATTAAGAAACACTGTAGGTTGATCTTGTATTCCAAGTGAGAAGATAACAGAAGACTAAGAAAAGATGAGAGATTTCATCTGGCAATAAATGATTAGTTATCTTTCTCTTGTTTGTATTTGTCTTCACATGGTCCCAACTACAGTGATTCATAGGGTTTGTGTTGGCCGATTTTGGGGAGGTAGATCATCATCAGAGAGCTCTGGTAGTAAAAAGCTGTGCTGCAATCCCGAAGGCACCTGGTTCAAATCCACCAGCTGCACCATGGGAGAAGAATGGGCAGTCTCCTCCCATGAGATTAACTGCCTCTGAAAACCCTCTGGAGGGTCAGCTATGAGTCAGTTCCAACTCTGTGATACACAATAACAACAACAACAACACAGATAATCATCAGGCCTTACTTGTTTGTCTTAGCTGAATGCTCCACTGAAATCTGTTCAATATCATAGCAGCAAGCAAGCATCAGCTGACAGACAAGTGGAGCTGCACGCGGGATACATTGTTCAGGAACAGACCCAGCGTTTCCAGCATGGAAGGTGATAATTCTACCACTGAACCACCACTGCCTCCCATTGCCTTACCTTGCTAAGAGTTAATTGTATGTGAAAGGTAAGGAGATCTTCCCACCGCCTCTTTTTCTCTTGTCTACACAAAAAAGTTTAGTTCACTCTTTACACTTAAAGGTCTGTTCCACCATGGATCATTTTGACTTGAAATGAGATGAAGGGACTCTTTATTCCTGATCTCTTTTTCTTGTGTCTGCCTGGGTTGCTCCTTTGCTTCAGCTCATCTTTCAGTCTATTCTTTTCTTCCTTTGAAATTTCATACTAAAGGAGTTTTTGACTTTTAGCTATTTTCTCCTCTAACATGATTCCGTTTTCTTCCCCCACCTCCACCCAGGAAGCTTATGTACTCTCTAACCACCTCCACTCTCTACATCAGTTTCCACAGCCACCAGCTTCTACTATCAAAGTTTAGTGGTAGAAATAAAGTAATCATTCTGTTAAAAAACGCCCCTCAGTATATCTAGTCCTCATGTATTTTGTCTAAAGATAATCTTATGTTTTAAATTGTTTTCATTTAAATGAGCAAAATGATGCCTTCATCTTGCTTTTCCCCCACCATTGCAGCATGTCAAAGAAACACACTGACACTAATCCATGATAGAATAATAATGATGATGATGATATCAAAATGATAATAGAAGTGAGTGCTAACCAAAAATGTGTTATGTTCATTGCTTGAAAATAGCCCTGGCAAAGATGATGATTAATTTGTCCTAAAGAGATGCGCGCGCGTGTGTGTGTGTGTGTGTGTGTGTGTGTGTGTGTAATTGTATGGGTTAAGGACGAGTTTTCACAGAAATAAGGTGCAGAACTTCTTGATTAGTGATGACTCCTTGGTTCATATCTACTTCAAGCTATAAATCATCAAAAGACCAGTGTCCATCCATGGCTTTGAATCTACAAATGTCTATACAAGAAAGATGTTGACTAGCAAGTAAAAAAAATAACACTGAAATAAAATATCACACATGCAAAGGCCAGATCAGATTATTTCCAAACATACTACCTTGTTTATTCTCCCATACACTTACTCCCACCACCCCAATCACATAATCGATCCACCTCATAGAGGGTCTTCCTTTCCTGTGCTGTCCCTCCACTCTCCCAAACATGATGTCCCTCTCCAAGAATCAGTCCCTCTTTGCAACATGCACAAAATAAGTCAGACAAAGCTTCAGAATCCTTGGCTCCAAGGAGCAGACCAGCTTCACCCTCTCCTGGACAAGCCTGTTTGTTCTCCTAGCAGTCCATGGTATATTCAACACTCTTCTCCAGCACCGCAGCTCAAAGACAGCAGTTCTCTTTTTATCATCCCTAGTCACTGTCCAGCTCTCCAATGCACAGCACGCAACTGCAAATATGATAGCCCAGATCAGGCACACCTTAGTCTCCAACCTGATGTCACTGCTCTTAAGTACTCTGGAGAGGTCCCTGACAGCTGACTTTCCCAATGAAATTCATCTCTTGATTTCCTGGCTGCTGTTATCAAGAGTGTTGACTATGGAGCCAAGCAAACTAAAACTATTAACTATCTCAATCTCTTCACCGTCCATACTGATGCTGCCAGTTGGTCCAGTGGTGAGGACCTTTATTTTCTTGATGATGAATTTGTCACTCACCATAAACAGGAATCAAACAGGACAACATAATAGGTAACACAAAATTAAGGGTCCTTGGTTGAATACTGCTCAGCTATTTCTCAAACTAATGACTAAGTCAGCAGTTGGTACCAGAAGGATCACTATGGGTTGGAATCGAGTTGATGATAAACGGTTTTAATGCAACACAAAGAAGAAGAACAACAACAATAAAAACAAAGTACCACCCAAAATGCAGGATTCTTACTTCTGAAAGAATAGAAACACATTGATTAATTTCATGATTGTCCTGATTCTTCATAAAAGTAGTTTCTAGATAGCAAAGCACGGAGGTAGAGCTCAAATGATTCCTGTGAGCTTTGCTGAGTTTGGAGACAGAGATGAGAATGTAGGGCTTCTGACAAGGTAGAAATTTGTAAGCCAGAGAGAAAAAACACTGTATAACAAGGCAAATCAATCTGTTACTCCATTTAAATTTGGAGCCAAATATTAAGCTGTGAGAAATACTCCCTGAGTCTCAGAACTGTGGAACTAAATATAAATTCTGGAAATAACAGTTTTGAGATAGGTAGCAGTTCTGAATGACTGGAAACTTGCTGAAAACAATGAGCATTAAATTTAGGCCTGTAAATAAAGTCTCAGACTGGAGGCACTCATGTCAGATACAAGAACGACAGAGACAACATGCCTTCCCAGGAAACAAAAGGTCAGGATGTGAACTATTAATTCATTGGAAAAATGCCAAGATGGAAGCATGTGTGTAGGTAAGATGTTTTCATGACTGCAATCATATATAATTGAACTGGCTTCCATCACTCACCTAGATGATAACTTTCTCCTTGCGAGCCAAGTACTCAAGCTTTACTTTTCAAAGAACTTCAGGCTGAAGCTCATTTTATGAATGCTACCAGTCACATCTGTGTGAAGCACTGACAGATCTATTCTTTAAACTGACATTCTTTGTGGTGCAGAGACTCCGTGTATTCCTCCCATCTTTTGCTGATATCTACATCACTTGCTATGCAAGCTGGACAATGACTAGGGATGATAGAAGAAGAATTGATGCCTTTGAGGTGTGGTGTTGGAGAAGAGTATTGAATATACCATGGACTGCTAAGAAAACAAACAGATTCATCCTGGAGAGGGTTAAACTGGGCTGCTCCTTGGAGGCAAAGATTCTGAGGCTTCGTCTGACATACTTTGGACATGTAAGGAGGGACCTGTCCCTGGAGAGGAATATCATGCTTGGTAGGGTGAAGGAACAGCGCAGGAGGGGAAGGCCCTCTATGGGGTGGATTGATTCAGTGACTGGGGTAATTGGGATGATTGTGTCGGAGACAGTGCAATTGGCACAAGATAGAGCAGAGTTTAGGTTGTTGTACATAGGGTCGCTATGAGTCACAAGTGACTCGATGGCACATAACAACAAAACGACAACAACAACCAGTCTGAGCTCCCTCATTATATCAGCTTGTTTACATGATTGTGTGGGCATTCATTTATGGTTAGCACTAGCAAAATAGAGAAACCACACATCTCACACCATACACAAAAAACAACTCAAGGTGAATCAGAGACCAGGCAGTAAAGCCCCAAACAATGAAATTCATGAGAGACAAACTGGGATCAAGCTTAGAAGCTCTAGTCCAAGGTATAAAGAGACTGCCAAATACAACCAGAAATGCACAATCTGAAGAGAATAAAACTGATGAATGGGACCTTCTACAGATTAAATCCAGGTGTGCATAAAAAACTTTTCCCAACAGGATGAAAGAAAACCTACCAACTGGAAATAAACATTTGGTAATACCATCTCAGATAAGAATTTCATAACGAAAGTTTATAGAATACTCCTGGTCCTCCACAAGAAAAAGACTGATAGCCCAACTACAAAATGGGCTAAAGACATGAAAAAAATTTTCACAGAGGAAGATATTCAAATGGCAAACAGACACATGAAGAAATGCTAAAAATCACTGGCTATAAGATGGACTCAAATCAAAACCACAATGAGGTACCATATCACTTCAGTAACAGTGGTAAAGTTTAACAGGGAAACAAGTAATGGTGGAGAGGATGTGGCTAGAAAGGAACTCTTATACACTGTTGGTAGGATTGTAAAATGATGCAACCATTCTGGAAGGCAGTCTGGTGCTTCCTCAAAAAGCTGAACATAGAAATTCCATATGACTCAGCTATTTCAATACGTGGAATATACCCTGAGAATATGAGAACTGAGACATGAGATTTCTGCATCAATGTTGATAGCATTTTTCATCACGCAAGAACATGGAAACAGCCCAAATGTCCAACCACAAATGAATGGATTGAGAAATTATGGTACGTTCACACAATGGGATACTATACAGCACACAGGAGGAATAACTTTGTAAATTATTACCTACCTTGAAAGGAACTGGAGAGCATTATGCTGAGTGAACTAACTAACTCCCACAAGGATAAATATTGTATAAGACCATTATTGTAGAATGAGTATAAGGATCCAGGAGGGGCCGGAGAGGCTAGAAGCAGAGGCATGTGGATGTACAGGGTGAAGTGGGGATTAATCATTGGATTGTAAAATTTGATGGGTGAGGAGGATGAGGGAAATTGAAAGAATTTGTTCAAATTTGTATTAGAACTTTGTAAACAAACTAGTGAAAAAAAATAAAATCACTCAGTGAATTTAAAAAAAGCTCCAATCAAATTACAAAAGTATAAAAAGTTCCAGGAATTAATGAACACCAATCAACATATTTCACCAAACAGAAGGAGTCCTAGACATGCTCACTAGTTTATGCCAAGAAATTTGAAAAGACCTGGCAAACTGAATGGACGTCAAATTATTTGTTTTTCACATTGTCCCCCCAAAAAATGTTATGCAAGAGAATTTGGACATTATTGAACAATATCATTAACATCACATGCAAGTAAAATCTTAATGACAATTACTTAATAATTTCTGGAATAGTACATTGACAGGAACTTCTGGAAATTCAAATTGGATTCTGAAGAGTCTGTCATGAGGGACATTGTTGCTAATGTCAAAAAGATATTGGCTGAAAGCAAAGATTCTCAGAAAGATGTTAAAGATGTTTACTTGTGGTTAATTGAGTGTTGTTATTGTTGTGTACCATAGAGTCAGAACTGACCCATAGTTGACCCTTGGTTGGGCTTACAGAGGCAGATAATCACATGGTAAGAGATTGCACATTCTCCCCTGGAGCAGGTGGTGGCCTTGAACTACGTGCTTTCGGAATTGCAGCACAGCTTCTTGCCACTAGACCAAGGTATTTGACTTTTTTATCATGACAAATTATGACTAACATTGAAAAGAATGGGAATCCCAGACACTTAATTGTGCTCATATGAAACATACATGTAGACCAAGAAATAGTTGCTTGAACAGAATAAGGAAACACCGCGAAAAGTGTGCATCAAGGTTATACCCTTTCTCCATCCCTATTCAATTTGTATGCTAAGCAAATAATTGAAGAAACTGGAGTATATACAGGTGACTATAGCATTATCACTGAAGGATTACTCATCAACAACCTGCCTTATTCACTAAATTCAAACTTGCCACAGAAGATCAAAACTACTGTCTTCAATATGAATTACATCTCAACATCAAGAAAACAAAAATCCTAATAGGCTAACTTTTGTAATCTCGGTACTTTTACTGATAAGATCATTGTTTTATGATTTATTAATGTTTGTTCTACATTTTTATTCAATTCTATCCAGGACTTTCTTCTGTGGTCTCTTTTAGAGGGGTCAGCTGGTCTCAAGTCTGTGAGACTAAGACTTATGTGGTTCAACAGTACTTTGAACTACGGGTTTCCATGACTCTGACATCATCGTTCAAGTCAGGGAGAACCAATAATTTGCACCTTTGATGATCACTCACAAGGTTTTAAAACTCCAGTGCCATTCACCAAAGCATGATGTAGAAGACAAGTTTTGTGGATTTCATTAAGCCCACTACCCTTGATTTCTTCTGAGACTATAGTCCTGAGTCCTTATTTTCGAAATATCTATCACCATTGCAATTACTCACCCTTTGACTCAGCAGTTCTATGTGTAAGTATTTACACAGAATATTTGGCATTTTAAAAATTCATAACAATTTAGCTTACTTATTGTACCTCCATATGGGAAAAATACAAATGTTTTAGCTATATAATTAGAATATGTGTAATAAAATACTACTCAGCAGTAAAAACATTTCAGAAAACAATAGCAAATGCATAAACAGTTCAAGAAAAATGATGCAAAACATGTCCCTACTCTATCATAAGATACAGAATCTAATTTTATTTAATTCTACCACCTTTTTCTCCCCCTTTATTCACAATTTTAGGTGCAATTTTCAGTTATCTAGTTATCTTTAGGACTCAATATTTTTAACAGTAGTAACTTCTACAAAGTGATTTATTTAAAGTGTTAGTGATGCCTAATAGAAATACAAATGCTTCTAACTCACATAAAGCCAACAGTTGACTTACACAACATAAGTTTAGATGGAGATGTATTGTAGACTGGCCAAAGCTCTAAGAAAATAGCATTACACTCTGGAACATTATCAGAACCTCGAAGGCTGCATCAGATAATGTGCACTCACATAGACAGTCACTCAAAGGGCTCTGCAAAATTGCCGAAGGTCACTGTTCTGACATTTACTTTTCAGATGACTTGAGCACTCTTTACTCATGGGCTCTGCTTCAACAAAGCTGCCATCCCCCTCTTTAGTACAACCTTAAAGGGGCTACCTGACCTGAGAATTTTGAAAGATGAGTGAAGGGAAAGAATATTTGTTAACAAATGTTTAAAAAATCTACCATGCAAAGAAAATAAAAATTTACCTTACCGCCCTTGTAGGGTGCCTAATGCCCCATGTGAATGTAACGTACCACCCTACTGTGACTTGGCAAACTGCACAAATGTGTCTCATTGCTGTGTTATTGGGTTAGTATCTCTGTTCACTCGAGAGTCTGAGAGTTTCCATTATAGCTTCCTGTTTTAAGGAGTTAAGAGCAATGCTATAATTTGTTTCAGGCTAGCATTCCAGGTCTCAATCAGATAGTACATTTAGTACATTTAGAAGACTACCTATTTCAGGTGAGTTTATTTTTATGTGTATATCTGTTTGTGTTCATATAATCTAGAAGATATTTGCTAATGCAAAAGTAGTATCAAATAACTGATTCCTATTGTTATATTGTCAATTCTATTTGCCAATCCAAAATATAATACAGGACTATGTCTCTTAAAAAAATGCCTTTCTGGAGGAAAATGTGTTAGTTCATACACATTTTCCATACTCTAGCATTTCCAAACCAAGTGTGTTACCTTCGAGTGAATTCCAAGTCACAGCGGCCCTATACAATGAACTGCTCTATAGAATTTCCAGGGATATAACTCTTTCCATAGCTGACTTCCCCCATTGTGTAATTAATGGAATTTTTGGCTAGTGAGTGTTTTAATCAGTGCCCCACCAGGGATCCTCTTCAGTACCTAAAAGCCCACTGCCATTAAGTCAGTTCCATCTCATCCTCATGGTGATCCTCAGTCTGATTCTGAGGCCGTAAATCTTTACGGAAAGACTGCCCACGTTTCTCCAGCAGATCAGCTGGTGGATGTGAACTGCTGACATTTGGTTAGCAGTCATCCCATACCTTGTTAACTGCTCCACCAGGGTTCCTTTCTTCAGCAACTGTTGTTGTTGTTGTTATGTGCCGTTGCGTCGTTTCCGACTCATAGCGACCCTATTCACAACAGCCCTAAACCCTGCTCTATCCTGCGCCAACCGCACCGCCTCTGACACACCCATCCCTATTACCCCAGTCACCGAATCAATCCATCTCATAGAGGGTCTTCCCCTCCTTCGTTGTCCCTCAACCCTCCCAAGCATGATGTCCCTCTCCAAGGACCCGTCCCTCCTGGCAACATGTCCAAAGTATGTCAGACGAAGCCCCAGAATCCTTGCCTCCAAGGAGTAGCTTGGTTTAATCCTCTCCAAGATAAATCTGTTTGTTTTCCTGGCAGTCCAGGGTACATTCAGTACCCTTCTCCAGCACCACAGCTCAAAAGCATCCACTCTCCTTCTGTCCTCCCTAGTCACTGTCCAACTCTCTGATGCATAACAAGCGATTGCAAAGACCATGGCCTGTATCAGGCGCACCTTAGTCTCCAGAGAGACACTGTTGCTCCTGAGTACTTTAGAGAGGTCCCTAACAGCAGACTTTCCCATCGCGATATGCTTTTTGATTTCCTGACTGCTGGTGCCAAGAGTGTTGACTGTGGAGCCGAGCAAACTGAAGCTGTGAACAATCTCAATCTCTTCGTCATCCATCCTGACGCTGCCAATTGGTCCAGTGGTGAGAATCTTTGTCTTCTTGACATTGAGCCTCAGTCCATACTGAAGGCTGCAGTCCTTGACCCTTCGCAGCAAGTGCATGAGGTCCTCCTCAGTTTCAGCAAGCAGGGTTGTGTCATCTGCATAACGGAGATTGTTAATAGACCTTCCACCAATCCTGATGCCACAATTCTCCTCATAGAGCCCAGCCTCTCGGATAATCTGCTTTGCATACTAACCCAAGAAGAACCCAATAAGCTGCAATGGCCAAAGAGATAAGTTTCACAGAGTTAGATTGTTTTAGCATATTTATTTACTTGTGGGGAGATCTTGTGGCTTAGTTGGGAGAGTTGTACTGCTAACCCAAACACTGTGTGGTTCAAATCCACCAGCAGCTCAACTGGAGAAAGATGGGCAGTCTGTGTCCATTAGGCGCACAGCTATGAAGGCTGATGGAGGATGACTAATCGGAAGCAACTGGATGGCAGTGAGTTAGTTACCTTTAGAGGGAAGTGAGATGCTATTTGCTGACATTTCTTAAAGTTGTCTTAGTGAGCACCACTTAATTTTGGACTTCTCTGGCACTCAACAGACAACTTTGTAAGTTAAATATTGATCCCATGGGTATGTGTATGACATTGAGGGAGAAACTGATGTATTCATTTTTTTTTTTTAATTTAGAGAAGCAAAGTGGAATACAATGGTTAGAGGAGGAAATCATATTGAAGTGAATAATGGCAATACTTGATTCATTTTAAGGCTTTATACATTTATAAACTTCACTCACTTATTGCCTTTGAGTTGGAGTCAGTTCATAGCTAACAATTTAACTTTCACAAGCATAGGGAGGAACCTGAAAGACCATGGCTTGAAGCAGGCATATATTATTCTTAAAACTCATATCATTGTTTTTTAGCACTTTAGAGAGGGACTTAACAGCAGGGAGAGTATTGAATATATGGATTGTTAGGAGAACAAACAGGTTCATCCTAGAGAGAGTAAGACCAGGCTGCTCCTTGGAGGCAAGGATTCTGCAGCTTTGTCTGATATATTTTGGAGATGTTACAAGGAGGGATTAGTCCTTGGAGAGAGATGTCATGCTGGGGAGGGGGGAGACGGTGCAAGAGAGGAATACCCTCAATGAGACGGATTGATTCAATGACTGGGGTAATGGGGGTAGGCGTGTCAGAGACAATAAGGTTGGCACATGATAGAGTAGGTTTTGGGGCTGTTGTATATAGGGTCGCTATGAGTCACATGTGACTCGACGGCACATAACAGCTACAATAACAATGATAACACTGTGTATTTAAATTTCTTGACTGCTGTGACTGGGTGTTGATTATGGATCCAACTAAAATGAAATTGTGTGACAACTTCACTGTTTTCTCTAACTCTCGTGATATTTCCTATTGATCCTGTAGTAAGAACTTTTGTTTTCTTGATGTTGAGGGGTACTCTATATTAAAATCTGTAGTCTTTGATCTTCTGAAGCAAATATTTCTCTTTCAGCAATTAAAGTTGTGCCATCTGTATAACATAGATTATTACAAAATCTTCCTCCAATCCTGACGCCACATTCTTCCTCATAGAGGCCAACTTCTCTAAAGAGTTGCTCAATATACAGATGGAAAAGGTACTGAATAAGCAAAATTCTGAAAAGGCAAAATTGTTTTAGGATTTCCATTTTAAAATTCAACCATAATTTGTTATGATCCATTCAATCAAACGCTTTTGAATAGTCCATAAAAGACAGGAAATATCTCTGCTTTCAGCCAAGATCCAGCTAAAATCAACAATGGTATCCTAGTGCCACAGTCTTCTGAATCCAGTTTGAATTTCTGGATGTTCCCTGTGAATGTACTATTACAGTAATTTTTTAATAATCATAAGACTTTTTACACATTCTGTTGGATCATTTTTCTTTTTTTTGAGAATGGGAACAAATACACATCTCTAAAATTTCTTGGCATAAAATAGTGAGCATGTCCATGGCAGCATCTATTTGATGAAGCACACTAATTGGTATTCCATCAATTCTTGGGGTTGTATTTGTCACTATAACCTCAAAGCATTTTGAACTTCTGTCTGTGTTGTCACTGGTTATTGATGATTTATTACTCTCTGAAACAGCTCCTGATAAGGGTTTGCTGTTAGGTACTGTTGAGTCAGTTCTAAGTCATGGCAGATATTATGTACAACAGAAACGACCTCTGCCTGATCCTGAGCCATCCTCACAATCACTGCTACGGTTAAGTCCCCTGTGACAGTTATTGTGTCCATCCATTTCATTGGAGGGCTTCCTAATTTTATTTTTTTTGTGTGATTTTCTACTCTACCAAGCATGTCTTTCTCAAGGTAGATATGTTGTTGTTGTTGTTGTTGTTATGTGCCGTCGAGTCGCCTGTGACTCATAGCGACCCTATGTACAGCAGCCCTAAACTCTGCTCTGTCCTGTGCCAATCGCACCATCTCTGACACTCCCATCCCAATTATCCCAGTCACTGAATCAATCCACCTCATAGAGGGCCTTCCTCTCCTGCGCTGTCCCTCCACCCTCCCAAGCATGATGTCCCTCTCTAAGGACCGGTTTCTCCTCACAACATGTCCAAAGTATGTTAGACAGTAGATATAAAGGTAGATATAAGGAGCACTAAAATCCAGACACTTTCAGTGCAATGCTAATTTAGCATAAGGTGTTGAAGGCAAGATAGTAAAAGTTAAGCAAGCAAATATAAATTGCATTACCAATTGTTGATGTTAAATCTGGAGAAGTAGACTATGACTATAGCGACTTTAAGAATAACAGATCATCAGAACTTTGTCCTACCCTCTGCCGTCTTTCGATCTCTCTCATGCACAAGTCCACTGCTGCAGTCATTGCATCAATCTATCTCATTAAGGGTCTTCCTCATTGCAGAATTGATGCTATTGATTATTGAGAACATAATAACTGTAAAAAAAGGATGATGTGTGAGAAAGAATAAGGTAAGAGAGGTATCTCAGTCATCTTTACATTGAAAGTTCAGCAAAGCCATCTTGGAGGAGTTGTCTTCAGCTCAGGATTATAGAAGTTAGATTGGCTAAGAGTAGAAAATAACATTCTAGATAGAGGGGAAGTTCAAGTTCAGGCTGTTTGTTGGCTTTTTCTCTGAGCGACATAAAGTAAATGTGAGTGAAATTTAATGAGCAAAAGAGAATGAAATTTTATGTGGTAGGCAAGAATGAGATTATGAAAGGCTTTTTAGACCAAGACAATAAGTTTTATCTTTCATCTGAATGTTTTGGAAGCTATCTGAACATTTAAATAGGTGATTGACATGAAATGCATTATACTTTAATTATGATTTTTGATCATTATTCAGAAAATGACTTGGAGAATAAATAGAGATCAGTCAAGACTTAGTAAAGTGGCAATATTGGTGCCTTGGCCTATTTGACAGCAGTAAAATTGGAGATAAATATACTATTTTTAAACATATTTTAGAGTCTTAATTCTCAAAATGTACTAATAGAGAATTAGTATTAGTGCATTCTGTTGTTGTTGTTATGTGCCATCGAGTTGTTTGCGACTCATAGAGACCCTATATACAACAGCCCTAAACTGTGCTCTATCCTGTGCCAATCTCATTGCCTCTGACACACCCATCCCGATTACCCCAGTCACTGAATCAATCCACCTCATAGAGGGTTTTCTCCTCCTGCACTGTCCCTCCACTCTACCCAGCATGATGTCCCTGTCTAAAGACCTGTCTCTCCTTACAACATGTCCAAAGTATGTCAGACGAAGCCCCAGAATCCTTGCCTCCAAGGAGCAGCCTGGTTTAATCCTCTCTATGATGAATCTGGCTTATTATTATTTTGTTAGAGTTTCTGTGATGGAAGATGATATTTATAATTATTTTTATATTATAAATATACAGGTATCAAGATAAATATAGTAAGTAAGTGGGGCAATGAGGGGGTCGGTGTGTTGGAATTAGTGAGACTGGCTCAGACAGGGCAGGGTTCAGAGCTGCTGTGCATAGATAGGGTCGTTTTGAGTCACAGGTGACTTGATGGCACATAACAACAACATCATTGTTCAGCAATTGTTACATGTGCAATTCAGTTCTATTAAATATATTTCTCATGTTGTTCGATCATTGCTTTTCCCAAATTTTTCTGTCCACTTTAAAAGAAGCTCCACCTAAGCACTGGATCTTCGGGACTTAGTGTTTACTTTGTTTTTTGCTTTAATTGCACTTTGGTGGCCTAAGTTGTGTTGCCAAACCAAATACAAAGTTTGAATCCCCCAGCTGCTCAGCAGCAATCTTCTCTGGGCAATTTTAGTGTCTGAAACTCAGCTCTGAGTGGGTTCCAACTTGGTAGTACATAACAACAAGAAGGAAATAATGGGTTATGGGAGAAAGGTTTAATATTTCTCTTGTTGTTACTGATTGCCGTAGAGTGGAGCATGACTCAAAGCAATCCTGTGAACAAAAGACCTGAAGCCTTTCTATAACTATTGTCATTTATCAAAGTTCATAGAGTCTCCAGAGGCATGTTGTTTAGGAAGAGGACGCGACTCCTGCTTCCAAACCTGCCTTAAATTGGGAGCTCCACTAAACACTGTCCACCATGGATAACTGTTAAGGCATTTGACACCCCAGTGGCACAAGGTTCAGCATCACAGCAATCCCATGTTACCTCAGTACAGCAAATTGACAGAAGAGTGCTCTACCACTTAGAAGAATGTTCCTCCAAAATATAATAATAAGTGACTTTTAAATACAAGTCCCTCCACAAGGTCTTGTTGACACTAAACAAGAAGCTTAAATAAAAAACAACCAATATAATATGTTGTTGTTATGTGCTGTTGAGTCACCGGCAACCCATAGTGACGCTATATACAGCAACTCTGAACCCTTCCCTGTCCTGAGTCAACCTCACTATTTTTGACACACCAACCCTCATTGCCCCATTTACAGTATCATTCCATCTCATCTGGGGTCTTCCTCTGCTGTGCTGTCTGTCCTCTCTTCCGAGCATGATGTCCTTCTCCAAGAACCAGTCTTTCCTGGTCACATGCCTAAAGTTTGTGAGACAGTTTCAAAATCCTAGCCAAGGAGAAACTTGGTTTAACCCTCTCCAAGACAGATAGATTTGTTTTCTTGGCAGTCCATAGTATGTTCAAGACTCTTCTCCAGCACCACAAGTCAAATGCATTCATTCTTCTTCTGTCATTGGCCAGGTCTTTGAAGCATAACAAGTAATTGTGAAGACCATAGCCTGGATTAAGTGCACCTTAGTTTCTAGATTGATATCATTGCTTTTCAGCAGTCTGGGGAGGTCCCTGACAGCAGATTTTCCCAATGCCAATTTGTTTTTTTATTTCCTTAGTGCCGGTGTTAAGAGTGTTAATTGCAGAGCCAAGCAAGCTATAATTGCTAACAACCTCCATCTCTTCTCCATCTATCATGGTGCTGTCAATTCTTATAAGCTTGGAGGAAGGACAGTTTACTGGAAACATCTACTGTTGTCAGGTGCTGTTGAGTCAATTTCAACTCACAGAGACTAAGGATATCAAGTGAGAAATTTTAATAGAAGAGTTTTGATGTCAGTGAATCCCTGTGGTGGCTATAGACATTTAGATACCATCAGCATTAAGTTTTGTAAAGCCCTAAGGATGAATGAGATCATACCTGAAAGAAGAATACAAAGACCTAGGATTGGTCCTAATGATCAATCCATTGATTTTACTGAGGATATTTAATACATTTGGAAGAGAAAAGAGATGACTTTTGACCTCTGTATAAACTAGGCCATGATATCTTGAAACAAGTTATGATACAGTAACCAAAAGTATGTTCTGGAATTGCTGGGGAAAAAAACAGAATTACAACTTTTTTCTTTTGCAGTTTTTCTCTGTTAAAGTCAGCAGGAGAATCAGTGTGTATTACACAATGTTAAAAGGAAAAAAGTAAGCTTACTTCAGATTTCCCTATGCCCTTGTTGATCAAAGTTAGATCAGTTTTGGTGATGGCTATCTTTAAATGAATATTGTCAGGGATACCACAGGGTTTAGCTGACATGCAAACTGTTGGAAGGCTGATTGTGGTTAATCAGCGAACATCCACTATTAGGCTTTTATAAAATCTCATCACTGATCAGAAATGCCAATTCTTAGGGGGGGAAATGTCTACTGTCTGTCAAAGCTTTAATTAAAAACAGTACTTTGTTTTCAATCCAATTTTGGAAAGAATACAGGAGCAAAAGCAAGATGTAAATTTTACAATGCCTTGGCAATGTATCCAATTCTCAGCCGAACAAAGAAGCTTATACGCAGAAAATCTTGCAGGAATAAAGCATGTAAAATAAATAAAAAGCTTCCAGTGCTTAATTCCAATCTTCTCCCCAGCAACTGGAACTACAGATAAGACACCTACTTGAAGTAATGATGCATAATGTGAAAATGCAATAACCCAGACCTCATAAGGACTGACGAAGGCCATATTTTTAAAAGGAATGGTTACAAATGTGAAACACAATGTGTGCTGAGCCATTTTCAAAGGTCTTTTCATAAACATGGCAAAATGCCACGGTTTGGTTTTTCCCAACGTGCTAGGACCACGGAGTGTAACTATTACAGGGGCATCGACTGTCCGTGTTGTATCATATACATGTTTACGTACTGTCAATTCATTATTAGTGCCAGTTTTAATGGGACTATAAATATTAAAAAGTGTGTTTACTACAGATAAATCATAGGGGTGCCGAAGTAATTTGCAGCACTAAAGCTCATTTTGGATAATTACAGAGCCCCTGAAGAATGTGTTTATGTATTACAAAGCAGCGGATTGTTAAGAAGGGAACTATTTGGGGTTGGTTACATTCTGAAAAGAGAAGAGGCTGATCCTGCTCGGGACTAGCTTTAGACGTGTGTGAGAACATTAATGGAAACAATTTTATGAATTGGAAAGGGTAGAAGTACAGTACATAATCGTTCTAGATGCCGGCCTACCCTTATTTAGTCAAATTTCATGCCGAAGACTTAACTGTAACTACCGGAAGTAACATACAAAATGATTAGTTAAGATTACGCTGGCAGTGAAGATACTAATATTTTACTATGCATAGGGTTCCTGTTTACATTTTATGCAGAGGTAAATTAGACTGCATTGTTGTTTATCTCTCTCTTATGAAGGCTGTTGTCGGCACAGTATTAAAGATCATTACTGGTTTATCTACTGTTTCCAATTTTATTGACATAAGGTGATTTTCAGCTCCTCATTTCTCCCCAAAACCATAAATACAATGAGTTAACAAAGAAAAGTGAACACTTGTGTCCCAGTCTTTGGAAGGTCTTAGTAGAGTGAGATTAAATCTCTCCTCTTCAGGTAGAATTCATTTGTAAACAAGTCTGGCCAGGACCTTCTAATAAATGTTCTGTTGATTAGATTAATTTCCTATGAAACATAAATTCCTTTCCTTTTTGACAAGCTAGTCAAACTCTGCCAGTTTTGTGATTGTTGAAGAAAAATGCAGCACCAGAAGAGGGGGGAATACTGCTGCAGCCAAGTGAAAGGAGCATAAAATTAGATTCCGTTGAAATTGAGGTATCTGTATTGTCATTTTAAAAAGAACTAAAAAAATAAAGGAAGGAAACTCAAAAATCATTCAGTAAGTTTTGTATTTAGCTTCATAGAGTAAGCAGCAGCTTGTGGCAGGATGGCAGAAGAGCTAGGGGTGCTACCACAGGGCTGTGCCTGCCGTGGCTGTCTGCCCCGAAGACAGCTTTCCGTGCTGGGCGGAGGACTGATGTGTGGGTTGCTTGCAGGTTCCATGCCTGAGTACACCCTCACGTGTGCACTGGTGCAAACGGATTAGATAGATTCCCTAATAAAGAGTGTTACCTGAGTAAATTTGCTATTTATGTTGTTTGCCTCAAAGGGTTCACTTTTTTCTCAGTATCACTCTGTCTCCAGGGCACAGATTCATCCAGTCAGCTCTACTTCACAAAGGTATACACATCCTTGATGGTTGGTAAGATTTCATGACAATGGTAAAATATTGTTAGGTGCCGTCAAGTCAAGCAACCCTAAGAAGAACAGATCTAGACCTCTTCCCATCCTGTGCCATCCTCGTTATCTCTGACATACATGAGCCTGTTGCTGCAGACGCTGTCATTTCATCAGCTTGAGGATCTTCCCCTCTTTCAGTGACCATGCACCTTTCTAAGCGTAATGTCCTTCTCCAAGGAATAGCTTCTCCTAGCAACATGCCCAAAGTATCTGAGGCTAAACTTTGTCATCTTTACCTCCAAGGAATGCTCTGGCTGCACCTTCCTCAAGGCATATCTGTTCTTTTGGCAGTTCATGGTATATTCAACACTCTTCTACTACACCACTGCTCAAAGACATCAGTTTTCCCCCTGTTATCTTTATTCATTGTCCAGATGGAAAAATACCATGGCCTAAATCAAGTGCACCTTAGTTTTCAAACTGACATCATTGTTTCTCAGTGATATGGAGAGTCTGACTGCAGACTTTTGCAGTGCAATATATCTCCTGCTCTCCTGACTGCTGGTACCAAGACTGTTGATTGTGGATACAAGCAGGATGAAGCTGTTGATAGTTTTAATCTTTTCTCCACATATTATGCTGTTGTCTACTGGTGACAACTTTTGTTTTTTTAATGTTGAGATACAATCCATATTGATTAAAGTCTCTATTCTTCTGCAATAAGTACTTCAAGTTTCCCTCACTTTCAGCAAGCAAGGTTGTGTCATCTGCATTATGTAGATTATTGATAAGTTTTCCCCTTATCCTACTTTTTCTTCAGAGTCCAAATAATTTGCTCAACATACAGATTGAATAGATATGGAGAGAGGATACAGTCCTGACACAAACCTTTCTTACTTTTAAACCATGTAGTTTTCCCTTGCTGTGGTATAACCCATAATTAAGAAATATAATTTAAAGAGACCTGGTATCACTATGTGTAGCATAGAGCTGTACAATGAATAAGGATGACAGAAGATGGCTTGATGCCTTTGAGCTATGGTGTTAGAGAAGAGCACTGAACACCCCATGAACAGCCAAGAAAGCAAACAAGAGAGGGTATAGCCAGAGTGCTCTTTGGAGGAAAGTGTGCTCTTTGGTGGCCTCACATACTTTGGGCATGCTGCTAGAAGGGGCTGTTCTTTGGAGAAGGACATGATGCTGGGAAGTGTAGAGTGTTACTGAAGGAAAGGAAGACCCTCAATCAGGTAGGTTGGCAAGGTAACTGCCACAGTAGGCTTTTGTGTGTCAGGAAGTGTGAGGATGGCACAGGATAGAACAAGGTTCAGACATTTTCTTCATAGGGTCACTATAATTTGTACTTGACTAGACAGCACCTAACCTAACAACAATAAGCATAATGTGTAAATTGGCAGGCTGCTAAGTGAAAGGTCACCATTACTCCATAAAATAAAGAAGTGTAATCCTCTCCCATCCAGATTAATAACCTCTGAAATCCATGAGAGGATTGCTGCAAATTGGAATTGGTTGGATGACAGTGGGTTGATTTTCAGGGTTTAATAAAATTCTGATGTAATGATATATTTTAGTTCTTCTGTTTCCTACCTCAGCTCTCTCTTTCTATTGATTTAACCTCTCATCACTTTAAATGCAGTTTTCAGAGTCTTCTGATATCCATTTTGGCCTTTTCTTCCTCTTTTGTCTTCATAATGACATTTTTCTCTCTTCTTGGTTAATATCTGTAGTATCATCCAATAACACTGCTGGTATTCAATCATTGGTGTTGTTGAGATGATGTTTTAATTCAAATGGGATAGACTCAAGGTCACATTTTGGTTCTTTTGGACTTGTTTAAATTTTCTTCAGTTTCTATTTGAACTTGCACAAGAGTTAATTGATGGGCTGTTGCACAATTAGCATCTGACCTGGTTTTGCCTGCTAATATTGAGCTTCCCCAACCATTCTTTCCAAATATATAGTTAATCAGATTCCTGTCTGCAGTCCATCAGGTGAGGTCCATGTGTAAGGTCACTCTAAGTGTTTTTTTCAAAAGATTATTTGCAATGAATAGATCACTTAATGTACAAAGTGCAATTATTTGCTGTCCAGTCTTATTTCTGCCATAAAGACCATTACGACTACTATTCCTTCTCATTGTTTCCAACTTTTTTCCATTCCAGTTGCCAATAATGCTTCTTGGAACCAGAAGTCAGGAGATCATGAGATATACTGAATTAGACAAGTCTTCTGTCAGATCCCTCTTCAAAACAGTGAGGTGTAACAATACTAGATTGAAGACTTGATGAAACTAATTCAGGCTATGGTCTTTGCAATCACTTGCTATGCTCCTGAGATCTGGATAATGAATAAAAATTACAAAAGAAGAATTGATTTCTTTGAATTATGGTGTTGAAGAAGAGTACTTATCTTATGGACTTCCAAAAGAGCAAAGAAATGTGTCTTGCAAAATGTTGAGCTAGAATGCCCCTTGATGGTAAGGATGGTGATGCTTCATCTCACATACTTTGGGCATGTTGCTAGGAGAGGCTATTCCTTGGGAAGGGTAGTGGAAAGGGGGAAGACCCTCTACTTGATGAATTCACAAAGTGACTGCAGCAATGGGCTCACGTATCAGAGATAATGAGGATTGCACAGGATAGGACAAGATTCAGGTGTGTTGTTCATAGGGTTGCTATGAGTTGTACTCAACTTGATGGTACCTTACAACAACAAAACAATGTTGTTACCCCAGATGTATTTTCTTTACTTTGTATAAGTCCAACACCCGTAGTGATATAAAAAAGATTTTTAAAAATTCTTTTATTTTACGGTTTGCTCACAAATTTCATATAGATTGTGTTTCACAATATTCTTCATTCATATTGTGTTTAATACAATCATTTCCATGCATTACAAAATCCATCTTTTATAACATCAACAACTGTTGTAAATTGCCCATCATTACCCTGTCTTTTCAGGTCCATGCTGGATCCTTCCTATTTCATTACCCCTCTCTCTCCACCCACCAAACTGTGCAACCCTATGATTTCACCCCTTTCTATCCTTACCCCTGGGCTCCCAACCCCCCCCTTGGGTCCCCATATGTGTTTTACTGGTCATCCTTCTGTTTTTACAATAACGGTCTTATATGTCCTTTTTTTTTGGTCTTAATTTGTGCATATGAGACTGAGTTAGTTCATTCAGCAATCTCTCCAATCTCTCCCAAGTTATGTAGTATTTTTCAAAATTGTTGTTTCTAAGTGCCACATTATATTTCATTTTGTGAATGTATCACAATTACTCAATCCATTCTGTTGTAGTTGGATATTTGGGCTGTCTCCATAATCTTGTGATGGTGAATAACGCTGCTATGAACATTGGTGTGCTACTGACCTGTACAAAGAAAACTGCAGAACATTTCTGCAATGCATGATGAAAGACCTAAATAAATGGGGAAATGTGTCCTGTTCGTGGATAGAAAGACTCAATATTGTGTAAATGGCAATTCTACCAAAATAATCTACATGTAAAATGCAATCTCAATACAGATAGCAAGTTAAGTTTTTAAGGCGCTGGAAAGGGAAATTGTCAAGTTTATTTGGAGAGGAAAGAGACTTCAAATTGGCAAATCACCTTTAAAATAAATTATGACGTGAGAGGGATAGCACTCCCTGACCTCAAAACCTGCTACACGGTAGTAATAACCAAAACAGCATATTATTGGTACAATGACAAGTATGCACACCAGTGGAACAGAATCAAGAACACAAAAATCTTAACCGAAACTTCTAAAGATTAAATCTCTGTACTAAAAAATAAATAAATAAATAAAACCCAAACAAAAAACAAACAAAAAACCCTAATATATAGGTTAACCATTCTGTCTCTAAAAACTTAATGTCTAGAATAATGCTAATTTTCTTGTGGCAAAATTTCACAGGACAACAAATAATAAATGCTGGAGAGGATTTGGTGAGATAGGAACACTTTTATATTGACTGTGGGATTGTACAACAGTACAACCACTCTGGAAGGCAGTTTGGCGCTTCCTCAGAAGCTGAACCTATAAATTCCTTATCACCCAGCTATTCCATTGCTTGGAATATACCCCAGAAAATTAGAACCAAGGCTTAAATGGAAATTTGTACACCAATGTTTATAGCCACATTATTCACCATTGCAAGAACATAGAAACAGCCCAGATGTGCAACTACAAATGAATGGATTGAGAAGGTGTGGTACATTCATATAATAGAATACTTTGCAGCACGCAGGGCAATGCTTTTGTAAATTACTACCTAACTTGGGAGGGACTGTAGAGCATTATGCTGAATGGACTAACTCAGTCCCATAAGGACAAATACTGTATAAAACCATTATTGTAGAATGAATATGAGGATCCAAGGTGGTGGTGAGGGTGAAAATAGAGGAGTGACAATGGGAGGGCAGAGTGATAATCATAAGGTTACACAATTTGATGGATGGGTAGGGTGAAGGAAATAGGAAGAATCTTCGGTGAAAAACAATATATTAAAACTTCGTAAATAAATCATAATAAAAAAGGAGAAAAAAGAAAAATAAACATAAAAAAGAATAATGCTAGTTTTCTGAAGAAAAAGGCCTCTGATGTCTTAACTCTTTCACACATGTTCCCATTTTCCTCCTATTCAAATATGATATCCTTTTTTAAAAGTGATTTCAAATGTCAACACTGGGTAATCAAATGCTGAGATGTGAACTCATATTTCATTGATGTATAAATGATTGAATACCAGCAAACTTGGTTAGAAAAATAATACTATAAAAGCATAGAAAAGTTCTTCACTGGTTATCTGTCATTAGGAAGTAGTTCTGTATTTCCTTAGGAAAAATAGAAAGAAATTAAGACTGCATTGAAAATTTTGTGTGTATAAAGATTTCAAAATTAGATGTTGAATATAATAGAACTGTAACTGCATTGGGACTTTAAAATTTATTTTATCCACTTAATTTCTTTTTGTTTTCAGTGTTTCATTATGGAAATATATTCTTTCTAGTAAACAACCTCCCATATAAAAAGAATTTTTAACTATTTATTTATGCATCATATTCATACTGAATTTTTTTTTTTTAAATTCTTCCCAGGTCCAACTGATTCACTGTTGGTTTTACTATGCATCGTTAGCCTACTAAATTTGAAGGGATTTATCCATCAGCAGTCAACATTCTGCACTAAACGTGTGGCAAATTGGCAGATGAATCTTCTTAAGGGCCAGGGCCAGCTCAAAATCCTCTCATCATCAGTACCAACTCCTTTCCAAGTAAAGATTACCAGGGATCATGTGAGATATCCAAGTATATGGAGTCACCTAAATCTGTTAGTACCATTGTTGGCTGTTAACATTTTGAAAATGAAGTTTTATGAATCTCAGTTTCTTCATGCTTCTATTGAAGGAATTGTGAAGAAAAAAAATGAACTACAAGTTTAAAAAAATTAAAATTTTTAGCAAGTACTCTCACAGTTAAGTAAAAAACTAAATTGATGGTTATCGAGTCATTCTGGTTTACAACAGCCTGAAGGTCCGAGCAGAACTGTCCAGGTAGTTTCCAAAGTTGTACTTGTGTATAGAAGTGGACTGCCACGTCTTTCTCTACTCGAGTGACTGGTGGACTTAAACTACCCACTTAACAGTCAGTGTCTCAGTGCTTTTTACCACACCACCAGGGATCCTACTCTGGTACCTCACAGGTGCTAAATTTACTAGGTATAACAACATTTTTTACAAAAGAACTATTCTATTGGCCTAGAATCTTTCCAACTGCTATTTTAGTCCTCCATATAAACTTTTTTTGTGCCATGAAATGATAGCTGACCCCATAGTAGATTTTAGAGGCAGTAAATCACAGAAAAAATTTTCTTTCTTTCTTCAGCAGAGCAATAAACATTACAGCTAGAATTTAGATGTAGGTCTTTCTAATTTGAGGACTAAAATCCTCCTACCACTTCTTTGTCTCTGAGCACTAGAACTGAAACAATAGATTGCTACAAGAGAGCACTGAGCTCTAAATCTGTGAAGCAGAAGATCAGTGGTTCAAATCCTCCAGCTTATCCAAAGGGAGAAAGGTGGCAATCTCTCCCTATGATTTACAGCCTCAGAAGTCCAAAGGAGAGTCACTATGAGTTGGAACTAATTTAATGGCAGAGTGGGTTTTGTTTTTTTATAAAGACTCTAACCCACTTAGAAACCTCCTGGCTTCTCCTCCTTTACATGGATGGTCCTTACATTCCGTTAGACATATTTCAGGTCTTGCTTCTGATTGTTTTGACTTAAAGTTTAGGTTTCTAAAATCTTCCCAACATTTTATGTATTTTGCATGTGTGCCCAAGACCAGATTTTGCTTTGATCATTTTAAAGTTAGTGGCTTAATACTATACTTCATATTATACAAATATCCTACGCAAATGGAGTATAGAAAACTCTGCTCTACCACAGCACAGTGATAGGAAATGTAGCACTCTGTGGACCTTGCTGTCAGATTAGTTAGTGAAAGGTGAAGGACAACCATGTCTTAAATGCCTTATTTGCTGTACTACTCTATCATTTCTGATATTAACGTTCCCTCCTTTATTAATTTCTCACCACTCCCATGTTGGCCTTTGGGGTTCTGTAGTTCGCTAAAAGGTGTGAGAAACTCAAAACCTGTCAGGGATATGACTCGTGTGGCTGTGGGTGATGTAGGCTTGTGCTGCAGAGACCAGTGAGCGATGGGCCAGCATCTTTCAGACTTTCAGTTCTGGTGCAGCTAAAGGCTATGTCCCAGGAGAGTGAGCAAACCAAGGAAGAGCAAGCATTACGTGTCCATGAGATTATATAGTCCTCTAGTAGGAAAGGGCTTATATCCACTCTAATGATGCCTCCTTAATACAATAAATGCATCATTTCAAAATGGAAGACTCGATGGAAGGGCTACGCCACTTCATAGTACTGCAGGCCTCTAGATCCTAGTAAGGAGTTGTTCAGCTAACACAAAGGCCATGTCTATGGAAAATTCAAAGCTACCATAAGCTCCTCAGGAGAAAGATGAACAATATCCTCTTAAACAATTTACAGCTCTGGGAAACCTGCTGGAGGTTCAGCTATAACTACGTTCAGATTCAATTGCAACGAGTATGTGAGTGAGCGTGGGATGCTATTAGAAGAGCCTATTACTTGGAAAGAGACATCATGCTTGGAAAGGTAGTGAATCCACAAAAGATGCCTTGAACCTGATGGATTGACACAGTGACTGCAGCAATCAGCTCAAGTATGTCAGAGATGGTGAGGATGACACAGGATAGCACAGGGTTAAGATCTGTTCATAGTCACTAAGTATCACATTTCTACTTGGTAGCACCTAACTAACTAAGGTTGGATCAATGGTTAAATTGCTTGGCTATTTGCACTAAGGTTTGACTCTACCCTGAGAAACTTTGAAGGGACTATGTAGTGATTTATTTTGGAAAAAAATAATTGTTAAAAATTCTTTAGAGAATAGTTCTGCTCTGATACATGTGGGGTCACCATGAATGAGTTGGGATTAATTTGACAGGCAGAGATTACCAATATAAATGCCCAAAACAAAGAATGAATTTCAAAGAAATTATAAAAATTACTTTTAACCATTAAAATGAAAACATGTTTACATTAACAATATGATAATTCATGGTAAAAATTACAAACAAAGAAATACCAACCAACTGAACTTTCTAAATATTATTTTAAAAAATTAATTATGATTCATTCATTTTGACTCTGTACATCACCTTTTTACCCCTTATATACCTTACCACATTCCCAGGGTTAAATTATTTTACTCATTATGTTGTGTTGGTTAACATTTGCTATAGCAAAAGATTGTCCTTCGTATCAAGATCAACAATCTTCTAAATTATGTCAGTGTATATTGAAATTATAGATTAAATCATCAAAGTTTCTAATATGTTCTTTTATGGTGCAGAACAGCATGAAAAATGTGTTACTATTTTTATTTGATTCCTCTTCCCCCTACATATACTCTCATAAAAGCCAGTCGACCCTAGGGAATTGGTTGGAATAAAGATTAGTAGTATATCTTTTTGGAACTGTACTAAATTTATTCTCCAAGGCAACATAGCCTCTTCATCATTTAAGGGGTCTTAGTCTGTAAGCATGTTTAAGAATGGGAATTGACTGAGTGATTGCTCTGTTCTAATGATTCAAGTAAGAGTTAACTCAGAATATTCTACTTGTTTAAATCTAGTAAGTGTTTAGTAGATTTTGCATAGAGTTTTGAAGCTAACCCGAAGATGGTATCTCTCTGGTGGTCTAGAAGAATGATGGGCAATTGGCAGTCTCTGAAAACTTGTTGGATGGTCAGCTATGAGTCGATTCTGATTCAATGGCAGTGCATAACTGAAGGACATCATGGCTAAATAGCCACATTGATTTTGTTGTTTGCCTTTGAGTCAAGCACAACTCATAGGGACCCTATGAAAAAAAGGCCTGAAGCCTTTCTATAACTATGGACATTTATCAAATTCATAGTTTCCAGAGGCATGTTGTTTAGGAAGTGGATGCCACTCACAGCCAGTTTTAATTTTTTCCTCTTTCTGATCTAATTTCCCATTGTAATGACTATTTCTCCTGGAAGAACTTTCTTCTTCTTTCATTTTCATATAAGTCCTCCTCTCATGTTCTGCTTTTGGGGCACATGAGTTAAGATAACCTCCAATAGTTTTAAACCAGAAGAAAACCACCACCACCACCACTACCACCAAACAAATCCAAACCAATTGTCTTTGAATGGGCTGTGACTCATGACAACCCCATGTGTGTGTGTGTCAGGGTGGAACTGTATGCTAAAGGGTTTTCAATGGTTGATTTCTTACAAGCAGGTTGACAAGCCTTTTCTCCAAAGTGCTGCTGAGTGGACTCAGAGTTCCAACTTCTTGGTTGGCATCAGAGCGCTTTAGAAAATAATGAAATGATACAGAAACATTGGTACGGGGCTAGAGAGGATGCAAAATTGTATTGTGAACAGGTGCCATTGAATTGGCTGTGACTCTTAGCAACGCTGTATACAAAAGAATAAAACCCTTCTTGAGCCTAGACCATCCTCATAATCTCAGCTGGGGTTGAAATTTTTGTTGAAGACTCTTTGTCTCTGTATCTTAGTGAAGATGTTCCTCTTTTTTGGTGGCCCTATATTCTGCCAGCTCTGGTGATAGTCTGTAGAGAGTTTCTTTGCTAACACAAAATCCAGGCCTCTCTGATGATTTGAATCCACCAGTGACTCTAAGGCAGGAATCTATTCCTGTGCAGTTGGCAGCCTCAGAAACCCAATGGAGGATCAGTAATAACAACAATGAGTTGGCAGTTTTTGGTCTTTCTTTTAAAGCAAGCATGTCGTCTTTCCTCAGAGACTGACCCCTCTTGATAACATGCTCAACGGATGCGTAAAAAAATGTCTTACTATCCTCCCTTCTAAAGACTATGCTGGCTACACTTCTTCTAAGACAAATTTGTTTGGTGTTTATCCAGCCCATGGCATACTCATTATTCATGGCATACTATTATTCACTAACTTAACATTTCAAAGACGTCTATTATACTTCAATATTCCTTGTCCATTGTCCAAATTTACAAGCCTATGAAAGGAGTGGAAGAAATCATGACTTGGGTCAGATATACCTTAGTCTTTAATATGGTATCCTCGCTTTTAAGCACTTTAAAGAGGTCCTTAGCAGAAGACTTCTCCACTGTAATACGTAGTTTTTTGTCTGTCACTTCCATGAGTGTTGTTTGGGATATTGGATTATAAATTTCAGCATAAAATGGAAGACTAGAATTAGGATGGAAATTACTTTTTTCTTTTGTGAAGGCAAGCAATAACAGTCTTTAATTTGGTTTTTTCCATCTAGCAAAGTCTGATGGAAAGATGATGCCAGAAAGGACAAAATTCTGGAGGTTGTGAGTTCAGTTTGGTTTACCTCATTACCTTTTTGAATAGTTCCACTGGGTTGCCAAAGGCTCCACAAAGATGTTACAAGCTCTCAAGTCTCAAACCTTAAATTCCCCAAATCCCAAGATCGAAAAATCTCAAACCCCACCTTGCTAATCATCTTATATAAGGATTCCCACACCTAGCACTCAGGTAGGAAGGTGGAGAAAGGAAAGAAGCCCTTTGCCTGGCTTGCAGACCTGTTCTTTCTATGTATTTAGAACTCAGCTGGGCTAGACCTAACACAATCCACACTCAGGCTCCCCAGCATTGCATTCTCCAGTGTGATCCTGCCAGTCAAGCTCCAAAACGAAAAAGTCTCTAATGTGCCACCTCCAGTCCTGAGATCTCAGAATACATCAGGTGGCCAAGAGCTTACTAGAACTTCTGGGGAGCCCAGAGCACCAGGTGCCTCCCAAATCCATCACCTAGGTGCAAGCAGAATGGTGTCTTTGGACTTTTATGCATTGATTACTTTTTAAACTTGTGATTTTAACAGAAGTTTGTAGACTGATTGGGTTTTCATTCATTCATTCATTGATGCTCATCTTCCTCCCTCGCCCTCTCTTTTTCTTCCTCCAATTCACTTCTTACTGCAGATCATTGGTTGTCATACATATGCTGCCAAACCACACATTCCTTTCTTTTATCTGTTCCCATGTAGGGTTCATTATCTACCAATTCTTTTCCTGTTCTCCCTGACCCTGTCTATACTATGCCAATCCTATTTTATAACAGCAGTGTTATGCAGCATTTGTCCTTTTACATCTGAGATGTAGTTCTTCAAAGATTCTACATTATTTTCTCTGTTTACTATGATTAGAGACTGTCAATGAAAATGACAATAAAAATACCAATCTTATAATCATTATTAGAAATTAATAATTTGCTTGATGTTTGATGATGTGTCCCATAGTAACTTAGAATTAGAATGCCTTCTCTCAAGTAACCTTTTTTCAGTATTAAAAAAAAAAAAAAAAAACAAAAACAAAAACGCAAGAAGAAATGCCAGCATGTTAGCTTCTCTCTGCTGTGTACTTACTTTTGTATTTGATAATCCTTTGGTATTGTGGTGCTGTTGTTTGTCGGCTTATTACTGAAAATTTAATAGTATTTAATTAAAATCAGAAATGTGTTTTCAATTCTATTACCCTAAAAAGTGAGAGGAGGGAAAAAAAGGGCTCATCCTTACCATTTGCATTATCCTGGAAACTGTTAAACACTTAATCTTTTTGCATAGTGGTTCTGTGCTTTTAAGAGGATTACATTATTAATTGTTTAATTATTCATTATGCTGCATTTTACCGTTCAGGACAAAAGCATTTTTAAAATTAATTTAATGTTTTATCCGTCTTAGCAGTCCTTCTTTGTACCAGGCTCTCTGTTCTTTCATGATAGGATGTCACAGCCAAGAATCAAGGGGGATGCCTGTTGAAAGCTAAGTCAGTAGCGGTAACAAATAGATCTTTTGCCAGAGTGGTGACTCAACGCACTAAGAAGCAAGCGAGTCTCACTACACTCCAGAGAGCGTGGCTAGAAATATGTCACCAGAGGGAGCATCATTAATCATAATTGTAGGAGTGACAGTAAGTTTCTTGACCTCATTGAGACAGACAGGGAGGTCAATGCTTCAAGCAGTTCATCCTTCAGGCAAGGAAAACTATTGGGAAGATTTCCTTTCTGTTATCGCTGGCATTTTTATTTAATCCCATCATTTTTCCCACAGTCTGGGCAGAAGTACAAATGCTTCAAGCAGGCACAGCCTGGCCCTTTTTCTTTTACTCTCTGCCAAATGTAACCTTGGCAATTGAGGGTTTACAGGAAGCAACCACGCCCCTTTTCTTCAACTATGTTTTCTCTCATCTCTCTTCCCTTCCACTCTTTTTTTTTTCTCTCTGCATTTATATGGAGTGCAATTCTGATCTGCACACGTGGGGTCAGTAAATGAAAATTTACTTAGAATAGACTTGAAGGCAATTAACAACAAGAAGAAATCTTGGTATCTACAGATGAAGACAGAAAGAGCTACAGTATTGAAATTTGACATCAGCAGCCCCTTTCTATTCTTCTGAGCCAGTTTTATGTAAAGGTTCTGAAGCAACCTTCCGAAACATGATCGTGCTTATGCACCTCCACCAGTGGTCAGTCAGCCTGGCCCAGGCTGCTGGCAGAAACCTGGCACTGTTATTAAAACCTGTCACAGTCAATGAATCTCATTCCAGACACCACAGAGAACCTTTATAAAGGGAGCTCATCATGATGAAAAGAACGCAAGGGTCTATGAGGGTGCATTTGAAAATCGGGAACAAATTTATTTGCATGCAGATAATAATTTAAGTTGATCTATCCAAAGATAATTAGAAATCCTCAATTTCCTTGATTATTGTTATGCATAGTAGGGTACTTGGGGTGAGACAGTTCAACAAGTTGGTGATGGACCTGTGGTCACCTGCATGCATGCTTGAGAGGGTGGGTGAGAGATGTATAGGGATTTTAATCAATGGCATGAAGCAAAACATGTATGAATTGTTGTGTGGAAAAGGTCATATTCTCTATATTCCTTCACCAAAATAATAATAGTTTCAAGAGAATGATAAAAAAGGAATAAAATAAGAAAGCATTTCCTAATGAATAACTGCTTTAGAGGTGACAGCCAGAAGAAGGGTCTCAGAGAAGGTCAAAGAAAATGTATATGCTAACTCATCAATAGAAAGAAATATAGGATAATGGCTGTGTTTCTAATTATCATTCAAAGGGGATCCAGTTAAATAATTAGATTGTTCTACTATATATCTTGATTGGTTTTTACTTCTAAAAACAAAACACCCATTTCTCCTCCTAAATGCTTAACTTAGACTAGCTCTTCTCTGCAAACAGGTGTATTTCTATTGTCATTTAAATAATTGTGTAAATAGCTATTTTATTAGAAATTTAGATTTCTGTGTATAAGGAAATACCTTTTTATTCCAAGTAAAAGAAATGCATGTGGTTAAGAACTTATGACACCAGTGTCACTGTGATAGCAGCATTTGTTAATATTGTGTTTTATATGCTTTCTCTACTTCCCTGAGAATTGTTTCATAGGTGGTCCCTGGCTTACAAAATCTGACTTGCATCTGACATTTGTACAACCCTTAGTTATGAGCCAAACCCTGTAAAACCTATCATGTAAAAGATTTGAATGACTTTCAGTGACACATAATAACAAACACACACAAGTCGCTTGTGACTCAAAGCGATCCTATATACAAGAGCCCTATACCCTGCTCTCTCCTGTGCCAACCTCATTGTCTCTGACACACCTACTCCCACTACCCCAATTACTGAATAGATCCGTCTTATAGAGGGTCTTCTTCTCTTGCACTGTCTCTCCACTCTTCCAAACATGATGTCACTTACCTCACACTGGTCCCTCCTTGCAGCATGCCCAAAGTACCCCAGAGGAAGGTTCAGAATCCTCTCCTCCAAGGAGCATCCCAATTTCACCCTCTCCAAGATGAACCTGTTTGTTCTCCTAGTGTCCATGGTATTCAGCACTCTTCTCTAGAACCACAGCTCAAAGGCATCAATTCTCTTATCATCCCTAGTCACAGTCCAGCTCTCTGATGCATAGCATGCAATTGAAAAGACTGTATTACTACCATATATACTATTATAAAAAAAATCCATTGTTGTCAAGTTAGACCTGACTCATGGCTGACTGTCCAGCTTATATTAAGAGATGAGAGAAGATTTCCCATCTTTCTCCCTCAGAACAGAATCTCTTGCCTTTGAGGAACTCTGTATTGTGTATGCATCCAGAGCTCTCTCTTATTATTATTACTGTTTTACCATACAATTTCAGTGTACCTGGAAATACTTAATATTTCTTCTATATAGAAAGGTACGCTGGATGCTATGTATTAAATGAATGTTTATGTGACTGACATTAGATTGAAAACTATACTTGTTTTGACTTACATACGCATTTAGCTTAAAGACAGACTTAGATACTGAAATGATTCATAATCTGAGGTTTGTCTTTATTTTAAAGGTAAGAAATACATTTAACAATCATCTTCAAAGAGAACCAAAAAATTATGGTTCTTGTTTACTTTTAGCTTCCACTTCTGAAAGATGTTACCTTTACATCTTGGCTGACTGTAAAAAAAAAAATTATTATTTTAGGCAAAGAAAGTGAAAGCTTATTATAATATAGATTACATGAACTTCAAATACATCATCAAATATAAAAATTTAAGAACTCAATCAATGTGTATGTACATGAACACAGATACCTGAAAATATGAAGACAATGAATTCATTAATATATAAATGATTGTCAGTGAAAACAACATGCTTACTCTAAGCCTACCACCGAGGATATCTTTAGCTTTTATTTTTATTAATGAAGAATACAAAGATCCCATGGGGAAAATCACACACACACACACACACACACACACACACACATACACATACACTCTGCTTCTTCAGTTGTACTCATTCTGTTTAGTTTGCTTTCCAACAGTTTTTGAGGTCATTTGATCTTTGCGAAGTTGGGAGTTGAGGATTTTGAACGTTTTGTACTTTAGCTATGTTCATTAGCTATGTTTTTATCTTCAAAATGGAAATGGTGGTGTCAGTAACCTACCTCAAAGGACATTTTGATTGCTAATCAGAAAATCTTTTAGGTGATTATTTTAGCACATGAGGAATTTTCTTTTGAGGAGTTGACTTATTGCTTCATTATAGAAGAATTAAATCAAAGGTTTAGTGACAGGATCTTTGAGGGATTTTTAGCAAAATGAAATAGATTGCTATTATCTTTAAAGATCCTATTGTAGAAGTCCAGCATTTCTCTTTAATCGTTTAAGTACTAGGAAAGAAAAGCTGTTGTGGAGGTTAGCTTTGTACATGACCACAATCCCTGAATTTATTTACTTAAAATACTGAAAAGAAGCGTGAGTGATGGGAAGAAAAGTAAACTTCCTTTTCTAGATATTAAAAAGGTGAGGAGAAAGAAATATGAGAATTTTTACATAAATATATTTGCTTTTCCTGGGAAAGTGCCAGAATTTGGTACAAAATGTTGTTAGTGTAGGTACATGAGGTCACAAGATGGAAAAAAGGAAAAACATATTAAGGAAACTATTCATAGAAACAATTAGTAAATTTGTAATCTGACCTCAAGTTGTTTGTGTCAGTTATAATGTAATTTGTGAAATTATCCCATTATGCTTTACTTTCCCATCTCTGACTGTTATATTTCTACACAATAAGAATTCCCTATAATACTTTGTTTACTTTTATTTATATTAGATATTTTAAGTATCATTTTATAGAAAGAAATAATTTTGAAGTGTCTTCTTCCAGAAGTGGTTTCTCTTTTCCCTTGAATAATAATTGGGAGAACGTATCCATTTTCAACGACCACCAAAACAAAACAATTATGAAAAAGAAATTATGTAGCGATTTGGGCATGATACTGTACAATTTTTTTTTTCTTTTTAAAGTAATAGAAGTTTCAGCTCATTTTAAATTTGTAATACCATTTATACTTGCAAGAATATTAGTTGAGAGATAAATGTTCATAAATATCAAGGGCATCTTCAATAATAGTTTCAATTTTATTATATTGAGTTATCTTTCTCAATAGAAAGACCTTCTTCACGTTTAGTACTGATTGGAACAATACAAAGATATTTGTGATCTTTATTTCAACGTTTTTGTTTTCCTATAGCTAGAAGCATTATGATAGAATTGAATATGTTTTCCTAGGACTGAAATTTCTCATTCTATGCTCATATGGTACCGTTCTTGGTAAAATTTTCTTTTATTGTATCTATACAGGCAAATAAGTAGCATATCTGCTGACTGGTGGACTCTGATCCAAAGCATGAATTCACTTAGTTGTTTAAAATGTTTTAAAGAATTCTTAATAAAAATAATAGAATATGTAAGACAAGTCACTGGTAAAATTTTTCTTAATTAATAGTCACTTATTGTACATTTATGTTCCAGCTTTCATAGTTTATGTTGTTAAAATATATATTAAAAGAAAGTTAGTTATATTACAGCTATAATGTTACTTAGAGATATAGTTTCCCCTGCGTCAGTAATCTCAGAAAAGCCTGTTAATCTGCTTCAGAAAGATCACTGCCTTAAAAACCTTAAAGAACACTGTTAGTCTGTACATATGAGGCTGCCATGAGTTGAAAGAGAATTGATGGTTTGCTGAACAAATCATTCAAAATATTGGGCTCTCTTAAGAAGAATGTGGCATCAGGATTGTAGAAAAACTCACCAACAACCTATGTTATACCAATAATACAACCTTGGTTGCTGAAAAAGAGAAGAATTTGAAGTGCTTGCTTCAGAAGATCAAGAACTACAGCCTTCAAAATGGATTGCATATTAACATGAATAAAACAAAAATCTTAACAACTGGGCCAATAGGTAGAAACATGATTGATATTGTCAACAATTTCATCTTACTTGGATCTACAGTCAACACTCTTGGCATCAACATTCAGGGGATCACAAGATGTATAGCATTGTCAAAGTCTGCTGTCATGAACCTTTCCAAAGTCTTGAAGAGCAATGACGTCAGTTTAAATGCTAATCAGGTGTACCTGATCCAAGCCATGGTCTTTCTAATCATCTGCTATGCATCTGAGAGCTCACAATGAACAAGAATGACAGAAGAAAAGCTGATGCTTTTAAATTGTGGTGTTGAAGAATAGTACTGATTATACCATTATTGCCAAATGAACACACAGAGAACGTCTTGGGGAAAGTTCAGCCAGAGTGCTCCTTAGAAGACAAGGATGGTGAAGCTTTAGCTCACTTACTTTCGGCACTTTTGGTTGGTAGGAGGGGCTTCTCCTTGAAAAGGACATCATGCTTGGAAATGTCAAGGACCAGTGAAATAAGGAAAGAGCCTCAACAAGGTAGACTGACATAGTGGCTGCAGCAATGTGCTCAAGTAGTCAGTGATGATGAGGATGGCACAGGATAGAACAAAGTTCAGAACTGTTGTTCACAGGACAGTTATGAGCCATGCTCTACTCAACAGCCCCTAACAACAATAAAAACAACAGTAGTAACAGCTATATACTATTCTGTTGTTGTTCTTAAGTGCTGTCAAGTCAGGTATGACTCATAATTACCCTTTGAATAGCCAACCCGAACCCTTCCCTATCCTGTGCCATCCTCCTCATGTCTGACACACTGTTATTGTTGTTGTTAGGTGCCACTGAGACAAGTATGATTCATAGTGACACTGTGAACAGATCTGAACCTTGTCCTGTCCTGTGCCATCCTCACACTTTCTGACACAAAAGAGTCCATTACAGCAGTCGCCTTGTCAACACACCTGGTTGAGGATCTTCTTCTTAGCTGACCCTCCCCCCTTCCCAACACAATGTACTTTTCCAAGGAATAGCACTTCCTAGCAATATGGCCAAAGTATATGAGGTGAAGCCTCATCATTCTTGGCTCCAAAGGGCACTCTGGCTTCACCCTTTCCAAGATGTATCTATTTGGTCTCTTGGTCATCCATGGGATGTTCATTCAATGCTCTTTTCCAACACCACAGCTCAAAGATGTCAATTCTTCTATCATCCTTATTCATTGCCCAGATCTCAGATGCATAGCTAGTAATTGGAAAGACCATGGCCTGAATCAAACACACTTTAGTCCTCAAACTGGCATCACTACTACTCAATAATTTGGAAAGGTTTCTAACTGCAGATTTTCCAATTGTAATGATTCTCCTTATTTCCTAACTGGTCATACCAAAGGTGTTAATTGTGGATCCAAGCAAGATGAAGCTGTTCACAGTTTCAATCTCCTCTCCATCCATCATGACTGCCTATTGGTTCAATGGTTCGAATCTTTGTTTTCTTGATATTGAAAGACAATCCATACTGAAGGCTGCAATCTTTAATCTCCTATAACAAGTGCTCCAAGTCCTTCTCACTTTCAGCAAGCAAGGTTTTGTCATCTGCCTAACACAAGTTATTGATGAGTCTCCCTCTAATCCTGATGCCACATTCCTCTTTGAAGAGTCCAGCTTATTGGTTAATTTGCTCAGTATATAGACTGAACAGGTATGGAGAGAGAATGCATCCCTGATGCACACCCTTCCCAATTCCAAACCATGCAGTACTCCCCTGCTCCATTCGCAAAACAGCATCCTGTTACAGGTCTAAGTTCCTCATTAGCACAATCAGGTGCTCTGGGATTCTCATTCTTCTCAATGTCAGCCACAACTAATCATGATCCACACAGTCAAATGTCTTTGTATAGTCAATAAAGCACAAATAGATATTCTTCTGGTATTCTTTACTTTTAGCAAGAATCCATCTGACATCAACAATGATATCATTGCTTGGGTGGGAAGCCTGTTGTGTGGGAAAACATGAACTGGTGGGCAGGCTTTTGTATTTAAAAGTCAGTTGGGCCCCAGGGCCTGAAGCCCTCAGGCCCACTACTGATTGTGTTTGAAGAGAACATTGTTCTAAGTGTTGTAGCACTTGTCTGTCATTTTGCTGTACTGTGATTACTTGGAGTTGCTGTGATAAAGAAACCTTTTCCACTGGTGTGTCAAATTCCAAAAGGGTTGCCCAATGTGGATGGGTTTGGGTGGAGCTCCCTGGTTAAGACAGACTAGGAAGCAGGATGGGCCATCTATTTCCTAAATAAAAGGCTTTTGAAAACCCTATGAACACTAAACAAAGAGAACAGTTACAGTTGTGTAGTGGTAGAACCCAGATTGGAAGTCAGTTGAAATGGGGAAAATCAGTAACAAACATCATTTAATAATTGGTACCTGCAATGTTCACAGCTTGGATACTGGAAAACTAGAAATTGTTAAAAATGAAATAGAACCCATGAATATTGACATTGCTAGGCATTAGTGAGGTGTGATGGCCACTTTGAATCAGATATACTATGAATCAAATATACTATCAGATATATGATATATTACACAGGGATTTAAAAACAGAAAAAGAATGGTGTTGCATACGTAGACAAAAAGTCCGTTTCAAGTTCTATCCTGAAATACAATATTATGAGTGATAGGATAATATCCTTACGCATACAAGGAAGACTGGTTAACATGACTATTATTCAAGTATATGCTCCTACATCTAGTGCCAAAGAGGAAGAAATAGAGAATTTTTAAAAAAAATTTCCAGTCTGAAATTGACCAAATGTATCTGACACACTAGAAATGGATAAATCAAACCTACCTAATAGTGCTACAGAAAAATAAAAACCTTGACAATCTACTTTTATATAGATTATAGAAAAGACAGTTTTATAAAGGAAGTATCCTCTTTAAATTATGGTGTTGTCATGAGTTGAAACCAACTCAGCTGGAATGGGTTTTGAATGACAGTGCTGTGCATAAAAGGGTCAGCCAACACAGAAGGTAAAATCTGATTCAAATCTGAAATAAAGCTTCTTGGAAGAGGCAATTTCATTGCCATCTAGTAGTTTCTGACGTACCAATCTTACAAAGACAGATCGGAACTCCCTTATAGGGTTTCTGAGCTTGTAATATTCATGGAAACTGATGGCTACATCGTTTGCCCATGGAGTGGCTAGGCTAGTGAGTGTGAACTAACAACCTTTGAGTTAACAGATGAACACTTAATTACTGTACTACTACTTGGGGTCCTTTCCTGGAATAGTAGGTGTTGGTGGCTTAGTGATAACAAGCTGTGTTGAAATCCTAAAGACACACAGTTTGACTCCACCAGCAGCTCCACTGGAAGAATGATGGCCCATCTCCTCCCATATGATTTACTGTCTCCAAAAAACCAGCTATGGGGCAATCCTGACTCAACAGTACAAAATAAAGGAATAAGAGGCAAAGAATGAGAGTCAATGAATGGGGAAAGTTGAGGAATGAAGGAAAGCAGTAGAAAGGAAAAGATTTGGGAAACTTTAAATATGTTTGGAAGGGAGCTCTAGTGGCCTAGCGGCAAGACACTGCACTGCAATCCCAGAGGTACGCGGTTCAAATCCACCAGATGTTCTGCTGGAGAAGTAGGGGGCAACCTCCTCCTGTACCAGTCAGATCTGATTTGACAGTACATGTAAAAATAATACAATAAAAATAAAAAAATTTTAAAAAAATGTTTGGAGAATGACCACTGACAACATAAATTAAAAACTAAAGTGTGTTTAGTGAGAAGTGAGGCAAGAAATGTTAGTTTTAGAAGGAAATCAGGTTTGGAGAGTGCTTACATGGAGGAATTAACATTTTGTGTGATGGTAATAGAAAGTTAGTTAAGATTGTATGAAAGAAATTACATGGTCAGCTGTGTTTAGAGTATATTTACAGCAGTGCTGAAGTGACTAGGGAGACATATAAGGAGATCTGTTGGCAGCACTTTCTTTTAATTCAAGAGAGATGACTTAAGGATTCTAACCTCAACAATGAAGCAAAAAAACCCAGACAAACAAAAAACAACAACAAACACACACCAAAACCCAAAACCAAACCGCTGAAGAACAGGCAATGTTAGTGATGGAATTAGCAAACCCAAAGATCAGTAAGATATGCATGATGGAATGCTAGTGCCCAAGGAATAAAATATGAGATTAGCAGATTTTCAGAGGGAATGGAGTAGATTCAAAATACGAGGTCTGAGGAACATGTAAATGTATCTGGAATATGTGGAAATCTGGAAGTTAGCAACAGAGGGCTGGTTTAAGCCATTCACTGACTTTTAGGATTGTCTAGAGGATTTATCCTTTGTGACAAAAGGGACAACTTGAAGGGCAAAGATCAGGTATAAAACCTAATATTTGCATAGATATTTTGCAGTTTGAAATGATTTTTTAGTATAGATTTGATGCCTTTAACTATCTGAAGGAAAAGAGGCTGTTACACCTTACTGCCTTATGATAGAGCCTACGACACAAGAAGAGAATTCTATAAATAGCACATAGTAGAACCTAGTCTCAAAGTCAAATTTTCTGGCTTATAATTTAGTACTCATTCTATTGTGACTACACATAGTTAATGTCTTCTAATATTTCATACATATTGCACTCATTTCAATTTTGTTGAAAAATTCTCTCCATTTCTCTGCTTTCATTGAAGCCAAATAGTAACTTTCTATAATCAGTACTGTGACAAGTGAGAAATAGCTGTCGAGTTATGTTTGGGGCAGTAGTATTAACCAAGCCAATTTTGATTTGGGACTTCTTAATTACTGCAGTCAGACTAGCGGCATTTAACATTAAGATGGTGAAAAGTATGATATTAGCCATCCTGTGCTCTCTCTTGCCAATGATTTAGCTTCTGTTTAGACCTCATTTGTTGTGGCAGGATGGATCTTTTAAAAATTGACTTAGGCAAAGAGGAAAACACAAATTAAAGTAGCACCATCTGCCTTAGTATCCATCCAATCTTACTGAATCAGAGCGTTCTATCTTTGGGGAACTATCTGACAACCTCTCAGACTTCATAAAGGGTAGGTAAATGGTAGGGAAATACGCAGGAAGAGATTGCACACCTTTTCCAAAAGGCTGAAAGTAATTGAGTACTATTTTCCCTCCTTCCCTTATCACAGTAGACAATCACTAATGCAAACACAGCATGGCAATGGTTTAATAGAAAGAAATATTTAATAGAATTAACATAAATATGAGTGGCATCAAAGACATATTTTGTGTAATTTCATATTCTTTAGTCAGATTTCTGTGATGATATTTTAAAAATCCTTAGCGCCGATTTCCTGAGATTTATGTCTGAAAGAAACATTAGTTTCCAAATTCGTTTGGGTAGAAATTGAGCCACTGATTGATTCTGCTGCAGTTTTAGTCAAGTTTCATTTAATATGCAAAATGATCGTTATCTAATATTGACAAGAGGGCAAAGAGAAGATGCTTTTGAAACATAAGAAAATGACTCTTTTCTCAATGTGGTTACTACCTACGTACAGCTGGCTGATCATGAAATGTGCAATTCAAGCTTTCATTTCTATACTTTAGATTGACAGTACCCTCGGGTTAGAGGAGTGAGCTTCATTTACTGAGAAGTCATGGAAAGTCATCTTGATTGTCTGACCAGGCGGCAGTTCTTGAAGGATAATGTTAAAAGGTAAGAGAATAGAAAAGCTAGTTCTTATTACCTGAAGTTCAGTGCACTCTCCTAACTGAAACACACAGCTGAGGGAAAAATGGGAACGGATCTCACTTCAGATTCCATCAGGCTTTAAATATTTCTGCTTTAATGTTGTCAGTGTTAGTTCCTTAGTTTCACCAAATACAAGATAATGGTGCAAGCAATCTCTTTTTTAGGGGGAAAAAAAAGGTGACCAGTCCCACATTACAGGAATGTGTTTGTAATCCTCTCTCTTATCCCAACCACTTATATCTTTCTGAGCACAGGCAAGGATTTGTGTATTAAAAGTGACTGGAGTGATAAAATGTTTGTTTATTCAATTTCAGAAAGAATGTTTATTTTTCTGTGGCTACAGAGTCAAAGTTTATGCTAATACATTCCACACACACATATATATGTATACTACCATTAAGGTAATCTCTCGATGCTCAGTTCTCTCTGTCACACAAGAAGGCTGAGCAAGGGCTTGTGCTGTATTTTGTAGTCATATTTATTGCCATATGGCCATTTCCAAATTACACTGTGTTGTAAGTTGAGATTGTCTGAAGGAGTCTGGCTAATTTCCAACTTGGGAATACCTTTTAGAAAAGCTGATGTTAATGGAAATACAATCGTCTGGTAATGCAACAGCGCTAATATTGTTTTATTGAGTTAGTTAGGCAGCTAGCTATTGTGTGTTGCAGAAAATATGGTTTGTGGTACAATGATCAAATGTTGCTTTTGTGCCCTCTATCTCTCTCATTAAGTATATAATTCATCTAAGCAACATAAACTATATGATTTTTTCCTATGTCTAAGTCACTTTTTAAGCATCCAAATTATAGTTTTGGATTGAACAGAGAGAATGAAACACATCCGGAATTTTTCTTGTTCTGTTGTCACCTTCCTGTATATCCTAGCTACCACTTTTGTTTATAGAGCCATTGTTCTTAAAGTATGATACCTCAATCTCTACCACTTGAGAATTTGTTAGAAATGAAAGAAAGTGCAAGTATAGGGAGGCCCCAGCTATACCTGTGTGAATAAGTTTTCCAGGTGATTCCAATGGTCATATATGAAAACTGTGGCTTTAGACTTCTGTTTTAAATAGTTGTTGACCTATGATAGAAGATAAATAACTTGGGATCTTCAAGTTGAACTTCAGAGTTGTTACTTCCCTAGAACTTTCCAAGGTAAAACTACAGGGTTCTTTTACGTCAATAAATTAAATACACATCACATCCTGATGAAGCAATGATTATGTCCATATTTATTATATGGATGGAGAGAACAAGTAATAAAAGAGTTAAATTATTTCTTTAGACACACAAGGTAAATTCCTTATAAGAAATAAATGTATTTCTGTTCTCTTATGCCCTAATGTTTAAAACAATACAATAAGAAGTACAATAACAATAGTACAAAACATATAATTCCTCAAAAGCTAGTATTTTCAAACCATATTTTCATATAGCTCAGAAAGCTTCAGATATACAGATACAATTGTAAAATGTAATCTTTTCTGAAATTTAAGGAGTCCTGGTAGAGAGTGCCTACTGTACTGAGCTGCTAACCAGAGGTCAGCAGTTTGACTCCGTCAGCTTCTCCTCAGAGAAGGATGGGTTGTAAACATTTATACCTTCAAATCCTGATGGAGGGTCTCTATGAGACAGATTGAACTCTGTGGCAATGTCGTTGTCATTCACCAGCAAGTTGGAAATGAATTGGACTAATAATTGACCTGCCAATGGATTTTCAGAGACTGGAAACTGCATGAGAAGTGGCCTTCCATCTTCCTCCCTCAGAGTAGTTGTTAGGTTCAAACTCCACGTCTGAGTTGGTAGTACAACTCCTTACCACTAATGCACAGTGGTAGAGCATGGACTCTTAATAGAAAATACGATTTACCAATGAAATCACCTAAGAATACCAAAGTAAAGGCATTCTTCAATATGTCCAGTGATTTAAGGAACCTTGCTTAATACAGTGGGCTTAACAAAAGGTCAGTGTTCACATCTACCAGTCACTCTGTGGGAGAAAGATAGGCCACGTCCTCCCTTTCTTTCTCATCTCTTAAAACTCCTGTAAACACTAAAGGGAACATCAACTCTAGAAGTGGAAGACTTCTGACGGAGATGGAGGACTTCCCTTTCGCAGGAAAAAAACCAAGCAAAACAAAAAAATCTAAAAACAGCAACAACAAAAACCTCTTTGGACTTTTTTTTTGAAAGTAATGCAACACCTTCCAGAACATCCTGTTCATTCTTTTCTGGTAAGTCTCCATAGCTGAATGTGATTTTCAAGAGGGTCAGTGAACCTGTGCTCTTTTCTCCATATGTGTAACCACCCTGCTGGGATTTGCTAATATTTAAATCCCGTGATCATCTACTTGGAAGTAATTTATGTGATAAACTATATTCATACTGGTTCTTTAATCAAAACAGTTGATAAATAATAAGTTTAGAGGAGAAGAATAATTAAAGGACTTACCTTTCTGCCAGAGCCAACAGTGTTAAGTTTCATTATATAATGCATGTAAGAAAGTAGTTGTCAATGCTGTAAGTCAGTAGCAGAAGGAAGAATTATTGCCACTAAGAGACTATAAATTTTGGGGTGTGAATGTGACTTGTCCTACCTGAGTATTCAGAAAAATTAATTTATTTAAAGTATTCAGCCAGATGCAGGTTATCCTGAAACTACTGAAAATTTATTTCCAATATGTATTTTAACTGCTTCTAAAGCAACTTAAGAAGTAATACAGAAGTAGTCATAAGCTAAGCAAATGAGTAAAGCTGGCATGATTGTTTATTTTTATTTTAAAATTGTATTTTATTGTCCATAGGAAATTGCCCTCATCAAGTGGACCCAAGTGGTCCCCATGAGGAAGCATATAAAGATGCTTATTAAGTGGATCCCTTTTACTTTTAGACTGGGAGGGGGCATTTAGTGGAAACTGGCATTTTCCTGCTAAATGCCTCTAAACCCAAACCAAGATAAACTTTCCAATTAAAAAAAAACAGAACACTCAAAAAAGTCTTTCTCCAACTCTTAGTTGCTAATCTTTCCTTCAAAAGTAAATTCTTTCACTCTGAATTCCTAAACAAGTCTACAAATCTAACACTAATTTCCTAACTCCAAGTAGAGCTCAAGACAAAGGTTTGCTGCTTTCAACAAAGCTGTATTCCTGTAAGGCAAATCTTTCCTCTTGTAGCATATCTAGTCAAGTGCTAAAGGAGTTCTGATGGTGGTTCCTTTGTAAGGAGTTGTACTGCTATTCAAAGGTAGGATGTTTGAATCCACCAACAGCTTCATAGGAGAAAAATGGGCAATCTCCTCCCTTGTGATTTATTGCCTCTGAAAACCATCTGGAGGCTCAGTTATGGGCTGGTTACAACTCCATGGTACACCACCACAACAAAATAACATAAGGAGCTGCTCTGCTAGCCTAAAGGTAGACAGTTTGAATCTACCAGCTGCACTGGGAGGAGGGGGGATGGGCAATCTCCTTCCTTGTAATTTACAAACTCTGGAAACCAATGGGTCTACTAGGATTGATTCCAGTGTGATGGCACAAAACAACAACTATGCACTAGTTGAGTGAGGATTTATGATTTTGGTATTGTATAAGACACAATATTCGTGTCTGTCATACATTTTAAAGAGCTCTGGTAGAGTAGTCCATAGAGAGTTGCACTGCTAACTAGAAGGCTATACCTCATTGGAAGTTCAAATCTATTAGCAGCTTCACAGGAGGAAGACTAACAATCTCCTTTCATTGATTTATAGTCAATGGAGGGTCAATTCAGTTTCTTCCACCTTGATGGCAAAGAGTGAATGGGTGAGTGATTGATCAAATATTCTGCAACACTAAGTGAAGAAACATTTAAGATCTATCAAGTATATTCTGATAAATACATAAAGTTTAATAAATAAGTCCTTTCAGAAATCCTATGTCTCCATTTTTAAATATCTATTCATATTAACATGCACATGACCTTTTATTTTAGACTGTTCTAGAAAAGGATATTCTCTTTTTCTTCACAACAAAATGTGCCCACCTTAACTGTACTTCCCAGGCATGTAACTTCTTATTCTTAGAAAAATCTCTTTCTTCCATGAGTCTGAAAGCAGTGCAGCAAACTCCATTTGTAACTCTAGCTACACTGATAACTATTTTTACAAATATTATTACAAAACTAATTCTTAAAAAGTAGAATGGGCTTGGGGGAGGGATTGAATAACAACAAATGAATTTTTTTCTTTTCCTTTTCAAAAAGCGGTAGGTGAGCAGGGAGAAAAGTTCAACAATGAATGGATGTAAATCCAAAGCCTCTGTAAACTTTCATTAAAACAAACAAACAAACAAAAATGTGTAGGTTAAAATATTGAGTCTTCTTATCCATAAGCAAGGTATATTCTTCCATTTCTCCAGGTCTTTTATTGTTTCTTGTAGTAACATTTTGTAATTTTAATAGTTCCTTTGTGTTTCTGGTTAGATTTACTCCCAAGTATTTAATCTTGTGATTAGCTATTGTGAAGGGTATTGCTTTTCTTAGCTCCAGTTCTGTGTTCTGTTTGTTACTGTAGAGAAATCCAATTGATTTTTGTATGTTGATCTTTTATACTGCCACTTTGCTGAATTGGTCAAAAATCTCCAGTAGTTTTCTTGCTGAGTCTTCAGAGTTTTCTAAGTATACTATCATACCATTTGCATAGAGAGATAATTTTACCTCATCCTTCCCAATTTGGATACCTCTTATTTCCTTGTCTTGTCTTATTGCTAAGACTTCCAATAAAATATTGATTAGGAGAGGGGATAGTGGGTATCCTTGCTTAGTTCCTGTTCTCAAAGGGAACACCTTTAATCTCTCTCCATTGAGAACAATGTTGACTCTCTGGTTTGCATATACACTTTTTACTATGTTGAAGAAATTCCACTCTAATCTTATTTTGTTGAGTGTTCTAATCAGGAAAGAGTGTTGGATATTGTCAAAGGCCTTTTCTGCATCACTTTATAGGATCATGTGGTTCCTGTTTTTTGCTTTATTAATGTGATAAATTACACTGGTTGTTTTCTTATGTTGAACCATCCTTGCATACCTGTTATGAATCACACTTGGTTATGGGGAATTATTTTTTGATGCCTTGTTGGATTCTATTGGCCAGGATTTTATTCAAGATTTTTGCATCGATGTTCATGAGAAATATTGGCCTATAGTTTTCTATTTTGGTGGTGTCTTTACCTGGTTTTGGTATCAAGGATATGTTTGCTTCATAGAATGAGTCTGAGAGAATTCCCTCTTATTCTATTTTCTGAAATAGTTTGTGTAGAATTGGAGACAGTTCTTCTCTGAATGTCTGATAAAATTCACTAGTAAAACCATCCAGGGTTTTTGTTTTCTTTCTGGAACTTGTTTTACTACTGTTCCAATTTCTTCTTTTGTAATGAGTCTGTTCAAGCATTCAATTTCAGTTTGTGTAAGTTTATACAGGTTGTCACTTTCTAAGTATTTGTCCATTCCTCCAGGTTTTCATATTTGTTTGAGCTATAGTTTTTCCTAATATTCCAATGTTAGCCTTTTTATTTTAGTTGATTCTGTTGCTCTGTTGCCCTTTTCATCTCTTACTCATATTGCCAAAGGCAATCAATTTACACATTCAATGTTATCCCAATACAAATACCAATTCCATTCTTCAGTGAGATGGAGAAGGCAATCTCCAATTTCATTTGGAATGGAAAAAGGCCCTGAATAAGCAAAGCACTCTTTAAAAAAAGAAATAAGGTAGGAGGCATCTCACTCCCTGATTTGAAATCATATTACATTACCATGGTGGTCAAGACTACGTGGTATTGGTACAATGACAAACGCACAGATCAATGGAATGAAATTGAGAACCAAGGAGATGAAATCAGTTAAGTGGGGAAACGGCAGCCTTTTTAACAAATGGTATTAACAAAATTGGAAAGCTATCTGTAGAGAGCTCAAGAAAGATCCACATCTCACTCCATACACAAAAATCAACTCAAAGAGAATCAAGGACCTACGACTAAAACATCATTAGAGAAAAGCTTGGAAGAACTCAAGAAGCCCTAATACACAACGTACAACCAGGAGAGAGTAAAAGAGGTGAATGGGACCTTCTAAGAACCAAATCCCTATGTACATCCAAAAACTTCTCCAACAGCTAAAAAGGGAAGCTTCAGACTGGAAAAAAATATCTAATGATGACATGTCTGATAAGGGACTTGTATCTAGAATTGATAAAATACTCCAGCAACACAACAAGATAAAGGTAGACAATCCAGTTGAAAAATGGGCACAGGATATGAACAGACACTTCACCAATGAAGACATTCAGATGGTGAACAAACACATGAAGAAATGTTCAAAATCCCTACCTGTAAGAGAGATGCAAATAAAAAGAAATATGAGATATCATCTCACCCCAGTAAGAATAGCAAAATTTAACAAAACAGGAAACAACAAATGCTGGCAAGGTTGTAGAGAAACTGGAACCCTTATTCACTGTTCATGGACGTGTAAAATGGTGCAACCATTATGGAAGGCAGTATGGTGCTTTGTCAGAAGTTGCAAATAGAAATACCATAGGACCCAGCAATTCCACTACTGGGAATATACCCTAAAGAAAGCAGAACTATCACCCAGGCAGATATATGCACACCCATATTTATTGCAGCTTTGTTCACAATAGCAAAGAGTTGGAAGCAACCCAAGTGCCCATGAACAAACTAATGGATAGAGAAGATGTGATATATTCACACAATGAAATAGTACACTGCATTGAAAAACAAGGTACTCATGAAATATTATACAAAATGGGTGACCCAGGAGGAAATTATGCTGAGTGAAATATCGCAGTTACAAAAGGACAAATACTGTATAGTGCCACTGTTGTACAGTGGAACTGACATCAGAGTTGAGGGAAAACTAAGAGGGGATAAATAATGTATACTGAACTGAAGCAAATGAGGGAGAGAGCTGTTTAGGAGGATTGTATGATTAGGTATTATTGCATTGACAATAGTCCAGAATGAAAGCTGCATAGTGGAGTGGACTTGGGTGGGGGTGGAGATTGTTTAACAATGAAAGAATTTTTTTTTTTCTTTTTTATGCATCAGAGAGTTGGACAATGACTAGGGAGGATAGAAGGAAAATTGACGCCTTTGAGTTGTGGTGCTGGAGAAGAGTACTGAGTGTACCATGAACTGCTAAGAAAACAAACAGATTCATCCTGGAGAGGGTTAAACCAAGGTGCTCCTTAGAAGCAAGGATTCTGGGTCTTAGGCTGACATAATCTGGACTTGTTGCAAGGAGGGACCGGTTCTTGCACAGGGACATCATGCTTGGGAGGGTGGAGGACAGCGCAGGAGGAGAAAACCCTCTGTGAGGTGGATTGATTCAGTAATTGGGATGGGTGTGTTGGGGCAGTGCGATTGGCACAGGATAGAGCAGGACTTAGGGCTGTTGTACATAAGGTCGCTATGAGTTGCAAGCGCCTTGACGGCACATAACAGCAACAACAACCTTTCAAAGAGAAAAGTGTACTGAGGGAAGCAATGGGGAGGGAAGAAAGTGTACAAGAGTGAATGAATGGAAATCCAACATCTCCATAAGCTTTAATTAAAATAAAAAAATAATTTCTGGGGAAAAAAGAAAAAAAAACAACATGGTCTGAATCAGGTTCACCCTAGTCCTCAAACTAGTACTATTGCTCCTCTGTAATTTGGAGAGGTCTCTGACAGCAGTTACAGTCTCTTTGTAGGGGAACTTCTGTTTTAGTTACAAAATTACATAAGAAAGCATATAGCAGAGTATCTGAACCATAATGTGCTTTTAATAAATGATGTTATTAATAAGTAGGTTTTCCTGTGTATTCTTTTAGCTCTCATCTTTTACAATAAAAAAAATTGAACGATATTTTGAAGAAAGTGTAGGTTAACAATGTCTCAAATATTCAACTTCTCCAAATTGGTGTTTCCTTCCATCATCTCTATCGTCAGGTTTCCCTCCTTCCCCCTGTCCTCTTGCTTCAGTATATGTGTCTTTTGATTCTGTATTTTCCTAAAATTTCTCACATTAACAAAACAATATCCATAGAAATCACTTATGTCATTATAGATAGAAATGTAGGCTGATGCCTGATCACAGGGGCTGGTGGCCAATGATCCAGGCACATGTAGTCTGAGGTTGTGGATTGTTGACTGTTGGAGCAGCTAGATCATGTCAGATGCCAAAAGCAGAATAAGCATAATTGAACTTCCCAAGAACATTTCTATATATATATTTTCAGAGATACAAATCAAACTCATAGGAGAAATAAGTGTGGCAGTTGGGTCATACCTTTTAGTAGGGTGATACTCCAAGATCAAGTCATGATATTTTTAGCTCTTTAATTTTTTTATCGTTATACTAGTTTATTTACAAAATTCAATACTTTGTTTTCCAGAACAGATTCTTCCAATTTTAACAGATAACCTCTCCAGTATGAGGAAAAGTAGAATTTTAAAATAGAAACTGGTGGCTGAAAGGCCATGTTATTAAATTCATTATACCACACCTACTACATTTAACTATATGCTTCTTACACACAATTTTATCAACTGTTTTAAAATTTATTCACAAGTAGCGCATACACTAACAGGAGCTCTATCTTGATACTGTGAAGGTATAGAATTCTGGTCTTCTTTCTTCAGTCCAATTTTATTATAGTGTAGTTACTAAGTTTAAGTTTTGCACACCTGTCAGTAAAATGTATATTTCCACTTCTTTATTATTAGTAACCAAATTTGATTAACGGTAAACCATGTGTGTCAAAGTAGAACTGCACAGCACAGGGTTTTCAAAAGCAGATTTATTAGAGGTACACAGCTGAACTCTTCTCCCGAGACATCTCTGAGTGGGTTTAAACTGCCAACCTCTTGGTTAATAGTTGAGCCCTTAGTCATGTGTGCCACCCAATACTCTAAGCTATGCTATTTCTTCAATGTCATATTTTTCTTTCTGAATTGTTTTGTTGTTTGTTGTAGAGCTGTACCTATCCCATAGCTGACCCTCCAGAGAGTTTTCAGAGGCAATAAATCTCAAGGGAGTTGATTGTCCATCTGTATCACAGCAACAGATTTTTTACAAATTTATATTATAGAATTCTAGCAATTCCCATCCTTATTTAAAACCTACCAACATATGATCTTAGTGGCTAAAAATATCATCTTACATGAATATTTGGTTTTTGAAACAAAAATTAAGGCACTGATTATGTCACTGATTTAAATGATTGTTATAACAATAAAATAAAGCTAAGTTTGGGATGCTTTAAAACTCTTGAAGGGAAAATAGAGTGGTTTTTATTAAATGTAAGTCCCATAAACCTATGTCTTTATCGTATACAGTTTGTGGCTAGGTAGCCATGTTGGTAAGGTATTAAGACATAATCCATTTCTATGGAATAGGAATAAACAGAGTATTTTAGAAATCAAAAAATTGCATCTCCCTTTTGAGATTTCTAGTCTGACAGACTTGAGATTTACTCTGGCCAGTGCTCTATTGAAAATCTAGTAATTACTACCTAACCTTGGGGAAACATGAAGCTGCTTGAAGGAAGGAACACACAGATGGTACCTGCCATAGGAGCATTTCATGTATGAACAAACTGGCTTTAATTGATTAAACTGGCAGATTTTGTATGTTAATTATTATGTAACATTATTGAACTTGTTGAAGAAAGAAGAGATTAAGAAAAAAACTGTCTTAGTTACCTAGTGGTGCTCTCACAGATACTTGATGTTATGTACTGTGGAGTTGGAATCAACCCTCTAGTGGGTTTTCAGAGGCAGTTCATTGCAAGGAAGGAGATTGCCCATCCTTCTCTGGTGGAGCAGCTGTTGGATTCGAACTATGTACCTTTGGGATTACAGCGCTGCTTCTTACCACTAGGCTTCCAGAGTGAGCAGATTTCATTCTTGCTGCCGTTGTTATTATTTACCATTAAGTTGAAATCTACTCATGGCTGACCCCCCAGCATTTCAGAAGTACTAAACTCATGGGTGGAGATTGCTCATCTTTCTCTTATGTGGAAGCTAGTGGATTCAAACCACATGCCATTGGACTGGCAATCCAATTCCTTACCATTAAGACACTTAAGAGCTGCCCCTAGTACTAATAGATTTAACAAATAGAAATTTACTCTTACACTTCTTTTGAGACTGTTGTTGTTGACCTTAGGAATATGACTCCCAGTGGCCCTAGACACAGCGGATCTGAACCCTGTCTTATTCTCTTGCATCCTCATCATATCTGACATACTTGAGGCTAATTAGTCGGTGTATCACTCCATCTGTTTGAGAGTCATTGTCTTTTTTGCCATCCCTCCACCTTTTGAAGCATGATTTCTCTCCCTAAGAAATAACTTCTCCTAAGTACATGCCCAAAATACATGAGATGAAGCTTTCTTCTCTGTCTCCAAGGAACACTGACTGCATGTTAACCAAGACATATTTGCTTTCCCTTTTGGTGATCTATGAGATTTTCGGTACTCTACTCCAGCACCACAACTCAAAAACATTAATTCTTCTTCTGTAATGATTATTCATTGTCAAATTCTCAGATGCATATTAAGTGACAGAGAAGACTACGACCTGAATTAAGAGTACCTTAGTCCTCAAACTGACACCATTACTCCTGAGTAATTTGAAGAGGTCCCTGACTGTAGACTTCCCTAATGCAAAATATATCCTCTTCTCTTGAATGTTGGTACCAATAGTGTTGACTGTCGATCTAAGTAAGATGAAACAATTGATAGTTTCAATCTTTTTTCCATAAATCATGATATTGACTATCATTCCAGTAGTGAGAAATTTTGTTTCCTTGATGTTTCAGATGTACTGAAGGTTGTAATCTCTGAATTTCTTCAAAGCACTTCAAGTTCTCTTCATTTGCAGTATGCAAGATTGTGTTATCTGCATAATGCAGGTTATTGATGAGTCTTTTTCTGGTCTCGATTACACCTTCTCTTTATAGAGACCACATTCTTAAATTATTTGCTCAACATACACATTGAATAGGTATTGAAAGTGGATACAACTCTGACACACAACTTTCTTAATTTTAAAACAGCTTTTTGGACTAGGTATAGGTTTTACATGAGCAGAATTAAGTGCTCTGAGATTCACATACTTCTCCATGTTTGTTATGATGCCCAGTCAAACGCATTTGATGGTCCATAAAGTATAAGTAGACATTCTGGTATTCTCTGCTGTTAGCTAAGATATATCTAGCATCAGCAACAATACTCTTGGTGCCAAAGCCTCTTCTAAATACAGCCTAAATTTCAGGGAGTTCACTTTCTGGGAACCCATCAAGTGAGGTCCATGTATAAAGTCACTATTTGTGTTTGTTATTTTTAAAGGTATTTGCAATAAATAAATCATTGAACATACAAAACTCAATCTTTTGATTTCTTGCCTCATTTCCATCACCAAGTCAGTGAATTTTCCAACCACCATTTATTCTACATTGTTTCCTACTTTTTTTTTTAATTTTAGGCACCAAATCATGAATACATTTGGATTTCATGTTTGGTCAATTTCAGACTGCAGAATTTGTTAAAAATCTTCAGTTCCCCTCATTATGCCTTTAGCAATTGGTGTATATATTTCAATGATAGTCATATGAACAGGTCTTCCTTGTAGAGTATGCATTGTATCCTGTCACAACATTATGCCTTAAGGTAGATCTTGGAGTTGTCTTTTTATCTATGAGTCTAAGTATCGTTCTTCCTGTTTTCATTCTCAGTATAATCTATCATGAGATTTTGCTGTTTGAAAGCTGCCAATGCCAGTCCATCTCATTTACTTATGCCCAGAATGTCAATGTTCATTCTTTTCCATTTGATTTTTACAATTTCTGTTTTTCCTACATTCAAACTATATGAATGTTGTTGTTATTGTTACATGCCTTCAAGTCACTTACAACTCATAGCAACCCTATATACAACAGCCCTAAACTCTGTTCTGTCCTGTGCCAATCGCACTGTCTCTAACACTCCCATCCCAATTACCCCAGTCACTGAATCAATCCACCTCATAGAAAGCCTTTCCCTCCTACACTGTCCCTCCACCCACCCTTCTCCAAGGACAGGTCCCTCCTTGCAACATGTCCAAAATATGTGAGATGGAGCCTCAGAATCCTTGCCTCCAGGAAACCGCCCGTTTAACCATTTCCAGGATGAATCCGTTTGTTTTCCTAGCAGTCCATGATACTCTTCTCCAGCACCACAGCTCAAAGGCATCAATTCTCCTTCTATCCTCCTTAGTCACTGTCCAACTCTCTGATGTACAACAAGTGATAGCAAAGACCATGGCCTGTATCAGACCCACCTTAGTCTCTGGAGAGACACCATTGCTCTTCAGTACTCTGGAGAGGTCCCTAACAGCAGATTTTCCCATGACAATACGTCTTTTAATTTCCTGGTTACTGGTGCCAAGAGTGCTGTGGAGCCAAGCAAACTAAAGCTGAGAACAATCTCAGTCTCTTCACCATCCATCCTGATGCTGCAAATTGGCCCAGTGGTGAGAATATTTGTGTTCTTGACATTAAGCCTCAGTCCATATTGGAGGCTGCAGTACTTGACCCTCTGCAGCAAGTGCTTCAGGTCCTCCTCAGTTTCAGCAAGCAGGGTTGTGTCGTCCGCACGTATGCAGATTGTTGATGAATCTTCCACCAATCCTAATGCCACACTGCTCCTCATAGAGCCCAGCCTCCTGGATAATCTGTTCTGCATACAGGTTGAAAAGGTATGGAGACAGGACACCTCCCTGTCATACGCCCTTCCCAATTTTGAACCATGCAGTGTTTCCTGCTCTGTTCTGATGACTGCCTCTTGGTCCAAATATAGGTTTCACACTAGCACGATCAAATGTTCTGGGATTCTCATTCTTCTCAGAGTCAGCCACAGTTTGTTATGATCCACACAGTCAAACGCCTTTGCATAGTCAATGAAACATAGATGTACATTCCTCTGGTATTCCCTGCTTTCAGCCAAGATCCATCTAACATTAGCTACAATATCCTTAGTACCACGACCCCTTCCAAACCCAGCCCGAACTTCTGGCAGTTCTCTGCTGATGTGCTGTTCTATTTTAATTATTAAAGAAGGTTTCCTCATTTTGATTAACATCTAATCAGGGTTGTCTGTATCTCTAATACCACAGCTACTCCTGTTTTTCTATAGAGTTTTCTGAGGCTTTCTATATCAGAAGTGGATGGCCAACCCTACTTCCTCATCTGCCTTGATCTGATAATGCTACTAAAACTTGGGTGACTCTTCTGACGTTTGACATGCCAGTGATACATTTTCCAGCATCATAGCAACAAACTGACAAGCAAGTACTGTACCAGTAAGAGCAAATGATAAAGCAAGTGTATGCCAAAGTTATGAAATAATTTTATATGACACACAACATAAAATAATTAGCAATATGCAAATCATTTTCCCAATACAACATACTGACAGAATAAATGTTGTATCTTTAAGAGTGAATCAGACATATGAATATCATGATGCAGGACTCATTTGAGGCCTATAGAAGCATGGCAAGGTAGGGTTCTGTGATACTCTTTGGAGACTAGAAGTCCAAATTAATGGTGTCAACTCTAGGGGAAAAGCCTATTCTTTGCTCTCTTTCTGTTCTTTGTGAAAAACCCTTGTTTCTTTCAGCATGTGTAGTCCAGGAGTTTCTTGTAGATGTCTTTGGCCTTCCTCAACATCAAGGTGCTTCCTTGCAGAGACTTGACTTCAAAAGGAAGCACTCTAATCCTGGCAATTCTTCCTTAGTAGTACTGAGGGAACTTACCTTGGTTTATTTTGCTCTGGTGGCTACTCCATAAGGAGTTGGACTGCTGAAGCAAAGGGTTAGTATCATTGACACTACAAACCCCACTGTGTCTGTAAGAGAAAACTGTAATCTTCTTCTTTGCAGTTTACAATCTTGGAAAAACCATTGAAGATTCAGCCATGAGTTAGTTCTGACTCACGGGCAAATAGGGGTTTTTTTATTTTTTTATTTTAATTTTAATAAAAGATGTTGCAGGTCCCAACATGGGGAAACTATCTTAACATTTGATCATCAGGATTAAGTTATTCTGACCTTAATCCCTTTGCAAGTATTTGGTTTAACTACTCATGGAGCCATCTCATTGCTTCCACATTATATGATTATACACATATGGTTGGTTTTAGGACACAGTTGAATCCCTGACAGCAACTATTTGGTATCATGCAAAGAAAACAGAAGTTGAAAGCACTTTTTCATGCTTTGCTTTCCTATTGACATTGTCTGCAAGAAAACACTTTCTGTTTTTCAAGTTTGACTTGTAAAGTCTATTTTCTAAGAATTTAAGTACACATACATTTCCTGTAAAATGGGGTAATAGGACCGCTTTTTTTCTTATGAGGTTCTGATGATAAAAATGCTCTAAAAAGTAAGCATCTGAATGACCAAGATTGTTCATATGATTTCCTGATGCCATAACTGGACATTTTCTCCCAATTTCAGTAAATGGTCTCCTTGGCTTCAGACTATTGAAAATCTGCACAATATTCCAAATAGCTCTGATATTTTACATGCTACAAAAAGAACAAATCTGAAATGGTGTGAAAATAAAAAGTTATGCCAAGTCCTAAGTGATTCTCTACTTATTTTGCCCTAATGTGCACTTCTTCACAAGGTAGACTTGGAATTTCAGTTCAAATAGTATTCTTTAAAGGATGTATAAATACCTTTATGCACTCAAATGTCATCTGAAATAAAATGCCACTAATGATGGGATTCATTTCCACTTTTCTCTCGTTTATGGGTTGCTTCCTGCCCCAAAGAGATGGATGGTGATTCCTGAAGGCACTTGACTGATGATGAGCCAGTTTCTAGAAACAACAAGAAAGACAAAAAGTCATAAAACCTCAGGCCCAAACCCAAAGACGTTAAATATAGACCCTTCAACCTTGAAACAAAATGGAACCGCTTTGGTCCCAGCTGGTGCTTGCTGAGAACAAAGACAAAATTCATGAGAGTAGTCAAGAATGCGTTCTTTGTTTTTTACTATTTCTGAGAATGGAAGGTGTAAGCTACCAATATTTTGCATGAACATGGAAAAAAATCTTATGCTTATTTTTGCTAACCCAAATGAAACATCTCTCTGGAGGTACAAACCCACCAAAAGCTCTGTGGGAGAAAGATGTGCAATATCCTTCTGTGTGATCTACAGTCCCCAGAAGAACACACTAGAGGGTTAGCTATGAGTCAGTTCCAATTCAGTGGCAATGAGTGAATGAGTGATTCCTTATAGGGTAGAAATCTAGAGCATGCTAAAGCTCATGCATAAGTGAATTAACTTTTTCTGGCTTTTTACCAGGCACGACTGGAGTGGAAGCTACATTTAGATAACATCATCTAGCATTGGTTGTATATAGTCTATCATCTCATAGATACAAATTCATTTCCCAATCGGTCCTTCCACAGAGAGAGATGTATGCAGATTATGCTTGCTGCTCTTGCATGGTTAATTCTCTGTGGATCCCTGTGAGACTTTGCAGAAGTATATGTATGAAACAGGATTGAATATACAGTAAGACTGAAAATTTATATGCTGTGCTCAGGAAAAATAAAATCTCTGTGACTGATTTAAACTTTTTACATAACCCTTTTCCACAGAGTGTCAGATGAAATGGAAACTTACCTAATAAACATATTTTAGCCTCTTCTGGCTTCAGTCTGTCTTGGTTGGTAATATTAGTACAACATTTCATTTCTGAAATCTTATGCCTGAAGTTGTTTACTAATAATCTTGGTGCCAAGTGGGTGCAAACTGGAGATGGCTATAACTTTGAGGCAGTGTGTGGGTGACGAGCTCAGACTTAAACTAAGATCCTTGGGCTCCATTGTTAATCTTTTGCCAGACTCTGGTGGACCTTTCATCCTCTGCTCATCATGTTTCCATCTTCTGTGAAGCTAGAAAACCTGAGGGGACTAGTAATCTCTCTCGTTGCTGGGTTAGTTCCTATCAGGCTTACTATTGAAACCCTTGGAAGGTAGAACTGGTTAATGTGCTTGACTTTTAAACAAAACATTGGTAGTTTAGGTCTATCTACAAGCACCTCAGAAGAAAAGTCTGGAAATCTGTTTTGGAAGAAACTCACACATTAAACCCCTACTGAGTATGATTTTACTCTAACGCACACATGGTTTCCATAAATTGGAGTTGATTTTGCTGCTTTGTTTTGTTTCAGTGGATGCTCTAGGTATTAAGTATTTTCTGTATTTGTCCTTGGACTTTTTGCTTCAGCTTCTGCCCCATGGGAGGCAGACTAGCTCCTTATGTGTTTACCAAATCCAGATAGTTTCAGGAGCTCTGTTTCCTCCTCCTCTTCATGTCCCTATTTATGCTGAGGCACTTTCTAAAGTGTCCTGGTCATGTCGGTGAGAGACATTCTAGACGGTTTCTTCCCAGTAGAGCTTAATGCCCCTTTCAGGTAATAAAGGCAAATCATATGATTTTCTTCTTTAATTAATTAACATCTTTTTTGTACACTTCTTTTCTACTCATGCATGCTACAATGGCACACTGTTCATTGCCAACAAGTCAGAAACAACTCATAGCTGATGGGGGATTTTCTGTTGCTCTAAACTGCATGGAAGACAGTCCTCATCTTTTTCATGCTTGCCTGTGGGTTGACAGTGCAACTCCTTATCCACTAGGCCACCAGCACTCCACAGAATGGTACAGTGTTATTGTTGTTGTGTACCATCCATTTGGAACCTGTTGTTGTATGTCTTCAAGTCAGAACCAACCCATAGTTGACCCTCCAGTGGGTTTTCAAAGGCAGTTAGGCACAAGGGAGGTTATTGCCCATCCTTCTCCCTCAGAGCAGCTGTCTTTGGAACTGCGGCATAACTTCTTGCCACTAGGCTGCCAGTTCTCCCCACCTGCCAGTGGGATTTTACAGGCATGAATCGCAGGTGAGAATATAGTCCATCTTCTCTCATAGACCAGCTAGTAGATTTGAACCTTATACCATTGAGTTGGTACACTATTCCTTACCATTAGGCTACCAGAACTCCCTGGATAATACATAGTTTTGTTGATAGATGCTGTCAAGTTGAGTATGAATCCTAGCAACACTATGAACAACAGATCTGGATCCTGTCTTATCTTTCCTGCGTAATTCTCACAATCTTTGATACACTAAAACTCACTGCTGCATTTGAGTTAGGGCATTTCTCTCCTTCATCATACCTCTAACTTTCCAAGCATGATGCCCTCTCCAAGGAATAGCCTTTCTAGCAAAGTGAACAAAGAATGTAAGAAAGCTTTAATATCTTTGCCTCCAAGGAACACTTCCACTGAACCTTCTCCAAGACATATCTGTTAGTTCTTTTGGCAGTCCATGGGATATCAGTATTCTTCTCCAATTCTACAGTTCAAAGGCATTAATTCTTCCATCGTACTTATTCATTGTTCAACTCTCAACAGCATAGCAGTGATTGGAAAGATCATGGCCCAAATCAAGATGACATTAAGTACATTGTTGTGGTGGTGTACTATTGAGTCAGAACCTACCAATAGCTGACCTATTGGTGTGTTTTCAGAGGCAGAAGAGGAAATTATTCATCTTTCTCCTGTGGAACATCTGGTGGATTTGAACTGCATGCCTTTGAAACCATAGCACATTTTCTTACTACTAGACTACCAGAACTCCTCTAAGTTTATTATTGTTGTTAGGTGCCACTGAGTAGCCTGTGGCTCATAATAACCCTATGTCCAAGACTGCTGAAGCCTACCCTGTCCTGAGCCAATTTCACTGACTCCAACTCACCTACCCCTATTGCCCCAGTTTCTTAATCAATCCATCTTATCCATTTGGCAGCCTTCCTGTGCTGTCCCTCCACCCTTCTGAGCATGATGTTCTTCAAGGACTGGATCCTACTGGCTATGTGCCCAAAGTATGTGAGATAGAGCTTCAAAATCCTAGCCTTCAAGTAGAAACTTGGTTTCATCTTCTCCAAGAAATGCCTATTTGTTTTCCTGATGGTTTATGGTATGTTCAAGACTCTTTACCAGCACCACAACACAAAGGCACCAATTCTTCTTCTGTCTTCCTTAGTCATTTCCAGCTCTCTGCTTACATAGCAAGTAATTGCAAAGACCATAGCCTGGACCAGGCTCATCTTTGTCTCTAGGTTGACATTGTTGCTTCTCAGTATGCTGGAGAGATCCCTGACAGAAATTTCCCTGGTGCAATTCATCTTTTAATTTCTTGACTGCTGGTGCCAAGAACGTTGCTTGTAGGGCCGAGCAAGCTGAAATTGTTAGCAATCTCAGTCTCTTTTCCATCTAGTATGGTGCTGCCAATTGGCCCAATGGTAAAAAAAAAAAAAAAATCTTTGTTTTCTTGGTGTTGAGACTAGGAGGGTTAATACAAACTAAAATAGTTGTGAAATTGATACTAACTCCTGGTGACCTCAGGTGTTTCTGGGTAGAGCTGTGCTCTATGAGGCTTTCAGTGATTTTGGGGGGATTAGATTGTCAGATCTTTCTTTCAAGTTGCCTGTGGATGGATTAAATTTGTGAACCCTTTAGGTAGCAATCAGACACCTTAACATTTGCATCACCCAGGAGTAGAAGTGGGGATTAGTATAATTCTGGTCTCTTTTATTTTGTCCTATACCCACAGAAATATATCCTGTTATTTTTGCCTACAAGAAGTTTTCCTTCATCATATCTTTCTCATTCCAGGGTAATATTTCCTATATATGTATCTAATTACTGAGAAGAAAATTCTGTCAGGAAATATTAGTAGATATCAATCTTCTTTTTTTATCGTATTGAAGTGACACAAATCACTAATTTTTTTCTTGAAAAATTCTCTAGTGGGACTAACTTGATATATTTAATTTCACTTAAGATGTGCTGGTTCAATAGTTACTAAAGTGGCCCAAATACAAGCACAGTAAAGAAAATTTTATGCTTTTGAAATTTTAATGCCAATATTTAGAGGTGGCCATTAAGGTATGCTTACTCACGCCTATAACTGTCCTAAATATATACTACCTAGTGGAGTTTTGAAAAATATTATTCAATAGAATTTATATGTGCCTTTTTATTTTTCAAAGTACTTTAATATTCCTTGTCTCGTTTAATCTTCATGACCTTATTTTGGTGGAGGTAAAGTGGATATAAAGATCTTCATTTTGTAGAGGGGGAATTTGAAGTTAAGAACTATCCAGTGAACTTCTCAGTATCACCAGGCAAACAGGCATACATGTCAGGGCAAGGACGGGTGTCCTCCTGGATCTGGTGGGATTTTGTGACTACGATTAAGAGAGTCATTTGTTTTCTTAAAAGTTCATGAAGAATTGCTAATTTTACTACAGATTCTACCTACAAAGTACACGTCTCTGCGAGACTCTTTCATCAAGAGCATTATCCTTGTTCCACATGGAGAGAAACCCCTTTTCATGTACTGGTAGCCCTAGCCTGTCAATCTCTGCCTTCTCAATTCCTTCACTTTTCCAGATGCTGTCTTATTCTTTCTAGATTTACCTGCTTGTTTATAGTCTCCATACTATGCTTAGAGATGATAATTTGTGTTACTTTTCAATTTCTGATTTATAATTTTTATCCATGATCAAGCTTCGTATTTAGTGAAATTACATTTTCAATAGTTCTTGTGACAAACTTGCTTTGTTTTCTCAGGTCTTTCATTGTGTACACATTCTTATAAACTAATCCTGTATTGATTTAATCATGAATAAATGTGGATTATTTCAGAGAAAAGTTTATTATATCACCTTTTTGAATTATTGAATTTATAGATGACACTGGCCATGATGACTGGATGTTTGAGATTATTCAATCTTGATTTATCTTGCTATAATTAGATCTGCATGTTTTTCACTGGTTTTAGTGAAGCTTGGAAACCAATACTACTTGAATTTAATTTTATACAGAATGAACAATAATTTATCATAGTGAATTGAAAGAAGGGTTATTAAATGATGTTTTTCATCCTCTGTATCAGTCAGTATCATGAATGACTTGCTCCGTGAAGGGATTATTTATTAAGATGTGACAGGATTTATGGACTTTAAATAAGATATCTGAAGAGGACCTGAAGCACCTGCTGCAGAGTGTCAAGGACTGCAGCCTACAATATGGATTGAGGCTCAATGTCAAGAAGACAAAGATTCTCACCACTGGACCAATTGGCAGCATCAGGATGGATGGTGAAGAGATTGAGATTGTACACAGCTCTAGTTTGCTTGGCTCCATAGTCAACAGTCTTGGCACCAGCAGCCAGGAAATTAAAAGGCACATTGTCATGGGAAAGTCTGCTGTTAGGGACCTCTCCAAAGTGCTGAAGAGCAATGGTGTCTCTCTGGAGACTAAGGTGCATCTGATACAGGCCATGGTTTTTGCAATCATTTGTTATGCATCAGAGAGTTGGACAATGACCAAAGAGGATAGAAGGAGAATTGATGCCTTTGAGCTGTGGTGCTGGAGAAGAGTATTGAGAATACCATGGACTGCTAGGAAAACAAACATATTTGTCCTGGAAAGGGTTAAACTGGGTGGCTCCTTGGAGGCAAGGATTCTGAGGCTCCATCTAACATATTTTGGACATGTTGTGAGGAGAGACAGGTCCTTGGAGAAGGACAACATGCTTGGGAGGGTGGAGGGACAGCTCAGGAGGAGAAGGCCCTCTATGAGGCGGATTGATTCAGTGACTGGGATAATTGGGATGGGAGTGTCAGAGACAGTGTAATTGGCACAGGACAGAGCGGAGTTTAGGGCTGTTGTACATAGGGTCGCTATGAGTCGCAAGCGACTTGATGGCACATAACAACAACAACAACAAATAAGAAATGATGAATTAATTAGTTTTGTTTTAAAGATAAAAATTCTACTGCTATTAAGTAGATTCTGACTTATATTGACCCTATAGGTTAGAGTAGAACTGCTTCATAAGGTTTCCAGGGCTGGAAGTCTTTACAAAAGCAGATTTCCATGTCTTTGACTCTTGTTGAACACATGTCAACAAATTTGAAACACTGATGTTTTCATTACCAATTTATTACAGTGCCAGCAGGGCTCCTAGCACTCAAGATGTCACTATTATATATTGCCAAGTAAGAACTGACTCATAGCTGACCCTTCAGTAGTTTTCAGAACAAAGAAATTGCATTGGAAGAAATAGCCTACCCTTTTTTCCTTTGCCTGGTGGATTAGGAATACCTGCTTTGGGGCTAGCAGCTCAACTCCATACTGTTAAGCCACCAGAGCACCTACCATAGTTCTTAGTATTTCCCATCTCCAAAAATCCAAGCAGGTTTAGAAGAGGCCATGGCAACAGCGATTTAATTGTTGATGCTAGATGGATCGTGACTGAAAGCAGAAAATACCAGTAGATATAGATTTGTATTTTATTGACTATGCAAAATCATTTAACTGGGTGGATCATAACAAAGTATGGCTAACACTGAAAAGAATTGCAATCCTAGAATATTTAATTGTGCTTATTTTAAATCTATACCCATATCATTCAATGTGAATTGAAGCTCAACATCAAGAAAACAAAGATTCTCACCACTGGACCAATTAGCATCATCGTGATAGATGATTGTGGACAGCCTCACTTTGTTTGTCTCTACAATCAACACTCTTCCTACCAGCGGTCAGAAAAGTAAAAGAAAAATTGTATTGGGAAAGGCTGCTGTCAGGGACCTCTTCAAAGTACTGAAGATCAACGATGTCAGTCTGCAGACTAAGGTGCACCTGATACAGGCCATGATCTTTGCAATTACTAGCAATGACTAAGGGTGATAGAAAGAGAGGTGATGCCTTTGACCTGTGGTACTGGAGAAGAGTATTAACTATAACTATACCATGGACTGTTGGGAGAACAAACAAGCTTGTCTTGGAGAGGGTGAAGCCAGGCTGTTCCTTGGAGACAAGGATTCTGAAGCTTCATCTCTGATATACTTTGGACATGTCACAAGGCTGGATCAGTCCTTGGAGAGGGCTGTCATGCTTGGGAGGGTGGAAGGATGATAGCACAGGAGAGAAATACCATTGATGGGACAGACTGATTCAGTCACTGGGGTAATTGGGATAAGTGTGTCAGAGACACTAAGATTGGCAATGAATAGAGCAGGTTTTAGGGCTCTTATACATAGGGTCACTATGAGTCACAGGTGACTCAACGGCACATAAGAACAACAACACCTATACCAAGAGACTGTTGTCTGAACAGAACAATTTTAAATCACGCAAGGTGTGTATCAGAGTTGTACCCTTTTTCTATACCTGTACAATCTGTATGTTGAGCAAATCATACGTGAAGCTGAACTCTCTGAAGAGGAATGTGATCCCAGGCTTAGAGGAAGACTCAACAACCTCTGTTATGAAGATGATACAATCTTGTTTGTTGAAAGCAAGGAAGGTCTGAAGCAATTGCTTCAGAAGATCATGGACTACAGCCTTAAATGTGGATTACAACTCAACATCAAGGAAACAAAAATCCTTACCACGGGGCCAACAAGTAATGTCTTGATAAATGGAGAAAAGATAGAAACTGTCAATGATTTCACCTTACTTGGATCTGCAACCAATACCCTTGATATAAGCAGTCAGGGTATCAGGAGATGTATTGCTTTGGACAAATTCAGAGAGCTCTCCAAAATACTGAAGAACAATGATTTCAGTTTGAAGACTAAGGTGTGTCTGAATCAGACCGTGGTCTTTTCAATCGCTTGCTTGCTATGAATCTGACAGCTGGACCATGAATAAGGATGATGGAAGAATTAATGCCTTTGAGCCATGGTGTTGAAGAAGTGTACTGAATATCCCACGGACTGCCCAAACAATGAGCATGTATGTCTTGGAAAAAGTGCTCCTGAGGGGAAAGGACGGTGAAGCTTCATCTCTCATATGTTGTACATGTTGCTAGGAAAGGCAATTCTTTGAAAGGTATGTCATATTTGGAAAAGTTGAGGGTCAGAAAAAGAGAAGACCCCAAGGAGATGGATTAACAGAGTGACTGCAGCAATGGGCTCAAGTGTATCAGAGATGATGAGAAAGGCACAGAATAGGGCACTTTTCAGATCTATTGTTAATAGGGCCACTATGAGTTATAATCAACTTAACAGCACCTAACAAAAACCACAAAATTCATGTTTTGTGTAATTTCTTGAGTAAATTCTTTAAAATCAGCAGAATGCCTTACAGTTGTGGTTGTGTCACTTTCATACTTGAATGACAAAATATTCTAACTTCTGTATTGCTAGAAAACATTTCACTTCATTTGCTTCGGTGACGTAAGTCGTCATGTTGGAGAGTCCATATACCAAGGAAGTGAAGATGTTGTCTATTCCATCGTCACCTGGGAAATAGAACCCTCAATCTAACAACATAAAGGAATTAAAACAATATCCACAAACTTGAATTTTAAAGCAGATTCTTCCCTTGTTGAGCCTGTAGCTGATCTAGACCTGCCTGGTACCTTTTTAAAAAAATGTGGTTTGAGTGGAAGTTTTTCTTTTTATCTATGCATGCATAATATTTATGTCATTTTCATATTTTTACTAAAAAAGGATTAAGGAGCACACATTTTAAATGCAAGATGAGACTGCTGAACAAAAATTAAACATCAACAACAAAACACCCACCATTAATATAAGATCATACTAAATAAATTAGAAACGAAACATAATGACTGGTGTTGAGCCAAGCTAAGGAACGAAACTCTAAGTGAAGGTTTATCTACTAAGATACTCATAAATCTATTTTTTTTCAAAAAATTATCAGGCAACTAAAAATTGATCCAGTTCTCAGAAAGAGCCTGTTTGTAAACTTTTAAGAGTTTTTTATTTTATATTGGTTTGCTTACAAAGTTTGTATACAATGTGTTTTACACCATTCTTCAATCAAATTGTGTTTCATACTATTCTTTATTCACATTGTGATTCACATAATAATTTCCATACTTTATGGCTTATAGTCATGCAAGCAAGATTCTGCTGAAAATTATTCAAAATAACTGGAACTTTACATTAACACAGAATTGTCAGAAGTGCAGGCTGGGATTAGAAGAGACCGTGGTACTAAGGATATTGTAGCTAATGTTAGATGGATCTTGGCTGAAAGCAGAAAGTACTGGAGAAATGTCTATCTGTGACTATGCAAAGGAATTTGTGTAAATCACAACCTCACAACTTGTGGCTGACTCTGAGAAGAATGGTAATCCCAGAACATTTGATTGTGCTTATGTGAAAACTATATTTGTACTAGGAGGCAGTTGTCAGAACAGAGCAAGGAGATAATGCATGGTTCAAAATCAGGAAGGGTGTATGGAAGGAATGTGTCCTATCTCCAATACTTTTTCAATCTATATGCAGAAGTGAACATCTATGAGGTGAAGCTCTATGAGGAGGAATGTGGCATCAGGATTAGAGGAAGATTCACCAACAACCTGTGTTATGCGGATGACACAACGCTGCTTGCTGAAACTGAGGAGGACCTGAAATGTTTGCTGCAAAAGGTCAAGGATGGCAGTCTTCAACATCAAAAAAACAGAGATTGAAGCTCAAAATCAGAGATTCTCACCACTTGGACAATTGGCAGCTTTATAATAGATGGTGAAAAGAATTAAATTGTTAACAGCTTTAATTTGCTTGCCTCCACAGTCAACATTCTTGGTGCCAGCAGCCAGGAAATCAAAAGATGAATTGCATTGGGAAGGTCAGCTGTCAGGGACCTCTCCAGAGTACTGAAGAGCATTGATGTCATTCTGTAGAGTAAGGTGTGCTTGATCCAAGTCATAGTCTTCCCAGTTGCTTACTATACATCAGAGAGCTGAGCAATGACTAGGGATGACATACAGATAATTGATACCTTTTGGTTCTCAAAAAGAGTGTTGAATATACTATGGACTGCCAGCCAGGAGAACAAACATATTTGATCTGGAGAGGGTGAAACCAGGCTGCTCTTTGGAGGCAAGGATTCTGAAGCTTCGCTTGATAGACTTTGGACATGTTGTAAAGAGGGGCCAGTCTTTGGAGAGATACATCGTGCTAGGAAGAATGGAGGGACAGAGAAAGAGAGCAAGACGATGGATGAGATGTATTGATTCAGTGACTGGGATTATGAAAGGAGGTGTGTCAGAAACAGTAAAGTTGGCTCAGCAAAGCGCAGGTTTCAGGGCTATTGTATATAGGGTCACTATGAGTTGAAAGCAACTTGATGGCACATGACAACAACAATGGTTTATAAAATTAATCATCATTGGACCTTGCTCATTATTACTCTGTGTTTTCAGGTTCCTGCTGGATCCTTTCCATTTCCATTTCACCAAATTGTACAACCCTGTGATTTAGCCCCTACTAATTCTCACTCCTTTGCTCCCACCTCTTCTCCTCTTGTGTCCCCATACATATTTTACTAATTATCCTTCTATTATAAATTGGTTTTCCATTCACTCATTTATGCAGATTCCCCCTTCTTTCCCTCTTCATTCCCACACACATGTCCAGTTTCAGCTTATTATTTGCATTACTGAAAATATCTTATTGCTCATGTTTCAGAACTACCTTCTCTTCACCTATTCCAAGGCCTTGTTCCTATTTTTTCATATTCTTTTCCTACTCTCTCACTTGTCCTCACCCCAACTGTCAGATAATCCTCTTAATTTTTTAACAGCGAGTTTATACAGCATTTATTCTTTTGTGAATTAGTTATTTCACTCAGCAGGATGTTTTCTAGCCTCATCCAAGTTGAATAGTGTTTCTTGAGATCTCCATGGTGTGGATATACCAGTTTCTCTCTCCATTTGTTTATTGACTGACACATGGGTCACTTCCAAGTAACTGCTATTGTAAATAATGCAGTGAATAAATACGGGAGTGCATATATTTATTTGTGTTTTATCCATCTTTTCTTTGGGTTAGTTAATGGAGATCTTAATTCTAACTTTGTGGTAAGTCCTGAATCCTAATCCACAAATATTGAAAGGTTCTAAATGTGTGCTGTTTTAAGCCACTAAATTTTTGGTGGTTTATTATGCAACTCTAGATAAATAACATAAGATAATGTATGAGAGACGTAGGTTTTCAGAACAAGGAGATAGAACAAGTAATTGACATAAAAGAAGGTCATTGCTTGGACAGGACTAACTGGATCTAGGAGAGGAACACATGGACAGTACTCATGTCTGTTGTTGTTACTTCTGTGTACCATCCAATCTAGATGTTGTTGTGGTTAAGTGTCTTCGAGTGGTAGATGACTCATAGCGAGTCTATGAATGAAATACCTTAAACACTTGTATAACTTTCATTATTTCTCCAAGTTCATAGAGTTTCTGGAGGCAAACTGTTTCAGAAGTGGATTCCACTCCTGCTTCCAAGCTTGTTTTAATCCGGGAGCTCCACCAAACACTGTCCACCATAGGTAACCATTAGCGCATCTGACACATCAGTGTCACTATGTTTAGTGTGACAGTGACCACGAGCTATTGCTGTACAGAAAATGGACAAACCAGTGCTCTACCACTTAGAAGAATGTTTGACCAAAAGTGTATTAATTCTTCATAACAACAGTAGGAAGGAGTTAGGCGATCAAGTACTTGCCTTCAATTTTCCCATTGTCCTAGCATACCCTACTTACACTTTATATTAACCAAAGAGATAAAATTTGAAGAAATCTATTGTTCCTTTGTAAGGAGTCACATTCCTGGGAAGGTGAGAAAACAGGATGGGTGGGAAAGTGTGTCTCCAGGGACAAGAGGAAGAACTCAAGCTCCATGCTGAGAAGATTGGAGTATTTATTTACCGTAGAGGTATTACACATAAGCCCAGCACTAATAATAAAAACAAAAAAATGGAACGAGCATTTTCTCATCATGCTGGAGGACAGAGTTCCTTTACAATCTCTGCTTTGTGCCAGAAGAGCTATCAAAAGAGAGTAACGGATTCAGGCTGCCTGAACACGATAGACACAGAAGACAGGTTAGTTGCCTTTATTGAATGTAATGCCCTGGGCTTTTAAAATTGGCATGCTATTTATGTATCTAAAAAAAAAAAAAAACAAACCACACACGGAGTCTACTAAATTAAGACTCATGTGTTTTTGAAAGTTAGGGGAAGAGAGAATTGCATTAGTAGTGATAGCTGCATCTTAAATGATAGCATATTTAGATTACAAAACGCAATTTTTAAAATACCATACAGTCTTCAAGTTTGATACTGGTACATTGTTTTTAAACTATGTGTATTTAGATTGGAGCTAATAATACCTGAAGAGAAAAACGGTATGTTTTCATTCACATAGACTTTTTAGTATTAATTGAAACATATCTGTAGTTTAATCACTAATTTTTAAATGGAATAAAATTTTAAAAAGGAAATATATAAAATAATTTGTTGAATTAAAGTGGCATAAGGACTAGAAAATGTCCCATTCTCAAATGAATAGGACTTTCCATTTTTAAATTTTAATTGCTTAATCTGAAAGATAACTTTGGTAATTTAAAGTTGTCATGAAAGGCACTGCAAGCCTTCAAACCTACAATCTACTTACAACAATATGCCAGTTCTGAATTTATTGACCATCTGTCAGTCTTTACTCACTAGGAGCTAGCTGTCAGTGTTTGTTATTTGATGCACTCTTTAATGAGTCACTGTAAGAAACAGCCCATATCTCCATCATAATGATTAATGAGGTCATTGTACCCACACAGTTATCGTTCTTCTTTCCCTGGCATGGGTAAATGCCAATCCCAAACCAAAAGGAGAATCCCAGAGCCATTCTAGATGTAAAGTTGCTTGTGTTAGGTGCAAATTTGATTGGCAAGCAATAAATTCAGCTGCATACAATCAAACTTCATCTAAAAACACTGCTTTACAAAACTTACATCAGCAATCATTGAAAACAGATACCCTAAATATGCAGGTGTTGCATATATATATATATATAGTGGAAGCAGGAGTGGCATCCATTTCTTAAACAACATGCCTCTGGAATCTCTATGTACTTTGAGAAGTGACAATAGTTATAGAAAGGCTTCAGGCCTTTTGTCCATAGGGATGCTT
>NW_006399773.1:23515497-23519778 GCF_000299155.1 Elephantulus edwardii
TACACCTGAATTTAATGAACAAAGTGACATCTTTGGACACTATGAACTTTGGTGTTTTGGTTCTTTCACTTGTTTCTTCAGACTGTTTTAGGTAACCAATATAATACCATGCAGACTACATCTTCACTGTGAAATTAACTGACAGAGCATGGCCATTGGAATTGAATAGATCAGGATCAGCCACTGATTTTTTTGTGTTGAACAGCTACCATTCTTTCCACATAAAATATGGATAATTCTCATTACTTGGGATGGTTGTTAACAAGATTAAGTGAAATGTGGTTGCTAACTACCTGGCCTTTATAGGAAGCACTCAGTACTTGCCTATCCTTGATCCTAGAATTGATGGCAACAAGAAAGTGGAGTGTGTGTTCTAGAGAGAAAGGAAAGATAAATTCAGAAACACAAAGTCCATGAATATTAACTACTAGCAAGCTCAGTCAGTTCTATGGATTATACCTTTTAGAAGATAAACTGATATGGATTAAAACAAGAAATTTTAGGATTTAGGGAGGAAGGAATAATAATAACTACCATTTGACAGTTGCATTTCAATCAACTTTGAGGAAGACAAAATTCACTTCAAATAGGTGGGTAAAAAAGGGAGACAAAATGAATAATTATCTCTCTTTTAAGGAGTCCAGGTGGCACAGTGTGTTACATGGAAAGTTGCGAACCAAAAGTTTGGACATTTGAAGTCACCAGCTCCTTTTCAAGAGAAAGACAGGGATTCTCCTTCTGCAATAATTTACAGCCCAAGATATTCACTGGAGAATACATATGAGTTATAAAAGACTTGACTTTGGTGGACTTTGTGTTATTAAAAGAAGTGAAAATATACATGGAACCAATTCCTAAATTCCTCAGAAGGAGCTCAGGTGGTGTGTTGTTACTTAAAAGTTAGCATGGTGTGCGTTGTTAATGAAAAGGTAGCACGAATTGGTAGTTAGGCTTGACCAGCAGCTAGCTCCACAAAATGAAGACAGAAACTCTCCTGCTATTAAGATTTACGTCTCAGAAACCCAGTGGATGGTCTCCATGAGTTAGAATGAAGATGGTGAGAGCGAGTTGAGTTGAGGTGAGACCCTTGAGGAATGCACGGCAGAGACTTTGCCTTCAGGTAAGCATTTGCGTTTACCTGGATTCACATATGAGAAGTACAAGGTGAACATGTAAGGAAATAGCAGAAACAGTGTAGTAGGCGAAGGTCCAAACTGGCCAAGTTTGATAACACAGATTGAAAATGTGACATATTTTCAAATGAGAAAAAAAAAATCAGTATTTAAGGTAAAATAATTCTTTACTGTGTGTGTTTTGAAGTGAGTCCACAGATATGGGGGTGAAATATATAAATTAATAGATGAAGTTGGGTAAAATTAAGTAATTCATTCTGAGCAATAACTTTAATATCTTGGTGTCTTGACTAATTACTCTGGAATTTTTATTTTGTGAATTTATATTTCTCACATTTTCTTAATAGTCAAGTAGAGTTGATTTTTTATTGGCAGCTTATATTATTACCCAATATTGTGTTATACTAAAATAGTCATAGTCTATCAAATAAATATTCAACAATTTATCCAAAATTACTAGAGTTCATTTGATATGAATTCCTCTGGTTCTCAGTTTAAAATTTACAGTTTTTCCCAATGGAGAAAAAGAAAAGGATATATTTATAGAACATTCTAGTGAGCTGAGGTGATCCCTGGGGTAAGGCCACCTGACTATCTTCAGGTGTCAATTTTTGTGTGAATTTGTGAGGGCCCAGGAATGATGGCTGTGGTGATACAATAACACATAGCCTGAGTTTTCTAGTATCCACGAGACATCAGAACATAAAGGGGTTGAGTCAGACTAATGCAACTCTCGTGAAAATAAAATATACGCTAGAATACATTTTATTTATATAGTAAGGATTGACAGACTGAGTAGAATATTTGTGCAGTCTCTTGATGAAAGCAAATCTTTGTGGGAAAATAAACCGTTATCAGAAGTCTAGTTGGTAAGAAAAGTAAAATTGGAATAATGGAAAGGATTAAGAACATAAGAGAAACAAAACACAGAATTAGTTAGGTCTGTAATTTTGGTTGTGATATTAGCTAAAAGTTTAGTGCTCCAAATTCACCAATTGCCCCTTAGAAGAAATATGGACAGCCTCCTCCCATAAATATTAATGGAATTTTAAGAAATTTAAGGAACCTTTTGGAAGTTTGCTATGAGTCAAAAAAGACTCGATAGCAGTGGATTAACTAGAATGAATGATATTCTATGATCATTAATGATATCTTGAGAAAGAAAAGTAGATTGAAGTTGCATGTAGACAATGCTTTAAAATGATTGACAAAGGAAATTCATGCCAAATACATATGATGAGTAAGTACTTATGAACACACACATATAAAGAACAAGCCATTATGATTTAACTCATGTGGTTAGTGGAAATATAAGTAGAATTTTGGAGTTGGTAATATTTTACTTTTGAATAAATTTAAGTCTTAAAAAAAACTCAAGGGATCGTATTATCCACCTCCTTTTACAGATATTAATTATGGTCAATGATGGTTATATAACTCATATAAAATCACATAACTAATTAATATTGAGCTCACTCTGCACATTAGTTCTCCTAATAATAGGCTACTAGTGTTTTACTCTATTTACTCATTAAAATTGTCTCTAACTACACAGATAGCAAAATTCATACAGAAATTCCAATTCGATTGTTTTGATATAAATACTTGAAAGCTGTAAATTTACTTTATCCACAATTAGTATATAAAGGCTTACTCATTTTTCATCCAGTCCACAAGTGATAAAATTTTGCTCTATTGAAATTTTGATAAGATTTTGCTCTAAGAAATAAATATCTTGCTATATTTAAATAGTAAAACTTACTGTTTTTCTCATTTACCATTTTAAATCATTGGATACTCATTTGTACTATTCAGAAAATGTGTATCGCAATTGAAAACTGAAGTACTATCATAATAGACAAGTTACAAGAGCCTTAAGGAACAAAACTGCAAATTACTAACCTTCAAAAAAATCTGAACATGTAGGAAAGCATACTTGAACAAACTTCTCCACAAATTTACTAATGGAGTTTTTGGAATTATCTATTGTGTCATAGTAAGTATACTTGTGAAACTATAGAGTTATTTGATTTTCTTTTGAACATTATACAGAAGATAGATCTAGGGATTTCTTCAGAAACTGGATGATTTTTAAAAAGATAAATATAAGAATAAATATATGTAATATAAACATATATATGAAATAAAGAATAATAAGACATATTAGTGAATATTTCTAAACACTGTTCTCATTATCTTCTGTGAATTCAGACAATACCATTTAACCAATCTTGTTCTTGGATAGGCTCATAATCTTCTGATTCTTATTAGAGTCTAATTTGTCAGGATTCCACGCTATTTGCACAGGGATTTTAAATACAGTCTTAAGTATGTGTTTTAAGAAATTACTCTGTAATGATAACCTAATTTATGTATGTATATATGTATGTTCATTGCCATCAAATGAGAATCGACTCATAACTGACCATTGAATGGATTTTCAGACACTGTAAGTCATATGGGAGGAGATTGTCTATAATTTTCCCCCAGAAAAGTTGGTTGATTATGCATGCATACATAGAGTTATGATAGGTTTCCCATGAGGCATTTCAAATCTGTTTCTCATAAAACAGCAAGTGTACTTTAAGCTGTGGTGTTAAAGAGCACTGCACATCCCATGGAAGGCCAAAGAACAGATAAGTCTTGGAGAGGGTGCAGACAGTGCTCTTTGGAGACAAGAATGATAAGACTTCACCTCGTATGTTTTGAACATGTCAGGAGGTGCTATTGCCTGGAGAAGGACATACTGCTGGGAAAGGTGGAGACTTTCAACCAGGTGACTACTGCAGTGGTCTTTTTTGTGTCAGGAAGTATAAGGATGGCACAGGATAGAAAAGGGTTCAAATTATTTATCATAGGGTGCCTTTGAGTCGCACTTGATTTAACAGCACTTAACAACAACAACAACATACGTGGTTGTAAAAATTTTAAAGATATCAGTAAATTACAAGTAAAAGAGTAGCTATTTAGCTGAGCTTTTCAAGTCTTTCTGCTAGGAAATGACAGAGATGTGATTTGTACTAGAATAACTATGTCCTGCAAATCCTTTGATGTTTAGTGTGGTAAATGACTGAATTTTCTAAGAACAAAAAAAGTAAAAGTAATCACGTAGAAAATTTTGTCAAATAGTCCCATTCCAAAGAAAGGT
>NW_006399773.1:23520283-23526526 GCF_000299155.1 Elephantulus edwardii
GATCAAGGACTACAGCCTCCTATATGGACTGAAGCTCAACATCAAGAAAACAAAGATTCTAACCACTGGGCCAATTGGCAGCATCAGTATGGATGGTGAAGAAATTGAGATAGTTAATAGTTTTAATTTACTTGGCTCCACAGCAGCGAGGAAATCAAGGGATGAATTGCATTGGGACAGTCGGCTGTGAGGGACCTCTCGAGTACTGAAGAGCAATGATGTCAGGCTGGAGACTAAGGTGCTAAGATCCAGGCTATGGTCTTCACAATTATGTGCTATGCATCAGAGAGTTGGACAGTGAATAGGGCTGATAGAGAATTGATGCCTTTGAGCTGTGATGCTGGAGAAGAGTGTTGAATATACCATGGACTTCTAGGAGAACAAACAGGTTTGTCCTTGAGAGGGTGAAGCCAGAATGTTCCCTGGAGTCAGGGATTCTGAAGCTTCATCTGACATATTTTGGGCATGTTGCAGGGAAAGACTGGTCCTTGGAGAGGGACATAATGTTTGGCACAGTGGAGGGGAAGCGAAGGAGAGGAAGACCTTTGATGAGATGGATAGATTCTGTGACTGGAGAGGTGGGAATAAGTGCATTTGAGATGGCTAGGTTGGCACAGGATAGAAGAGCGTATGGAGCTCTTGTACATGGGGTCGCTATGAGTCACTAGTGACTTGATGGCACATAACAACAACAACAGTGTTTAATATTCTGGGTTATAATGCCAACACATTATTGAAATTATCCATTCTGAAGTCAATGAGCTCTTAAGTCAGATACTTTGTTCTTTTGATGTTGTGCTTAAAAAATCTAGAAAGATTTCTGAAATACAGTAGAACCTAGTGGATATTTTGTCAGAAATAAGTGGCTTTAATCAATCTTGAAGCCGGAACTGAAATCACCACCATAGACTCAACGTTCAGTCAAACAATAAACAAACCTATAAGGGATCAGTAACAGGAGGGAAGAAAAAATTCCTTATAACCACAAATTACATTAGATCAAAAGAAATATTATTTCCAAAGGGTAGATTTCAGAAGGCAGGAAGAAATAGGAAGCATGGCAAGCACAAATGGGAAATACAGGGAGGAAGCGGGTGGCATGATGGCTACAAAGTGGTGGTTCTAATAAGTATCACCTGGAAAACTATGCATGAACTGCCAAATAGAAAATCCATATGCTCTATAAAGTTTCACTCAAAATACAATAAATAGTTATAAATAAATGTGAAATAAAATCTTGATGTAAAACTTACAGAACTAATAGTTGCTGTGAAGTCCCTTTAAACTCAGAGCAATCCCATGTGTGTCCAAAATGTACTTCATAATATTTTTAGTCCTCTACTATCTTTGCATGTTGATGCTCTTAGTACTTTAGATACATATGTTGGCTTGTCTACCATCTGTTCCTTGGGGTACAATGCTTGTCCATCAGACTATACTGAAAGCAGAGTTCCAGAAGTAAGACAGACAGTGAAAAAGGACTGACCATCGACTTAAAATAGGACTTTGAAAATCCTATTGACAATAAAGCACAATTAGATCATTAGATACAGCCCGGAGGCTGAGCCCTCCAATTGGGAAGCACAAAAGTGAGGAGAAATAGTTGCAAAACAACCACTAGTAATTGGAGTGTTGAATGTATGAAGTATGAATGTAGGAAAACTGGACATTTTAAAAAAAATGGAATGCATGAATACTGACATACTAGGCATTGACAAGCTGAGATGGATTGGCATGGGCAATTTGAACTAGACAATGATATGAATTATGTTTGGAATGAAAAAGTGAAGCAAAATGGGTTGCATTTATACTCAAAAGAATATTTCTAGATCCATTCTAAAGTACAATGTTGTAAGTGACAGCATAATACACACACATGTATAAGGAAGACCTGTTAATATCTGTGTTGTTCAAATATTTGAATCAACAAGTAAAGCCAAAGAGAAGGAAAAAGATTTCTACCAACTTTTTCAAACATGCAAATTCATTAATAATAATTGATGACTGCAAGCAAAAATTGGGAACAAGGAAGAATGACAGGTAGTGGGAAAATACAGGTTTGGTGACAGAAATGAGGCTAGAATTAGAATAATAGAATTTTGTAAAATCAATAATTTATTCATTGGAAATAACTTTTATTAAAAAACCACAAAACACCCACAAACAGCTATACAGCTGGATATCACAGGAATCAGATTTATTGCATCTGTGTAAAGAACTGCTGAAGAAGCTCAATATCAGCTATTTTAATAAAATGTATAAAGAGCTAGAATCAGAAAATCAACAGGGAAGAACCCACTTAAGCATTTCTCAAACTAACGAAACTGAAGACTAAATTCAAGTTACAATATTTAGATATGCTATGGAGAAAATCTTGAAAGAGCCAGGAAGAATCAAAAGAAGATGGAAGAATACACATAATCATGCTACTAAAAAGAATTGACTGACATGGAACCATGTCATGTATGATCAAGAATCAGTACTAATAAATAGACAAGTTCAAGCTACTTTGAAGAACTTGGTAAAAAAATAAGGCCCCAGGAATTAATAGAATATCAATTAACATGTTTTAACAAACAGATTCAACCCTGGATGTGCTCAGCAGGTTGTGCCAACAAACCTGGAAGACAGATACATGACCAACTGACTGGAAGAGAGCCATATTTATTTCCATTCCCCAAAACGATGATCCAACAGAAAGTAGAAATTACTGAACAATATCACATGCAAGTAAAATCTTGCTAATGATTGTCCTAAATCAACTAAAATAGTATAATGACAGACAACTGTCAGAAATACAACTTAGGTTTAGAAAAGTGTGACACTAGTTTATGTCATTGCTGATGTCAAATGGATCTTAGCTGAAAGCAGAGAGTACTAGACAGATGTCTATTTGTGTTTTATCAACTAAACAAGGCATTTGATTGTTTGGATCATAACAAATTGTGGCTAATATTGTTTTTATTAGGTGCTGTTGAGATGAGTATGACTCATAGCTACTCTGTGCAAACCTCACACTTCCTGACATGTTAGAGCCCATTGTGGCAGCCACTGTGTCAATAATCCACCTGGTTAAGGGTCCTCTCTCCTTCACCAACCGTCCACCCTTCCAAGCATCATTTCCCTCTCCAAGGAATAATTCTTCATAGCAACACACCCGAAGTATGGAGAGGGCCCTAACTGCAGACTTTCCCAATGCAATACGTTTGATTTCCTGACTGCTGGTCCAAGGGTGTTAATTGTGAATCCAAGTGAGATGAAGTTGTTGACAGTTTCTATCTATTCTCTATGCACCATGATGTTGCCTGTATGTCTAGTGGTAAGAATCTTTTTTTCTTGACATTGAGATACAATCCAAATTGAAGGCTGAAATGCTTTATCTTTTGCCTCAGGTGCCTCAAGTCCTCTTCACTTTCAGCAAGCAAGGTTGTGTCATCAACATTAGTAATAGGAATTCTAGAACACTTGGTTGTGCATTCCAACCTATACCAAGACCAGGAAGCTTTTTCTAAATAGTGCGAGAGAGCACTGCATGGTTCAAAATCAAGAAAGGAGAGTGTGAAGGATGTAGCCTTTCTCCATACTTTTTTAATTGGACACAAATTCATCAAAAGCCTGAAATATTCAGATGACACAAATATACTTGCCAAAAGGAAGAGGACTTGTGCTAGAAAGTCAAGGGATGCAGCCTTCAGTATAGATGGCATATATATATCAAGAAAGTAAAGATCATTGCCACCAGGCCAATTGGCAGCATCGTGATAAGTGAAGGAAAGATTGAAGTTGTTAACAATTTCATCTTGCTGGAATCCACAATCGGCACTCTTGGCACCACCAGTTAGAGAATCAAAATATGAATAATACTGGGAAGATGTGATATCAGGAACTCTTCAGAATGCCAAAAAACAATTATGTTTGTCTAGAGACTAAGGTTTGCATGATCCAGGCTATGGTGCTGCCAATTGTTTGTTATACTTCAGAGAGCTGGACAATGAATGAAGATGACAGAAGAATTTCTATTTTGAGTTGTGGTACTGAAGAATAGTACTTCACATATTATAAACTGCCAAGAGAATAAACAAGCTTGTCCTCAAGAGAGTGTAGCCAGTTTGAGCATTGGCAGCAAGGATGCTGAAGCTTTGTCTCATGCGCTTTCAGCATGTTGCCAGAAGGACCAGTCCTTGGAGAAGGGTATCATACTTGGAAGAATAAAGTGTGAACATAGGAGAGGAAGACCCTGGATGAAATTGACACAGTGACTATAGTCATAGTCATAGGATCTAGTGTGTTAAAAAGGGTAAGTTTGGCTCAGGATAGGGCAAGACTCAGCTATTTTTCACAGGGTCACTATGGGTCATAGTAAACTAGATGGCACATAACAGCATAGGATTTTCCTTAGCTGGTCTTAGAAATAGATCACAAATTCACTCTTCCTAGTTAATCTCAATGTGGCTATTCTACTGAAACCTGTTCAACATGGAATTCACACACACACCCCTCAAACCCCTCCACTAACATATGAGTTGTGACTTTGTATGATGTAAATTGGCCAGATATTTAACACAAGACTGCTGCATGAGACAGATACATTCTAACTTGAACCATAAATACCTAATTTCTTTCTTTAATACAATTTAAATTGTCATTTTAACTAATATTTACAGAGAAGTTAGATTTTCATTCATTCACTGTTGCACATTTTACCCCCTCTTCCTCCCTTCCTCATCCCCTAGTTCACTTTTGAAAATATTGACTCATTTTTGCACAATTACCTACCTCCCCTCCCCCCACAGCTCCTCTTTACAATGATGTACCCCTTATTCGGAGCAGTTGTTGTATGTATGATGCCTAATCTTAGATTCCTTTTAAGCAGTTCTTTCCTTCATCTTCTCTAATGCAGTGGTCATTATCTATCCTCTCAATGCCTCATTTCTCAAAACTGAAAATCTCTTTAAAATGATGAAAATATGGCACACATTAGGGTCAAAGAGGTACATTGACCGAGGATTTAACTGAAGACTATTTCATAGAATGTAAGGCTTATACCACAGAACTACTAACACCTCATTTCTTAAAATCCGTGGTGAGGAATTGTGCTGCTATCTCGAAGGTAAATTATTTGAATTCACCAACCACTCCACGGAATAAATATGGACAATATCCTCCCATGTAATTTACTGTCTCAGAAAACACGCTCAGCAGTCAACTATGGGTCAGTTCTGACTTGAGGGTGTGCAAGAAACAACAACAACGGATCTTAGAATTATGAAAAGAAATATGTATTATTGTATTTCGGGCATTGAGTGATAAACATAGTGTGTTGTTCCTGCATCATCCTTATCATTCCTGGCACACTTGAGCTCTTTGCTGTAATCACTGTATCAATCTATCTTTTGAGGATGTTACACTCTTCCACTTAACTTCCTCATTTCCAAGCAGGATGCCCTCTTCCAAGGAATAACCTCTCCTAACAACATGACGAAAGTATGTTGCTATGCCATTTTTGCCTCTAAGGAGCACTCTGATTTCACTTCACCAAAGACGTGTTTGTTTGTTTGTTTTTACAGTCTGTAGGATATTCCATAATCTCTGATATCACAAATCAAAATTATAAATTCTTCTCTTATCCTTATTTATTGTCCAGCTTTCAGATGCATAGCAGGTGATTAGAAATACTGTAGCTTGATTCAGGCCCACCTTTTTCTTTAACCTGATCTGATTGCTCTCAGGGATTTTGAAGAGATCCTCGAAGGTAGGCTTTTCCCCATGTTTCCTAATATCCTGACTGCTGGTGTCAAAGGTGTTGATGGTGGATCCAAATAAAATGAAATTGTTGATGATGTTGCTTATTAGCCCAGTGGTGAGGATTTTTGCTTTCTTGATGTTGACATGTAATCCATATTGAAGACTGTAGTCCTTGATTTTCTGCTGCAACAGATGTATGCTTTCCTCATTTTCAGCAAGCCATTTTGTGTTAAATATGGTATAGGAAGGGAATTACCTTTAGGTAGAATTACAATCTCCCTTGTATTTGAAAGGCAACCCCATAATTTACATTGTTTCTATGACTTTCAATCTATGTCTCTTCAGTGGCTCTCTTATAATAGTACTCTAAGTGGACACATTTGCTTTTTTATTTTTTTTTTCTATTTGGTTTGCTAGTTCATCATATTTGTTTAATGTTACACAGTTATGAGGAAATTGAAAATGTCAAAAATTGTTAAATGGTTAGAAATGTTCTTT
>NW_006399773.1:23526626-23536594 GCF_000299155.1 Elephantulus edwardii
TTTTATTTCTCATTTAGAAAATTTAAACATGTATAAGGTAATTAAAGTCAAAACCAGATTCTTTTTTATTAACTAGAAGCTCTTTTTCTTTAGTGTTTGGTTCTGAGAAGTTCTTATTACAAATTTTTTGCCTGAGATCTGCTGAAAATCATTCAAACCCTTTAGAAATTTAGGTGTCAAAATTTTATAGATGTATCTTTTAACACTCTAGCCTCCTTTGAATCATTTATCCCCCTTGAACCTTTGAGTGCCAAGCTTTTATTTTTTTTTGAGTGCCAAGCTTTTAATCACATTTCCTTGAAGAACATTTTTTTAATCTTCCCCTATTCTTTTTGACTAATAGCCTTGAATTTTATTTTCTTTGTATTGCTCTTTTCTACATTCACGTCTGCCAGTTTCCTTTCAATATCAAGGGAGCAGAAACCGTTTCAAATGTACAACTTCTTTATAGTATAGACCATTGTAGTAATGCAATGGGTACTGAAACTCATGCAGTTATAAATAAGAATGCAAATGATGAGTTTTTCATCAAATTGTTTTCAAATTAAAAGTATGTATGGAATTTTATATGGAAATAAGAATAATCTTTTCACGATAATATAATAATAACTGAAATAGGGGATTTTTTAAAAAAAATTAACTGGCTTTTAAATATTTTTGTCTTTTTAAAAAAATTTTTGCCCCATAGCACTTAGACTATTTAATCAGGTATCAAAGGGCTTACTACATACAATAGGGTGGGGTTGTTCTTGTTTTTTTCTCTTTAATTCACTCATTCAAAGCTGTTGGCTTTATTTTTCATAAATAGCACACTCACAAAAATAATGTGTATATACATGTAATGTACATGTGTTATGTTATGTGCCATTGACTGACCCAAGGACAGTAAACACACAAGTGGAGATTATCCATATTGCTCCCGCAGAGCAGCTGGTCGGTTTGAACCATATGCCTTTGCTATTGTAGGACAGTTTCTTATAGATCCAAAGAATAAAGCCTACTGTTCTTTAGTCAGTTCCAACTCATAATGATCCTCTATTGGGTTTTCAAGTCATTACTGGAAGAGAATATTCATCTTTCTAACATGGAGAAGCTAGTGGATTTGAACTGACAACCTTCTGGTAAGCAGACCTAGATGTAGTGCACTATGCCACTGCTGTTTAACAGGTATTGAAACATATGAAATTAACATGGAGGTATAGGGTGAGGTAGTTTCATTTGCAAAACTAAAAATATAACATGGTAATTAATTACAAACAATTTACAATACTCATTGTCTCTTTTGTTTGAATATTAGTATCATGTTAGATGCTGTCAGATAAGCTGTGATTCATGGAGACTTTTTATGTATGTTATTGCTTGCTGCTCTCTGTCCAGTCAATTCCTATCCATGGAGAGTTTATGTACAACAGAAGGAAACTGCCTAGTCCCATGTTACTCCCAAAATTCCCTGCATGTGCACATGTATATAGCATACATAGACCCAAGGAACAAAGTCAATTACCATTGTGTCAATTCTAACTCATGGGGTTTCTATGCTGGATTACCAAGATTATTGTCCACGCCATCTCCCTGAGATCTCCGTCTTTGTGTTTTTGTGTTGATCTGGTCTTTGTGTTGAACTAGTCATTTTGTCACTCATCTTAAAACAGAAACCTAGTTGTCTTTGATAGGATTCCAATTTCTGGCAACCATATGTGTGCCCAACATGAGTGAGCAGCACATATTCCATTGGTTTTCAAAGCTGTGACTTTTCAGATGCAGGTTACAAACATTTATTCAGAAGCACTTTTGGATGGACAACAGTCACCTTTTCAATTAGTCATCTATCATGTAACTGTTTCTGCTACCCAGGAGCCTTTGTTTTATTATTACTATTTGTTTTCTCCTGGTATTTCCATTGTGTGCCATTGAGTCAACCATGACCAATAGCAATCCTAGGTACAATAGTCCTGGGCTAACACACCTACCCCCATTACCCCAGTAACTGTCAATTCATCTCTTCTGGGATCTTCCTTGCCTGCACTGTCCCTCAATCCTTCAAGTATGATATGTTTCTCCAAAGAATAATCCTTCCTGGCAACATGTCCAAAGTATGTTAGACAGAGTTTCAGAATCCTTGTCTCAAAGGAGAAACTTGGTTTCTTCCTCTCCGGGACAGACCTGTTGATTCTCTTGGCAGCCCACGATATGTTTAGTACTCTTCTCCAGCACCACAACTCATGTCATCCTTTGTCATTGTCCAGCTCTCTGTTGTATACCAAATAATTGCAAAGACCATAACTTGTATAAGGTGCATATTAGTCTCTAGACTAGCATCATTTCTCTTCAGCACTTTGGAGAGGTCCCTGACAGCAGATTTTCCTAATGCAATTCATCCTTTGATTTCCTGACTACTGATGTCAACAACGTTGATTGTGGAACTGAGTGAGCTGATATTGTTAACAATCTCAAACTCCATCAGTCATAGTGCTGACAATTGCCCTAATGGTGATAATTCTTTTCTTCTTATGTTAAGCTTCAATTCATATTAAAGACCACTGTCCTTGACCTGCAGCAAATGCTTCTTGTCCTCTTTAGTTTTGGCAAGCAAGGGTGTGTCATCTGCATAAAGCAAGTTACTGAGTCTTCCTCCTATCCTGCTACCACATTCCTCCTCATAAAATCTAGCCTCCTGAATGATCTGTTCTGCATAGAGAATGAATTAAAAGGTATGGAGATAGAGCACAACCCTGACACATTCCTTTCCTGATTTTGAACTATACAGTGTTTCCTAGGTCTGTCTTGACGATTCCTTCCTGATCCAAGTATAGGTTTCACATGAGCGCAATCAAGTGCTCTGAAGTTCCTATTCTTCTCAAGGTAAGCCCCAATTTTTCTTGTGATCCACATAGTCAAATACCTTTGTATAATCAATGAAACATTCCTCTGTTACTTTCTGCTTTCCGTAAAGATTCATTTGACATTGGCGATAAGGCCCCTAGTGCTATGACTTCTTCTAAACCCAGCTTGCATCTCTGTAGTTCTGTCAACATACCGTTTTTACCATTTTTGGAAGATCTTTAGCAGCATTTTGCTTGCATGTGACATGAATTATATTGTTTGATACTTTCCACATTCTGTTGGATTACTTTTCTTGGGAATGGGAACACATTCCAAGCCACTGGCCAGGCAGTTGTCCTCCAAATTTCCTGACATAAACTGGTGAGTGCATCCAGGGCTGCATCTGTTAATTTAAACAGGTCAGTTGATATCCCATAAATTCCTAAGGCCTTATTTTTTTGCCAATCCCTTCAGTGTAGCTTCAGCTTCCTCCTTCATTACCATTGGCCACTGCTCATATGGTCCTTTCTAAAATTTTTCAGTGTCAATGAGTTCTTTTTGGTACAGTGACTCTGTATTCTCTCCATCTTCTTTTGATGCTTTCTGGGTCATTCAATATATTATTCCATAGCTTATCTTAATATTGGGACTGTTGTTGTTGTTGTTATGTGCCATCGAGTCATTTGCAACTTATAGAGACCCTATGTTCAACAGCCCTAAACCCTGCTCTATCCTGTGCCAATCACATTGCCTCTGACACACCCAGCCAGATTACCCCAGTCACTGAATCAATCCACCTCATAGAGGGTCTTCCCCTCCTGAGCTGTCCCTCCACTCTACCCAGCATGATGTCCCTCTCTAAAGACCTGTCTCTCCTTATAACATGTCCAAAGTATGTCAGGCGAAGCCCCAGGATCCGTGCCTTCAAGGAGCAGCCTGGTTTAACCCTCTCTTGGATGAATCTGTTTGTTTTCTTGGCAGTCCATGGTACATTCAATACTCTTCTCCAGCACCACAGCTCAAAGGCATTAATTCTCCTTCTATCCTCCCTAGTCATTGTTCAACTTTCTGATGCATGACAAGTGATTGCAAAAACCATGGCCTGTATCAGGTGCACCTTAGTCTCCAGAGAGACACCGTTGCTCTTGAGTACTTTAGAGAGGTCCCTAACCGCAGACACTAGCGGCTTAAAATTGTTTTTCATTTCTCTCAGCTTGAGAAATACAGAATGAATTCTTTTTTTTCCCTCCAATTACAACTTTCTGCACATTTTGCTTTGCATTGTCTTCTTGAGCTGCCTTTTGAAATTGTCGATTCAGCTCTTTTCTTTCTGCATGTTTTCACCAATTTTTGGCTTCTTAATGCTCTCATACAATTTTCAGACTCTCTTCTGACATCCATATCAGGTTTTTTTCCCTTTATCTCTTTCTTTGTAATGATGGTTTGCTCTCTTCATTGATGATATTTTTATGTCATCTCACAACTCATCTGGTCTTCAATCATTGGTGTTTAATGCTTCAAATCCATCATCCATTCTTGAGATGATTTGAAAATTCAGGTGAAATAGATTCAGTATCTTATGTTGGTTCTAGTGGACTTGTTTTAATTTTCTTCAGCATAAATTTGAACTTGCACTTAAATAATTCATGATCTAAACCACTGTCCACCACTGGCCTTGTGCTGACTGTTGATATTGTGATTCTCCAAAGATTCCATAAGCTGATGTAGTAAATCTTATTCCTATGCAGCCCATCAGGTGAGATCCATGTGTAAAGTCACTGTGTCCTTTAAAAAGGGTAATGACAATCAACAAATCATTGAAAATAAATTCAATCATTCTATTTCCAGATCCATTTCTCTTACCAACCCCATATTTTCTGACAACTATCCCTTCTTCACTGTTTCTAACTTTTGCATTCAAGTCAGCAATTATCACTAACACATCTTGATTGTATATTCATTCAATTACAGACTGCAACGTTTAAAATTTTTCTCATTTACTCTAGGTATAGGAACACATATTTGAATAATAGGAGATTATTTTTGCAGAAGTCTTGACTAATTTTGTCACAATGGCCCTAATAAAAAACAAAAACAAAAAACCCAAACCCAAACATTCAAAATTTTATGAACTCAACTGATGTTCATACAGAAGACAAACCTGACAACCTTACCTGCCGGATCTAGTCTTTAGAATTAATGTTTAACCACCTGTTTAAGACTTTTAGGAGAAGAGCATCAAATGAGTGATGCATCCTGAGAGTCATGAATTGAAAGCACCAAGATATCTGAATCAGGTAATGCTTATAGACGTCTGTAGGTTGGTGCTTTGGAGTGGGAGGGCAGAGAGGGGAACTGGGAAATTAGTGAAGAAAACTGAAGAAGGTTGCTTTGAATTATGGTGCTATCAAGGAATATTGAATAAGCCATGAAGAAAGAACCCTTTTCTTTTGGAAGCTCCTAAAAATTGAAAAATATTCTCTAACCATACTATCAGGAAGGCGTAATCTCTGGAAAAGGATTTCCAACTTAGTAAAATGAAAGGACAACAGAATAAATGGAGACCAGAAACTTAATGTAATGTTTTGATACAGTGTCTGCAATGACAAGCTTTACCATAGTAATGTTTGTGTACGTGGCTTCGTACTGAGCAGTATTTCATATTGTTGTGCATTGGATCTGACTGATTCGATGGTATCTAACAATAACAGGAGTTTTTTGTATGGTTATATCACAGTTTGTTTACTCTCTACTTCATAGATATTTATGTTGTTTTCAGATTTTGAAGATTATGAATAAACTAGTACAAATGTTTTTGACTATGTCTCAACATAAAGGGGGAATCTTAGCAAATTAAAAATTTAAGAGCTTTCAGCTTGTTTGGAATAAATGTGTAGTAGAATGAGGTGAGTAGAGGACCAAGAAGTAATTCCTTAGAAAGTCAGTATTTAAAATGTAGCTATGAAGGAAAACAAATATATACACACTCATGTAGAATTTTCCAGAGCAATATTTCCCCTGAATGCTGGTACCCAATGTGTTGATTGTTAATCCAAGTGAAATGAAGTAATTGACAGCTTCAATCATTTTTCTATCAAGATGTGGTCTGTCAGACCAGTGGTGAAAATTTTTTTCATGATGTTGAGATGCAACCCACATCATAGTCTTTGTATTTCTTCAGTATGCACTTCAAGTCCTCCCTCTTCACTTTCAGCAAGGAGATTGTATCATCTGTATAGTGTCAATTTGATGAGTCTTCCTCCAATTTTCATACCATACTCTTTCTTATTCATATAGCCCAGCTTGTAGAACAATTTGCTCAGCATACAGGTTGAATGGGTATGGAAAAAGGATACAATCATGATGTAATCCTTAAATTCAAACCACGTAACATTCCTTTCCTCTGTTTGCACAACAGCCTTTTGGTCTAGGTATAGGCTTCACATAAGCACAATTAAGCATTCTGGGATTCCCATTCTTCTCAATGTTAGCTATAATTTGTTATGATTCACATGGTCAAGTATCTTCACACAGTCGATAAAGCACAAATAGATATTCTTCTGGTACTCTTTGTTTTCAGCCAGGATCCATGTGATATCAGCAATAATCTCTCTTCTAAATACAGCTTGAACTTCTGGCAATACTCTGTGTCCTAAAGTTCTTCAGTGGTCTTTTGCTTACATTTGATATAAAAACCAGTTATGTCATAGAGATATTTGCTGTTGTCACGTTGGTTTTGATTCATAGTTATCTGTGTACAAGACAACGAAGCACTGCTTGCTTGGTTCTGCGTCATTCTTCCAATTGTTGCTTTGTTTGAACCTCTTCATGATCGATATTACTGAGAACCTTTCTCTTTTATAACTGACCATCGATGTTATTACCCAAGACTTCTTCATCCACGGATTTATTCCCTTATGAAAATATGAGCTCAAGTCTTACTTTCCTTGTTTCTAAGTTATATTCTTACTGTATTTGTCCCAAGGTAGATTTCTTTGTTCTTCTGCCAGTCTATGGTATAATTCATAGTCTTTTCCAATATCGTAGTTTAAATGAATCAGTTCTTTAATTTCTCCTTAGTCATTGTCTAGATTTCACATTCAACATGCATAGGAGTTAACTGAAAATACTATGGCTTGAATATATGCATCTTAGTCCTTAGTATGGTATTTTTGCCTTTGGGTTTCAAAGAGGTCTTCTGTAGTAGATTTGCCTGATATTTTAACATACAAGTATAGTTCATTATCTATTCTAACGGCATTAGAACAAGTGAAGGGAAGACCTGTCCAACAGAAAGATATGATTATACATTATGTGTACGACAACAATCTGGAACAAGGGGTGCATTACAGGGTAGTTGGAAAGAGGGTGAAAAAAATTTTCAACAATGAATAAAAATTATTAAGAATTAAAGATAACCCAAACAAACAAAAATATGCAACCTTAATAAAAGAATAAAACTGTCACGAATAGGTGTTTTCACCCTTTACCAGAACAACATTGTATCTAAGATTTAGGAGTTAGCAAGATTCATTCAGGTAAAGAGTTAAATAAACAAAAGTTGAAGAATGACGTTGTAAGTCCGAGAAAGAAGAAAAAAAAACCAAAAAAACCAACCACTCCCGCCCCCCCCAATAAAAGACAAATTGAATTTAATAGCGAATTTAAGAATTTTTTTAAATTTCTATTAATTCATTTTTGTACTTTTCTCCCTCCTCCCCCAAATTTGCTCCTCTTTGAAAAAAGAAAAATTCTTTCATTGTTATCCAATGCCTCCCCCCAAATCCACTCCTCTATGCAGCCTTCATTCTGGACTCCTGTCATGACCATAATACCTAATAAAATATCCCTTTTAAACAGCTCTCTCCCTAATCTGTTTCAATGTAGTATACATAATTTATCCCATCTTTCTCATTCTCCTCCCAACCCCGATGTCAGTCTTGTTTTACAACAGTGGCACTGTGAAATATTTGTCCTTTTGTGACTGAAATATTTCACTCAACATAATGTCCTCCAGGGTCATCCCACTTTTTCGTGACTGAGGCGATAGCCGGGTCTTGCTCTGACATCACTGCTCCAGAAGAACGTTGGGCAGGCACACTAGCAGATGCATGTAGGGTGGCTGCATGCCCAGACACACATGTGGGTGGAAGGGGGATAGGAAGGATGTATATGGGACGGGGTGTGGGGGAGACTTGAATAGAAAACCAGGAAGCTTCGGTTTTCCCTTCGAAAACTGGGTCTGCCACCCTAGTTGAGCTTCAGCTGCCTCACTCCTTCCTGCTTAAGGTGATGGGGGTCCCACAATTGGTCCAGCAATCAGCTGTGACCCCTCTTAAGTACCTCATTCAGTTTCCCACAGTCCAGCTTGCTCCTGGGGTGTGGGTCCCCCTGTGCCTCCCCGCTCCCTGCTATGCCTTGCTGCTCCCACACTGGATCACTGTACCCCACCGAAGCAATGCTTGCAGTTCCTGCAGCTCTCAAATGTTAACTGTGATCACTTTTGAGAAGCACCTATATATTTATGCTCCCTTTGTGACCCAAGACCTGCAAGGCCGAGGGCCTAACAGCAGTTTTCCCCCCAAAGTCCCTGAACGACTGATGTCGTCCTATTGTTCCATTCAGGGAGTGGCTTCTCACCTCCATTGAAATGCCCAGGACCTCCCTGTTGACTGAGTTAGGGATCCCACATGGTCAGGCCTGACAACAGTTTTTTCCCCAAAGTACCTGAGTGACCACGGAGAAAGTAGGCAGTGAGACCACGTGAGATGTGGGCAGGCGCCGAGACTGCGCTACGTGTGGGCAGGTGGCTAAGATTTCTTTTATACTCATGGCCAGGGCCAGAAATATTCTCTTCAGGTAGGTGTGAGAACATGAGTGTCCCAGCATTATTATGTGGGACCTAAATAGTGAAGAACTAGATATTTTTTCCGCTTTCTTTTTCAGCAGTGTTATTAGATAATTACTTTAAAAATAGATCCGATATACAGCATTATTACTGAATGTAAAATTCCAATTACTACTCAAATAATAATAACCGAATGTTATGGAAAATTGCTTCAACCAGAAAAATCTAGAATATTAGAGGATTAGTTCATATTAAACCAATAAAAAGTAATAAAATATTCCCTTAATGAAATTAGCAATTGAGATTTGTTTAATGGCAAATAAATATACTGCATTCATTTAGAATTGTTTTTCTTTAATGCAAAATATTCCTTTTTAAAATAGACAGGTATTATTAGTGATAATTGTGAAATAAGCTTCACACCATATTTTCATTAAAATTAGAGAAGCATTTTCTTTCTTTGTAATTTTATTTAGTAACTACATATATGTATTATGTTGTTCATTATTGGTGTTAGCAAACTATTGATATTAGATAAATTGAATAATGTTCCGACAACAATTGTTCAGTATTTGAGAAAACTCAAAGATATGAGACTATTGGAACAGCTGACTGGGTTTCTGCTAAAGGACTATCCATGAACAGTTGAGGAAGCAGGGTCAGTAATGGCTGCCACAGCAAAGCAGAAATGTTTAGATTCTTGAGTGAAAGGAAAATAAGTGAATTTTAAAAAGAAGGCTAAACTTATTCCATAGAAATCTTTGAAGAGCGAAGTCTGCAAAATGAGCTGAAAACAAGCAGAAGCAGCATGGTGGGCTAGAGCTTCAAGTTCAATTCTTGTACGGTATTGGACAGAACTTCTTCCTGCTCTAAGTTCCAGCCAAGATTGTTCTTCAAGAATGTGGTCAGACTGACTCTTCATGAGGGCTTACAGAGTAAAAAACCAAGGCTGAATGAGATGTCACAGTCTCTCAGTTTATTAGACCATGTTACTCTGAGTAAATTTTCAGGAATGGCCAGCACCAGGAGAAAGATATTATTTGAAAAAGCAGAGGATGATTGAAAAAGAGGAAAATCCTAATTTTGAATTTATGCAGGGATTGCAACAATGAGGTTAAGCACAGCAGAGATTATGAAACAGCATAGGATTGCACTCTGTCGTATGGAACTAACTAGAAGTTAGACCTAATTGGATGCCATCTAACAGTTGCCAAAGGGGCCCTTTAGAGTAGTGAGAGAAGATCTTCACCCTGAAACCCACAGCGTCCCTTTTCAGCAGGAAGTAGCTAAGAGAATA
>NW_006399773.1:23537874-23539114 GCF_000299155.1 Elephantulus edwardii
ATGCTTCTCACATCATTCAAGATTTTGCCCAGAGGATACTTAAGTGTTGCCACTTAAGGTTTGAATTTGTTCTTCAAAGAATCTCTCAGGATTGCAACTCGAGGCTTGACTTTATTTTTCAGTTCCTTCAACATGAGAAATGCTGAGTATGTTCTTTCCTTTTGGTTTTCTAATTTCAGCTCCTTGCATATTTTATTACCTACTTTTCATTGTCCTCTCAAGCTGCCTTTTAAAATTTTCTGCTCAGCCTTCTTACTTCAGCATTCTTTCTCTGAGTCAAATTTGGTTTCTGTTCATTTTAGTGCAAGTTTCAGAGTCTGTTTTGATAATCACAATCTTTCTTTTTTCTTTTCCCCCTTGGTTTTGTAATGACATTTTTCTTTCTTCATGGATAATATCCTTGATATCACCCCACAACTCATCTGATCTTCTGTGATTAGTGTTCAATGAGTCATATACATTATTTTTTTATTTTATTAATTTTAATGAACATTAGAGAGATTTATTTCCATTAATTTACTGTTACATTTTTCTCCCTGCCCACCACTCCCACCCAGTTCACTCTTTTCCTTGAAAAGTAAAAGAAAAATTCCTTCACTGGTATACAATCCTCCCCCCCGTCCCCACCCCTGCCCCGAGTACACTCCAATATGCAACCTTCATCCTGAAGTCTTGTCATAACCGTAAAACCCAATCATATATCACTTTTAAACTGTTCTCTTCCTCATAGGTTTCAATGCAGTATATATAATTTATCCAATTTTTCTCAGTCTCACCCAAACCCTGATGTCAATCTCGTTTTGCCACAGTGGTACTATGCAATATCTGTCCTTTTGTGACTGAGATATTTCACTCATCATAATGTCCTCCACAGTCACATGTTTTGAATAATATTGCATGAGTTCCTTGTTTTTCAATGCAGCCTAGTATTCCTTTGTATGACTATACCAGAGCTTCTAGAAGTCCTAATCTACAACATAAACAATCTTCTAAGCATCCTGAAAAATCTAAAACTAGGAGAGGATAAAATAGATGAATGCGATCTCCTAAGACTTAAATCCCTATGCACATCCAAAAACTCCAATAGGGTAAAAAGGAAAGCCACAGATAGGGAAAATATATTTGGTAATGACATGTCAGACAAGGGACTTATATCTAGAATTTATGAAATACATGAGCACCGCAACAAGATAAAGGTAAATAAACTAATTGAAAAATGGGCACAGGATATGAACAGACA
>NW_006399773.1:23539214-23540176 GCF_000299155.1 Elephantulus edwardii
TCTACAGGAAAAAAAAATAAGGACGAAAAGACAATTTAAGTAAAAAGTAGCTTTTGTCCAATGTTCTTAGTTTTAGAAAATGGTATCTTTATTATATGAATTTTAAAGCATTACGCCATGATTCTTTTATACACATTTTTATACACATTGTTTTATACACATTCTGTAGCATTCTTTTGTTTAAATATCTACTTCTGAGTGTATTTGAATTCAGTATATTGGACTGACACTTTTATAGATTGATGCTTAGTTTTAATGACTCCAGGGATTTAATTAGCATGTTGTCCCTCCTTTCCTCCTGATCATTGATGAAGCTGTTAAAAGAGCCTAACTGGACCTACATCAGCCCCAGTGACACATACAAAACCCTTCCTATTGACCTGATAAATCATTCTTTGTCACACTCTTTAATAACTTTTCATACAGCTTTCAATTAACCTGTCGATGTTGGCATGCAAACTAATGCTTATTGTTATTGTCTTATTTCCCGTGATATCCTGTAAAAATGTGCCCTAAAATTAAATACATTTTTTCTTATATATTGCTCCCAGTTATTACTGACATCAAATAACAATATAAGCTTTATCTACTAACAAAATATTTTTAAAAGTTCTGGGTATTCCCATTTTATTTAAATTTTACCAACAATTGACAAAAATCTTATTAATACCATTTTGTATAAATGAAAACCAAACCTAGTCTGTCAAACATATTATGACTGTCACAACCTGTAGAGAGAACAAGCCCATAGAATTTTTTACACTGTAGCCTTTCTGAAAGCCTTCTGCTACTTCTCTTCCAGTTGGTTGATGAAGTACCTGTCTTACATATTTCTTGTCAGGGACTAGACTAGTGATCGTGTCCAGGATTTCCTACGTTCCCTGAAACACCTCAATTGGTATCCTATCCCTCAATTTCTGGGGGCTTATTTTTTTTTTTTTTTTTTGAGAACTAGCTTTGGT
>NW_006399773.1:23541866-23577110 GCF_000299155.1 Elephantulus edwardii
ATGCACACCCATGTTTATTGTGGCTTTGTTCACAATAGAAAAGAGTTTGAAACAACCTAAGTGCACATCAACAAATGAATGGAGAGTCAAATACATTCTTAAGATACATTTTCTACTCAATTGGGATACACTTAGGGTCATAGTTTCTTGTGGGTTTACTTTCATTTTATTAATCTTCAGTTTGAACTTGTATATGAGTAGTTCATAGTCTATTCCAGTGTCAGCCCTGGCCTTATTTTGACTGCTGTTATTATGTTTCCTGTAATGATTCTTTCCATAGATGTAGTCAATCTGATTCCTGTGGTGGTCATTAGGTCCATGTGTAAAGTTGCTCTTTACAAATTGTTGTTTCTGGGTGGTTTTTATTTTTTGGTTTTTTGTTTTTTTTTTTAAGTATTTGCAATGACACTGTGACACTGATGTGTCAAATGTGTTAATGGTTAGCTACCCAATGCGACAGAGAGTGGGGTATGAACCTGGAGAAAGGATGAAAGACACTCAAGCATCAAGGACTCTCCTTCATAGGGTCACTATGAGTCGCCTGCGACTCGACGGCACTTAACAACAACAATATTTACAATGAAGAAATTACTCACTGTATAAAATTCTAACATTCAATCTTCCACCTCATTTCTGCCACTAAGGTTACATTTCCCAACCAGAAGTCCTTTATTGTTTTCCAACTTTGCATTTTGCTCACTAGTTATTATTAATACATATTAATTGCATGTTCAGTTAATTTTAGACTGAAAAAGTGAATATACACTATCAATTTCATCATTGGTTTAGTAGTTTGCATGTGCATTTGAATAATAATTGTATTAATAGGATCTCCTTGTATGTCTATGGGTAAAACTCTATCACTCACAACAGCATACTTCAGGATAGAACTTGAAATACTCCTTTTGGCAATGAATGCCACATCATAATTCTTCAATTTGTCATTTCTGTCATAATAAATCATGAGATTAACTGATTCAAATTGGCCAATATCCATCCATTTCAGCTTAGTAATATCGAGGATGTCAGGCTTTATGTGTTCCATTTCGTTTTTGACAACTTCCAATTTACTTAGTTTCATACATCTTACATTCTATGTTCCAATTATTAATGGATATTAACAGCTGTTTCTCCTCATTTTGAGTCATGCCACATCACTAAATGAGGGTCTTCCTAAAAGAAGGGTGAAATCTTTATTGAATCCATGTGACTAAGGTGGGCTATACTTTGAGAAGGCTGTACTTCACCAGTCACATTTTGAGAAACTTCCAATCTAAGGGATTCATCTTCTATTGAACAATGTTTTTCCATTGACAAACTAACTGGAAGAGACACTGACATTTTTCCCATTCCAGAAAAGTGATGAGAAAAAAAAAGAATATGGAAATTATCAAACAATACAATAACTATACCATTCAAAAAAAATCTTGCTGAGGATTATCCAAGACTCCCAGAAATTCAAGCAGGATTTAGAAGAAGATGTAAAACAAGGAATATGATTGCTGATGTTATATGAATCTTGACTGAAAGCAGAGGATACCAAAAAAATGTTTATTTGTGTTATAATAACTATGCAAAGGAATTTGACTGTGCGGACCATAACAAATTATGGCTAGCATTGACAAGCATGGGGAACCCAGAATCCTTTGCATTTGTATGTAACTCCTACATAGATTAGGAAGCAGTTGGCTAAACAAGGGAACATCAATGGTTTAAAATCAAGAAAAAGGTATATCAAGACTACATCCTTTTTTCCCCATATCTAACCATCTCTGCCATCTCACTTCAGGGAGAGGCCCCACCCCCTAAAATCCCACCAGGCCTTGCTAACAGCCTCATTGATTGCAAACAGGAAAAAGATCTTTAACCCATCTCTGCCATCTCAATTCAGACTTTGCTGTCAAACCCAGGGCATATAAGCAAGAAAAGATCTTCAACTCAACCTCACTTAGGGCCATATCAGATCCAGAGATAACATTGTCCTCACCTAGAAAATTATCCTGTTATGACAGCTGTGTGTCTCAAAGGGAAATTTAGAGGAACTAAGTCACAGGAAGACAGTCCAGGAATGGAAACTCAGTGGCAAAGATCTTTATCTAGAACTGCCTTAGAGAGAAAAGCTTCCTGAAAGCTTATACCTGACATTTGGACTTAGAGCCTCTTAAACACATGAGAAACCAGCAACAGCATAAGAAACTAGCAGCAATATGAGGCACCACAGAAGTGACTTGAGCCATGAACCATTATATCAAGGGTTGGCTCAGGGGAGAGGAGAGGGAGGTGCTGGCAAGGCTAGTCATGGAAAGAGGAGCTGAAGGGGATGTAGACAATTTGGGAATCAGGAACAGAACAGAGAAATATGAACCAAAGGAGGAGGGGACCAACATCAAATCTATTGGTTACTGTTGTAATGGGAAAGTGTCTTTCATCTGCTCTAATGGGTAAAATGTGTTTCTGTCAAACATTGTTTTAAAGCTGAGTATACAAATTAAGACACACTAGGAAAAAGGATTGGCTATCCACTTCCAAAATAACAGGTCTTCTATGTACAATAGAGCATAAATGAGACTACCAAATATGACACGAGAGGCTAAACTTTCTTACTAGGACGCAAGGGAGGAGGAATAATTGTAAGCAAACACTAGTGATTGGAAGTTGGAATGTGAGGAATATAAGTGTAGGAAATTTGGACATTTTTAAGAAAGAAATGAAATGCATGAATATTGACATACTAGGCAATGATGATTTAAATGGATTGCTATGGGTAATTTTGAAATAGGCAATCATATGATCATCTATGATGGAGATTAAAAGGTGAGGGAAAATGGAGTTACAATCATGATTGAAAAGACCATTTCTAGATCCATCTTGGAGCACAATGTTGTGAATGACAGAAAAAGATCTACATGCAAGTTGTTATTGTGTAGCATTGAGTTGGAAACAACAAATATCTGACCCTCTGATGGGTTTTCAGAGGAAGCTAATCAAATGGAAAGAGATTGTCCATCCTTCTCCCATGGAGCAGCTGGTGGATTCAAACCATTTGCCTTATGGATCTGTTAATATCACTATCATTCAAATATACACACAAAACCAAGTAGAGCCAAAGAGGAAATAGATTATTTCTACCGACATTTGCAGTTGGAAATCAGTTGAACATGTAACCAAGATGCATTAATAATAATGGTGACTGAAGTGCAAAAGTTAGGAACAAGGAAGAAGGATCAATAGTTGGAAAACATAGATTTGTTGACAGAGCTGAAGCTAGATAGAAAACGATAGAATTTTGTACAATGATTTTTTCATTGCAAATACCTTTTATAAGAAGCACAAATGGTAAGTATATATACGGACTTCACTTTATGGTTTATGCAAAAATCAGATTGTAGAAAAAATGTTGTTGTTATGTGCTGTCATGTCATTTGCTATTCGTAGCAACTCTATGTACAACAGCTCTGAAACCTTCTCTATCCTGTGCCAATTTATTGTCTCTGACACACCTAACCTCATTACCTCAATCACTGTAAAAATCCATCTCTTCGATGGTCTTCCTCTCTTTCTCTGTCCCTCCACCCTGCTAAGCATGGCATCCCTCTCCAAGGACCAGACCCTCCTTGCAACATGCAAAAGTATGTCAGACGAAGCCTCAGAATCCTTGCATCCAAGGAGCAGGGTAGTTTCACCCTCTCTAGGATGAACCTGTTTGTTCTCCTAGTAGTCAAAAGTATATTCAAACCTCTCCTCCAGTACCACAGCTGAAAGGCATTAATTCTCTTTAAATCATCCCTAGTCATTGTCTAGCTCTCTGATTCATAGCAAGCAATTGTGAATACTATGGCCTGGATAAGGCATACCTTAGTCTCCAGATTGACATCGTTGCTCTTGAAGTAGTTAATTAATCAGCTGTTCAAATTAGAACAGGTGCTAATTGTTGAACAGATAGTCAACTACTCATTCAAACTGGAAATAAGAACATGAAAGCAAACCCCCAAGAAAAAAATTTGACCTCAAGTCTCTCCACTCTGATTTTAACAACCATCTGAAAAATAGGTTTGAGGCCTTGAACACTATTGAATGAGTGTCACAGGAGCTGTGGGAGGATATCAAGACTATTATCCAGAAAGAATGTAAAAGGTTATTACAAAGACAGAGAAGAAAGAAGACATCAAGATGGATGTTAGAGGAGACTCTGAATATTGCAATAGAGTGTAGAGAAGCCAAAGCAAAGGGAAAGAATCAGGAAGTTAAGGAGCTGAACATAAGACTTCAAAGGGTAGCTTGGGACAATATTGTAAAGTATTATAATGAAATGTGCAAACAGCTGGAATCAGAAAATCAAAAGGGATGAACCACTTGGCATTCCTTAATACGTTGCCACAAATGACGGCTATAAGCACAGTCTAAGCACAGTAGTCAATTTAAAAGTGTGCGGCAACGTGTTAAACTGAAGGAACTAAAGGACAAATCTAAGCTTTGAGTCCCAATAATTAATGATACTATGGGAAGAATATTTAATTACTCAGGAAACATCAAAAGAAGATGGAAGGAGTACATACTCACTGTATCAAAAAGAATTGGCTGGTACAGAAGAATTTAAGAAACAAACTATGATCAAGAAGCAATAATGATGAAGGAGGAGATGTAAACTGATTTGAAGGAATTGACAAGAAACAAGGTCTCAGGAATTGATGGAATACCAGTTGATGTATTTCAACAAATAGATGCTATCCTGAACATACTCACCAGGTTGTGCCAACAAGTATGGAGGAAAATTACCTGGCCAACTGAATGGTAGAGGTCTTTATTTATTACCATTTGAAAAAAAATGCAATCTGACAGAGTGTAAAAATTATCAAACAGTATCACTAATACCACATGCAAGCAAGATTTTGCTGAAGATTATCCAAAATCTACTGGAATATTGAGAATTACCAGAAACACAAACTGGGTTTAGGAAAGGACATAGCACTAGGAACATCATAGCTGATGTCGGATGGATCTTGGTTGAAAGCAAATAGTACCAGAGGAATGTCTGTGTTTCATTGATTATGCAAAGACATTTGACTCTGTGGATCACAACAAATTGTGGCTAACCTTGAGAAGAACTGGAATCCTAAAACACTTGAATATACTTATGCAAAAACTAGGACCAAGAAGAAATCTTCAGGACAGAGCAAGGAAATACTGTGTGGTTCAGGGATGTGACTGTCTCTCTGCCTTTTCAAGCTATATACAGAAAAAAATCATTCTAGAGGATGGATTTTCTAAAGAAGAATGTGGCCTTAGGATTGAAGGAAAACTCATCAACAAATTAAGTTTTGCAGATGACACATTCTTGCTCAGTGAAGCTGAGGAGGATCTGAAGCATTTGCTGCAGAAGGTCAAGGACTGTAGTCTGTAACATGAGTTGAAAATCAACCTCAGTTTGCTCAGAAAGCAAAGATTATCATTCCAATTGGCAACACCATGACAGATAAGAGATGTAGGTTGTTAACAATTTCAGCTTGCTCAGTTCAACCATCAACACTTGGCATCAGTAGTCAGGAATTAAATTGCATAAGAAAAATCTGTTGTCAAGGACCTCTCCAGAGTGTTAAAAAACAACAATGTCAGTTAAGAGACTAAGGTGAGCCTGAGCCAGGCCATGATCTTTGCAACTACTTTCTATGCATCAGAGAGCTGAACAATGACTAAGGATAACAGAGGGAGGGCCAATGACTTTGACCTGTGTGGCTGGAGGAAAGTATTGACCATACCATAGACTTCCAAGAAAATGAACAGTCCTGTCCTAGAGAGGGTGAAACCAAGTAGTTCTGTGAAGGCAAGGATTTGAAAACTCCATCTCACACACTTTGTGTAGTCAAGAGGAACCAATTTTTGGAGAAGTTGCCATGCTTGGAAGGATGAATAAATAGTCCAGAAGAAGACTCTCTCTGAGATGGATTGACACTGTGACTGGGGTAATACAGGTAGGTGTGTTAGAGAGAGTAGGATTGGTTCAGAATAGGACAGAGTTAAAATCTGCTATATATTGGATCCTTATGAGTTTCAGGCACATAACTACAGCACAAACAATATTTACTTTGCATGCTAAGCAACTCATTCAAGATACTGGACAATATAAAGAAAAATGTGGCATCAGGAGCAGAGGATCTCACCAACAGCTTGGGCTGTGTTTAGCTTCTGCATGCACACATTTAAGGTGTATGAAATTCCTATTCTTTCCAATGCTATCCATAATTAATTATGATCCACACAGTTAAATTACTTTGCATAGCCAATAGTTAATAAAAAAGAAATAAATGTCTTTCTGATATTCTCTCCTTTGAACCGAGATCCACCTGACATCACCAAAGATATTCCTTTTTCCATGGCCTCTTCTAAATGCAATTTGAATTATTGAGAGTTCTTTTTTTATGTTCCTCTCTAGTTATCTTTGAATAAGCAAGACATTATTTCCATGAGATATTACCATTTTAAAATAATTTTTAGATTCTGCTGTATCACGTTATTTAAGAATAGGACAAATTTAGATTTATTCTGGTCAATTTGTCCGGTAGCTGTCATCCATATTTCTGACATAAATGGATGACCATGCCCAAGGATTCATCTGTTCATTAAATTATATCAATTGATACTCTTTAAATTTCCGGAAACTTATTTATTTAAAATTATTTCCTTTTGATACAATTTCAGCTTCTTCCTTCAGTACCATTGGTTATTCATCACATGCTACTTCTTAAAATGAATTTTTACAGACCAGTTGTTTTTTTTTTTTTTTGGCACAATGATTTTGTGTTTTACCTCAATCATCTTTTGGTACTTCCCGTGTCCTTTAAGAATTTTTCGTTTAGAATTCTTCAATCTTGCAGTTGAGTCTTGAAATTTTTCCTCACTTGGTTCTAGAATAAATATAATAAGTATAACCTGCAGAATCAACTTGATAAAAACTAACTACAATATCAAGATTTCAGAAATCAAATAACCACTTGAAGAATAATAATATTCTAGTCAATAGTACTCTTAAGACTTATCTGAAGCATAGTGTATTTTTAAAATACTTTTAATTCCCTTTTGTTCTTCTTGTTGTTAGGTAGTACAGAATAGCCCACATTCACAAATACCTTCTGCACAACAGAATGAATATTTTTCTTGTCTTACACCATCTTAATCATCTCTGTGGTGCTCAATCTCTTTGTTGTAGCCACAGGGTCAATGCGTGTTGTTAAGGTTCTGTTTTTCCTGGGCACTCTACTAAGCGTGATGGTCTTTCTTGAAAATGTGTGCAAGTATGTGAGATAAACTCTATCTATCTTAGCGTCTAAGGAGCTCTCTCATTGAACTTATTTAAGAATATTTGTTTTTTTTCTTTTGCTAGTTCATAGTATAGTGACCATTTTTTCCCCCCAATACCATAGTTCAAAGACATGTGGTGTTCTTCCTTTTGGGCAACATCTAAATAGATAAAATGAACAATTATTAGCAGATATTTGGACAAGTGTTAAAAGTGATTGGTAATTGCAATTTTGAGAAAAATACATTGCATTCAATGTTTGACTTTATAGGTAGAAAAATTTGAAATAATTGTCAATACAAATCCACTGTTTGTAAAAAATATACCTAGTTTCATCTATTTGCCACTACTTTAAGCACCTTTGTTTTGAATAATATTTTATTTCAGAAATAATTTTACTAAATTGGCTATATAGAAAATGTTAGTCTACATTAAGCTTTATTATCTTTTTAGATTTTATATTGCCTACTCTTTTTAAAAATACACTTTTTATTTTTTTTCCAAAAAATCAACAGTATTTTAAGACCAATGTTCATGCCAAAACCAGAAAATTCATGTTACAATGGATACTCACTGCTGTTATCAAATGTGTTTCTGACTAGTCTTACTAAATTATAAACACAGATCTTTATAAAATTGACAAATATGCTAATATTCTAAAATAGAGTTGAAACCCATGCCTTTGATATTTTCATTCCAATATCCTGTGGCAGCTTACTTTGGTGTACATAAGTAATTCTGTTGCCAGCAGAAAATAAAAATATTAAGCAGTTTTAATACAATGGCTGATAAAATTTAAAAAAGAAAAAACAAACTCCAACCCTCCCATTCCATTTGAGAAAGAAGAATAAGCAAACATTAGTGATGGATAAAGAAAAGGAAGACTTTTGGAGTTTTGTTGTTACATAATATGCTGTAAGTCTCCATATTGGTTAGAACAAAAATGTTTATTATTTTATAGGAAAAAAATTGGTGTATATTTTTTTTTTCAGAAATTGCAAGAGAGACTGATACTAATGAAGTTCATACTGATTGTCAGAAATAGTCTCACTTTGTTAACCTTACCAATCATATCGAGTTTTGGCTTATCATCCAAAGAGTTCCTAGCAGAGAAAATTGTCAATAATCAGAGAAAATCAAGGTAGAAAATTGATGCTTTTTGGACACTTGGAGCAACACAGGTCAGGATGCCCTTCAAGAGCTCACTAACAAGATCATCCAGGAAAGGTGCAGCCAATTTGGTTCTGAGGTGTAATTTTATCATTGTTAAAGCTTTCAGAAGACTCAAAAGCTAGACAAAGGATTGCCTCAAGATGTTTGTAGAATTAACTCCTACTCTCATGCTTTTCCCTGTTTGTCTATATTTCTCTGTCAATACATATGAAACAATTAGTCCTAAACATTTGTAGTTACACATGAAGTTGCTATTTTTATCCTTTAAATCAATCTTAAACAATAGAATATTCTTTCATACTCCGCTAATAATAGCATTTAAAATTATATGATAGAGCTGTACTCATGATTTTGTGACAAGATGGAAAACAGAGTTAAAATCTTATGCCACTCAGCCTCTTTATGTCTAATTTTCCTTATATGTAGATTAGATGCAACAATACATACCTTATAGGACTTGTGTTCAAATTACAAAATTTAGATGTACAATATTTTGCCCATCCTAATAATATGACTCTTGTTAGCAATCTTTCTGCTCACAATTTTGTATTCTTAAAAAAAAGGTAAATAATTCTAAACAGGCAGGGTCCTGCCTTTGAATATTCATAAACTTGTTCTGTACTGTAAATTCAGAACCTACCCATAGCTAATCCTCCAGTGGGATTTCAGAGGCAGCTATTTGCATGGGAGGAGATTGCCCATCCTTCTTCTGTTAAGGAGCTGGTAACCTTGAACTATGTGGCTTCAGGATTGCAGCACAGCTTCTTGCCCCTAGGCCACCAGAGCTTCCTTATACATAGTAAGTAGACATACAAATTCAAGTGCATGCAAAGAAATTAAAATCAATATTGAGATTTTTTTTTTCAATCTGTATAGAACAACATCAACAACAATATACAGAGAATAAAGTGAGGAATAGATATCCAAAATAATAGTTAGGAAACTTAAGGAGCAATGGATTTATGTTAAACAAGAGGAACAACTGAGTAAAGGAAGCCAAGAATGGTGACAAAATTGAATATAATGAAAGTCATTGTATTGAACAGGTAGAAATTGTTGCACAGGTGCATAGCTTGCTGTGAATAACCTCAACAAGTCATTTGGGGGAGGGAGGAATGGATGGCTTCAAAATCTTCAAAACTAATGCTCTCTATTATTTTACAAAAATCATTTAATTGTCATTCAATAGATTCTAAATCCTAGTAATCCCATATGTGTCAGAGTAGAAATAAGCCTTATGAGATTTCCAGTGACTGCTTTTCCGTAAGTAGATGCAAAGTCTTTCTTCCAAGATACCACTTGATTGACTTGAACTTCTAAACTTGTTAACAGTGAAGTACATTATACCTTTTTCAATCACCATTTAGGATGTGCCTACTTTAGCTCTACAATATAATAGGCAGTTTCTTTGATCTACTAAAGAAAATCTTTCTTTACGTAGAAATTATCTCTGCAATCTTAAGCACAGTTCTTTCAACTTGTTTTATAACACCTTATGGTTTGAATATATAAACAAAATTATAAAGCGTATTGGAAGTGCAAGCTATAGTTAAAATCCATATGTGACATGTGTTATAAGTGCTAGGGAAGTGAGAGTCATGTGATTCGTTCAAGTGACATCACCTCTAGCATAACATTTAGCGTATTCTTTAGCTGCTGAGAAAGTAACACATAGTTGTGGCGTGTTTCTCACTTCAGCAATCAACAAGCGTGTAACAGGACCACAGCCTGTGTAACATCAGATACATCAGTGTCATTAGGGTGTTATCTTGCTGTGCCACAAAACTCACTGATTAAAATGCTCTTGAACTAGATTGTATCCAATTCAATCCACATTTAATACCTACTATTGCTATTTCTTATCACCATAGTATGCTGTTAAGCTAAGAAGTATAGGCAAAGTTCTTAATGTAAAAAAGAACAGTGACAAAAGCACACCACCATGGACACTAATTCAATTATATTGCCCATATGTTTCCAGCAAAATTTTGAGCAGTGGTCAGTACTGTGTTTTGAAGTAGCAAGTCTATCCCGACTCATCATGAACCTATTAACAAAAGAACAAGCACTGTTCTAACTTGCATTATATTCTGAATCATTGCTGTATTTGAGCCCATGCTGTAATCATTGTGACAATCTTCTTATTCAGGGACTTCCTCTCTGTCTTGACCTGTTTTACCATCATGTTTTTCAGGGATTCCCTCTTGACAGCATGTCTAAAGTACATGAGTTAAAAATCTCCTTTGTCACTTCCAAGGATTATTCTGGCTATAATTCTTCCAATACAAATTCTTTGGCTCTTCTGGCAATAATGTATTTCTTTACTAACACTATTGATAACAGTTTTAGTTTGCTTGGCTCCAAAATCAACACTCATGGCACCAGCAGACAGAAGATCAAGAGACAAATTGCATTGGGAAAATCTACTTTCAGGGACCTCTCCAGAGTACTGACGAGCAATGACACCAGTCTGGAGACTAAGGTAGACCTGAATCAGGCCATAGTCTTTGCCACTGTTTGCTATGAGTCAAGGAGCTGGACAATGACTAGGGATAATAGAAAAATAATTGATGTCTTTGAGCAGTGGTACTGGAGAAGAATAGAACGAACAGATTCATCCTAGAAAGAGTGAAACTACCCTGCTCCTTGAAGGCAAAGATTCTGAGGCTTCGTCTGGCATACTTTGGACATGTTGCAAGGAGGGACCAGTCCTTGGAGAGGCACAGAGAAAGGAAGACTATCAATGAGATGGATTGATTCAGTAACTGGGTAATGAGCGTAGGTGTGTCCGAGATGGTAAAGTTGGCACAGGATAGAGCAGGTTTCAGGGTATTGTGTATATAGGATCACCGGCGACTTGACAGCACACAACAACAACAACAATAACAATAGAGTCTAAAGACATAATGCTTTGGTATTACTTACTCATTTTTTTACATTTGTGTTGTTATTGTTGAGTACTGTCTAGTAGAATTCACTCATAGTTGACCCTCCAGTGGGCTTTCATTAGTTTAAATGCACAAGAGTAGATTTTCCCTCTATCTCCCATGAAGCAGCTGGTGGATTTGAACCATGTTTTTGGGTTTGTAGTGCAGTTTCTTAGCACTAGGCCACCATTTAAAGTACCATGGTTTGAGTCAGATGCCCCTTAGTTCTCAAACTGATATCTGTGCTCCTTAGCATTTTAAAGAAGTTCTCTGCAATGGATTTTTTAATGTAATATATCCATTGATATACTGCTATTCCCAGGGTGTTAATGTGGATCCAAGTTGAACTAAAACCCTGATATCTCAATCTTTTTTTCATTATATCACTTATTGGTCCAGGTGTGAGGATTATTAATGTTAGAATGTTCAAATGCAATCCGTATTTCAAGTTAATAATGGAGTTTCATTAGAAATAATTAAAATTTTTTTCAGCAAGCAAGGTTGTTTTATCTGTATAATACTGGTTGTTAATGAATCTTTGGGTTTTCTCTAACACTTATGCTATGTTTTTCATCATATATTCCAGTTTCTGATATTATTAGTCAACATATAAATTGAATAAAAATAATGACAAGGCACAATCTTAATACATAGTCTTCCTTATTTTAAATCACATGATATTGCTTTGTTCTGTTTGAAAGTCTACCTCTTTTTAAATTTCATTATTTTTTGTGTGTGTGCCATCACATCATATCTGACTGAAACATGAGGAGATTGCCCCTCCTTCTCCAGCAGAGCATCTGGAAAATTCAAACTGCAACCACTTACCTCTCGGATTGCAGTGCAGCTTCTTGCCAGTAGACCACCAGAGCTCCCTGAAAGTCCACCTCTTGTTGTATGCACAGGCCCCACATAAACACAAGTCCTGTGCAATTATCATTCTTCCCATTGTTACCAAGTATTTAAGAGCAGTTTAAAGACATTCTAATCCATGCCATGATGGTGTTTTTGTTTCACAGACACACATATGTATGCATATATATGTGTGTACAGCATTCTATCATTCTATCCCCAGTGTCATTTCTGTTACCAAGTCCATTTTCTTTCAACTGTTTCTTCTTCCTGATTCCCAACTTTTGCATTCCAGACACCCATTATTATTATTAAAGCATCTTGGTTATATGTTCAATCAATCTCTGTCTGCAGCAGTTGATAGAAATAATTTATTTCCTCCCCTTTGGCTCTGGTTGTAGGCACATAAATTTGATTGATAGTAGTATTAACAGGTCTTCCTTGTATGTGTATGAATATTATTCTATCACTCACAATATTGTATTAAAAGCAGATGAAAGGAGTATCCAGAGTCTTACTCAGTGACTGCAACAATGGATTTGAGTAAGGCAGAGATTATAAGGACCGTGCAAGATAGGACATGGTTTTGATGAATTCTTCCTGGGGTTGCTTTGAGTCATAGTTAACTCAACAACATCTAGATTATAGTAGTTTGCTTTCAGCCAAGATTCTCTGGCATCAATACTGCTGTCACTTGTTCTATGGCCTCTTTTTAATGGAGCTTGACTTTCTATAGAGCATTAGTTGATACACAGCTGCAACTATATTTTAAGTATTTTCAGCAGAACTTTATGACCACCTGTTATTAATGATGTTGTTAGGTGCTATTTAGTCAAGTATGGCTCAGAGCAACCCTATGAATAAAAGAGCTGAAACTTGTTCTAGTCTGTGCTGTCCTCACACTTCCTGACTCACAAGAGCTCATTGTAGCAGTCACCATGTCAATCCACCTGGTTGAGGGTCTTTCTCTCCAACAATCTGTGAAAATTTCTAACTTCTACTGGATGGCAAAAAAAACAAAACAAAAAACCAAAAAAAAAAAAAACCTTATTGACTGTTGGTCGTGTATCTGTGTATACATTAAATTTGTCAGTGCTCAAAGACACTGCATTGAGAGATGTGGAATTTACTGATTGAGACAGCAAAATTGAAGTACCAAGTTATATTCTCATTTCATTAATTCAGAACTGACTCAGAGCTGCAATTATAGTGGATTTCTGAGACTGTAAATCACATGGGAGGAGATTGCACAATGTCTCTCTTGGAGCCATTGGAGGATTGAAATTACCAGAAAAACTTGACCTTTGTGTTAACAGCATAACTCACTATGGATCTGGCTACATAGTTCTATTAGTAACCATCAATTTCATTTTTTGTGTCACAATCAAGAAACTATTTCAGAAACTAAAAGTTAAGTACTTTAAGTACTTAATAGCAATATATATTTAAAAAATAGCAATATATATTTAAAACATTTATGGATCTCACCTGATGGACAATCATATTTACTATATCCTTGGAAGAAATAATTGAAGAGGCTCAATATAAGAACTAAATGTACCAGATACCCATTTTGAAACTAACCATCAATTATTCAAGTGAAAGTTCAAATTGAGGCTGAAGAAAAATAAGCTCATAAGATCCAAAATTTCACCTTGAGTCTATTCAATCTGATCTTAAAAATAATCTTAAGAATAAATTTGAGGCATTGAATGACAACGGTCAAAGACCAGATCAGTTATGGGATGATATAAAGGATATCACCTATGAGAACAACAGAAAGTTATTAAAAAGACAGAGGAGAAAGAAAAAAATCAGAATGGATGTCAGAAAGAAGTCTGATAATTGCAAAAAAAGAGGTAGAAATCCAAAGTAAAAGAGCTAAACAGGAGCTTTCAAAACAAAACAAAGTATTATACTTTCATGTGCAGAGAACTGGAATTAGAGTATGGAAAAAAACAAAACAGAAACAAAATCAACTCTCTTGGCTTTTCTCAAGCTGAAAGAACTAAAACTTAAGTTCAAGCCTTGAGTTTTAACACTGAAAGATGGGGAAATGTTGAATGATTCAAGAAACATTGAAATAAGACAGACGGAATACACAGTGTCACTGTACCAAATAATTAGTTGACACAGACATATTTCAAGAAATATCAGATGATCAACAGGCAATAGTTCCTGTTAATGTTGTTCCTTCAGCTGCACTGAAGGCATTGGTCAAAAATAAGGCCCCAGAAATCAGTGGGATACCAACTGATATGTATCAACTAACAGATACAGCCCCGATTGTGAGTACTAGCCTGTGCCAGAAAATTGGAGGGAGCTTCCTGGTTGGCTAACTTAAAGAGTTCTTTATTGTTTCCATTTCCAAAAAAGGTGATCCAAAGAATGTGGAAATTATAGATCACTGTCATTAATATCAAAGAAGATCAAGCACTACAGCCTTCAATATAGACTACATCTCGACATCAAGAAAACAAAATTGCTCACTTCTGTATCTTAGGCAATATCACAATAGATGGAGACAAGATTGAAACTGTGAATGCCCTCATCTTACTTGAATCTACAATCAGTGCTATCAGAAGATTAGGAGATGAATTGCAATGGGAAAGTCTGCAGTTAGGGACCTCCCAAATTATTAAGGAACAACTCAGGCTATGGCCTTTTCAATCAATTGCTATTCTTCTAAGAGCTGGACAATGAATGAGGATGACAGAAGATGAATTGAAGCATTTGAACTGTAGTACTGGGGAATAGTACTGATTATCTAATGTACTCCTATAAGAACAAATATATATGTCTTGAAGAAGGTATAGACAGAGTAATTTTGGAGGCAAAGATGATAAAACTTCATCTCACATAACTTGGGCATGTTGCTAGGAGAAGCTATCCACTGGAGAGGGACACCATGCTTGGGAAGGTGGAGAATGGCAAGAAAGAGGAATTTCATCAACCATGTGGATTGGCACAGTGACTACCACAATCGTACTCAAGTCAACAGTGCTTACTTGGATCCACCTTAAATTATCTTTGTACCAGCAGTCAAGAGATCAGGTGACATACTGCATTGGGGAAGTCTAGAGTCAGGGATCTCTCCAAATTATAAAAGAACAATGACATCATTTTGAAGACTTAGGTGTACCTGATTCAGGTAATGATCTTTTCAATCACTTGTCAAGCATCTGAGAGCTGGACAGTGAATAAGGATAAAAGAAGAATTCATGCCTTTGAGTTTTAATGTTGAAACAGGACATCCAATAATACAAAGAAATAGGCTTTGTCTCACAAATACTCTGGCCATGTTGTTAAATGAGGCTATTCCTTGGAAAGGGAAACTATGATTAGAAGTTTGGAAGATTGTTAAAAGAGAGGAATACCCTCAATGAAATGGATCAACACAGTGATTTCCGCAATTGGCTTAAGCATGTCACAAATGATGAGGATGGTAAGGGATAGGGCAGGGCTCAGATCTGCTGTTAATGGCCACTATAAATTGTATTTGACTCGATAGCACCTAATAATAACTATGTGCATCAGTAATCTGAAGGTCAGAAATCAAACATTATCGGATACAGGAATGCAGCAGTAACTAAAAGGTAAGCAATATAGACAACTAATCTCCAACACCCCTCCAAAAAAAAAAATCCAATAAAGCTTTGACTTTAATACACTGAAGAATATATAATTCAGAATTTATTGATTTTAATTTCATACACAATTTTATCCATATTGGTTATCTAATTTCTTAATCTATGTAGATAAAAAAGTAAATTGAAAGATGGAGTCATGCATAACATTTTTAATAGTCAAGGTGTCAACTAAAATAGGAGAAAGTGCTATTGCAGAAGATACAATAATTAATAAATGCATCCAGCAAATGTGTTTTGTACTAATACACAAATGACTATTATGTGAAGTTGAGCTTTGCATTTAATGGTACTGAAATCATTGTTTTGTTCATTATCTTTATAGGAAAGAAAGGAATTTTATCACACCTCTTAAATTACCTGGTGGTATAGTCCTGTAGAAAGAGTAAGGGTCACATGGGGAGTACCATATGACCATCAACTTCACAGAGAGAAATTATCCCATCCACAGTATCAATAACACAAAACCAATTCTAATGAGCTCAGATATGTCCACCATATTCTCAGGCTTCTTTCTACTTAACATCAAGCTTACTGCTTTGGTGGGCTCAAAATTTAATAGCTTACAGACCACAGCGAACCATATTGGGGAAGTCACAAGTTCATAATTCAAATTAATAACAGAATAGAGTCAAGACAGCTCCCAAAAAGTACGCAAAGATATCTCAGCCTTGAGCCTTGAAGCATTCCCAAATTCTCAGTCCTGCCAATATTGGCTCCCCACCCTCCAAGTTCTCATCTCATCTCACATCAATTCTCCAGTTCAGCCATAGCTGCTGCTACCATCCCGAAACATGTCTTGAATTTCACTGGGTTTGGGGAGGTCTCTTTTCCCTGACCAGGAGAAGCTGTTCAATTTATTGACAAGACTAGCCAATCCTTTTGTATATTGCTGAGGCTGGCCAATTCCTTTGTGGATAATCCAGCATGTGTCATTCATATAGTCCTGCTCCTTCACATAGTCAATCATTCGTGCTAGAAAAGCTGTATTGAGAGGCAAAGTCCACACGTCCATTGCTGGTTGTAGTATTAATCAGCTTCTCTGGTGATTTGAATCCACCAGTAGCTCAGGGGGAGAAGGATTAGCAATCTCTTTCTATGCAGTTTACATCCTTGGAAATCTAGTAAAGAGTCAGCTATAAGCAACTAATTGGCAGTGAATTATCGATCTAGTGCTGTAGAACAAATATCACAAGCAGATTACTAAAACACAAAATTTACTCTTTTCACAGGAAGATAGATGTCTGCGTTCAGAGTATTTACTCTGTGTCAGCTCACTGTCTCTGTTAAGTACTGTATGACTAACAGATCTGAACTTTACCCTATGCTACGTCATCCATATGATCTTCTTCATGCTCAAGTCCATTGTGGTAGTCACTATGTTAAGTCTATTTTTTTGAGCATTATGTTCCTTTCTTTCTCTGACCCTCCATCTTTTCCGGTATGATGTCTCCAAGGATTGGTTCCTCCTGAGAATGTGCCCAAACTAAGCAAGATGAATTTTTCACCATCTTTGCTTCTGATGAGTAATTTGGTTGCACTTCCTCCAAGACATATTTGTTCTTTTGATAGTCCATGGTATATTCAATATTCTTCCCCAGATTCACAATTCTAGTCCATGGTATATTCAATATTCTTCCCCAGATTCACAATTCAAAGGCATAAATTCTCCTTTAATTTTCTTTATTCATTGTCTAACAGATGCATAAGAATGAATTTAAAAAAGAAATAGAAGCCATTTTATTTAAGAAAATAAAAGCAGTTGAAAAGATTATGGCTTGAATCAGGTTCACATTAGTTTTTTTCACCAGGTGATTTCTCCAATACAATATGTCTTGATTTTTTTAAAAAAATTATTATTTTAATGAAGCTTTACAGAGAGGTTGAGCTTTCATTCATTCATTGTTGTACATTTTCCTTCCTCCCACTTCCTTCTCTCTCCTCTAGTCTACTTTGGAATGTGCCTTTTGCTTCAGATTGTTGTTATACATATAATGTCTAATACATTCCTTTTGGAATCAGTGAGATTGGCTCAGGAGAGAGCAGGCTTCAGAGCTTCTATGCATAGAGTCACTATGGACCACAAATGATTGGAGGGCACATAACAACACATTCCTTTCAGACATTCCTTACCTTCATTTGTTTTAATGTACTCTTACTCTTTTTCCCCCAGCCACCCAATCAGTCCTCTTGTTGGGTTGTTTGGGTTTTTTTAACTGTTGCTCCTATTAGTGTTGATTATGGATCCATGTAAAATGAAATCAATAACAACTCCAGCCTTTTCTCCATCTATTATGATGTTGCCTGATGATGTTGGTCCAACACTGCTGACTTTTGCTTTCTTGTTTTCTTTTATACTGTTTTATTTACAAAGATTGTATACATTGTTTTTCATGCTTTATTGATGTTGTTATAACCTATAATGAAACCTGTTTATCATCTTCAGTAAAAACTTTAAGTCTTCTTCAAATCCACTTCTGAAATAATTTAGGATTTAGATATTTGGATATCCTTATGTACAAGGGAAGATGACAATACACATGACGTCATAATTTCTACTTTTATAAATGCTGTTAGTTAATAAAAAATTAGAACCCTTACTTAGGAAATTATGTGTACACAACAGCAATAGCAAAGTTCAACAGAGTAGCAAATAACAAATACTGAAGAGGCTGTGGAGAAAGTGGAACCCTGATGGAAGTGTAAAGTGGTGTAACCACAATGGAAGGTGGTCTGCTGCTTCTCAAAAGGTTGGAAATAGAAATACCATTTGACCCAGCAATTCCACGACTGACAATATACTCTGAAGAAATCAGAGCTGCCACCCAAACATTCGTATGTACAACCTGTGTTATTGCTGTTTTAGTCACAATAGTAAAGAGATGGAAGGAACCCAATTACCCAACAAAAAATGAATGAATAGAAAAACTATTGGGGGGGTGTGTGTGTTTTGTGTTTTTTTATACAATGGAATACTACACAATACCAAAAACATCAGGATGGATGGTGAAAAGATTGAGATTGTTCACAACTTTTGTCTGCTTGGCTCCACAATCAACACTCTTGGCACTAGCAGCCAGGAAATTAAAAGACATATTGTGATGGAAAAGTCTGCTGTTAGGGACCTCTCTAAAGTACTGAAGAGCAACGGTGTGTCTCTGGAGACTAAGGTGCGTCTGGTACAGGTCATGGTCTTTGCAATCACTTATGAGTCAGAGAGCTGGACAATGACCAGGGAGGATAGAAGGAGAATTGATGCTTTTGAGCTTTGGTGTTGGAGAAGAGTGTTCCCATGGATTGCTAAGAGAACAAACAGATTCATCCAGGAGATGGTTAAACCGGGATGCTCCTTGGAGGCAAGGATTCTGAGGCTTCGTTTGACATACTTTGGTCATGTTGTAAGAAGAGACCAGTCCTTGGAGAAGGACATCATGCTTGGGAGGATGGAGGGGAGGCACAGGAGGGAAAGGCCCTCTGGGAGGTAGATTGATTCGGTGACTGGGGTAATCGGGATGAGTGTGTCGGAGACAATGAGATTGACAGGACAGAGCAGAGTTTAGGGCTGTTATACATAAGGTCGCTACGAGTCTCAAGTGACTCGATGGCACATAACAACAACAACAACCACCAAAACCAGAAACTTTTAGAACATTGCATAAAACAACAACACCAAAAAAAAAAAATCAAACACCAAAAAACAAAACAAAATACCAAACATTGCATAACATGGGTGATCCTGGAGGACATTTTGCTGAGTGAAATATCTCAGACACAAAAGAACAAATACTGCATGACACCACTGTTATAAAATACCACAGTTATAGAACTAAAATGGGGGGCTCATTATAATAGGAAAAGAGCTGATAGATAATGAACCCTGTATTGGGGTAAATGAAGGAAAGAATTGCTTAAAAGGAATATATGATTAGAGATTATTTCTATGACACCTTTTCAGAATAAGAGATGCATTGCAAAGTAGACAGGTACAGGGTGGCAGAGAGGGGAAATAGTACAACAGTGAACAATTTTTTTTTTAAAAAGTTAACTCAGGGGGAAGAGTGGGGAAGGGACGAAAATGTGCAACAATGAATGAATGAATGAATGAGAGAAAAATCTAACTTTTCTGTAAACTTGTTAAATATCATAAAAAATGAAAATTAGCAAATGAAAAAATATGTATACTGTATTTCTTTAAATGTGTTTTTATTCTTTAATTTGCCAGAATTTTGAGTTTTTAATACTTATAAAGTGAGAATTTTTTAGTCCTTACATAGGCTTATCGATCTTGTGCATTATTTCAACCATCTATTCATTTTAGGAAGGATTTAAATGTCTGCCATGTCCAGCATGATAATACTGGCTTCTGAAGAAAAAATAATAATGAACAAAATTAATTTTCTTCTTAGCAAATATTTCAGATGAGAAAACTAGCATGTAAATAATACATCACAAATTCTGTAATAGAGAAACTAGTAAAGTTACTGGTGAGGAGACTGGGATAAATATTTCCAACTAAGACAATTAGCTTTATGGTGAAGGGCATATTGAATGCTAAATTAAAAGATGAGTATTAATGGAAGAGTGCATTCCAGGTTTTGCACAGTACTATTTCAAAGTTATGGGGGGAAATTACAAAGCGCTGATGAACATTAAAGTTTTATTTAAACATATTATTTTAAAAGTTTAAAAAAAATACCATGATTTTTTTTCTATGTAAAATAATTTGCTGAGTGTGTGCATTGCCAGTAGAGTTTACCAGGTAAATAGTAACTAATTTTTCCCAGGTTCACGTAGTAATTGGGCAAAGACTATCCTCTCCCATTCTACTTATAGGAGATAATTATTAAAATCATAGATAAAAGCTTACTATAACTTTTCTTCCCCTGACAAAATGTTTCAAATCAGTCGCTAAGAAGCTCTCAATGCCTTGTGATGCTAGGACACTTAGTTAAGTTCTTCCTCAGGAATAGATATAAATGTCAAGTAGGAACAATGGTATATTACCTGAGTATTTCTTGTCCAGAAAGGTGACTTATGTTTATCATTTCATAAAAGTATACTATATGCACAGAAGTCAACATATACTGAGAACAAAGCAAAATACACATAGTTATATTATGATTAAAAGAAAATTTAATGGTAATGTAACCCAGTTTCCTTCACAGTAAAGGAATTTCCTCAAAAACGTATCAATTGTCATACAACATTGTATCAAGGTGTCCAAGGAATAAGTGATAAAGCATACTGCCATCAAGTCAATTCTGACTCATAGTGACCCTCTATCTGGTTTCTGAGACTCTTAATCTCTGTGGATGGAGAGTGTCCATCTTTCTCCATTGTGGTCGCTGGTGCATTCACATATCCAACCTTCTGGATATCAGTGTGACACATTATGTTCTAATCTTCCAGGTGTCCACTCATCCAAGGAATACCTTCTGGGTTCTATAATTTTTTATATTCTCCTTATCTGAAGATATGACACACTTCTCTACTTTCACCCACTGATCCTAGTTCTACCACTAGAGATCAGTGGTCTAATAAACAGTTTTAAGTTGACTGAGATTGATGCTGATCTCATGTGTATCAGAATGGAACTGCACTCCATTGAAAGTTCTAGGACACATAAGGGGTAATTATCAAAGGCAGATTAATTTGAACTGCCTTATGTGAATTCAAACTGCCAACCATTTGGCTGGCAGCTGATAGGTAGGTTTTCTGATATTTAAAGATTTAATCTAATACTCTGCCTCATGGATATTCTACTCTTCCTCAATATTCCTACAAGCATACCACTACTATCCTAAACACACTCCCTATTTATGGATTTGTTAACTTCCATAATGAAAGGGTAGAACACAATCTTTAAGTTCCTTTGTGAATAGCGTAGTCCTGTTAACTCATAGATTTCATGTACAACTAAACCTCTGCATTTCCCCCCAAATTTCTGTCAGTTATGATCTAATCCAGCCAGAAGTCTCATATTTTTGAGCCAAGTAAAGTTATGTGAAATGTACATGAGAATTTGAAACACATGCTTCAGTTGTACAAAAGTTTAGCCACCCCTTTCAAATTTTTGTTTCTACAGACATTTATTAAAGAATTTAGCTGTAGTTTCACTTATTTCTTTCTTGTATAGAATAAGGCCAATAACACTTTATAAATGATTAAAATTCTTTATCAATGAGATTTAAGTTACATAGTGAAGATAATTCAGTAAATTAATTTTCTTTGTTCAATCATCAATGAGTTAATATACAGTTACACTGTTGAACTACTTTTTTTCTATTGCCTTCAAAGCAATTATTATGAAAATGTCTATCTGATAACATTTCCCCTAAAAATTTTGTACTAACTCTGATGACTGAGTTTTCTTTTTTCAGTGTGTAGGCTGTATTTCTACTCTTGCTCTTTGTTTATATTTTCTATTCAGTTTTAACCTAAATGCAGTGTAAGTTTGCAAAATGTTGACCAATTAACCAAGTGAAACATTAAGCAGACTTTTTTTTATAATTAAAAAGAAAACAAAAACTTTGAGAATACTTGGAGTAAGAAAAACATTCAAAAGATTTCTAAAATAAGGGAGCTCTGGTGGCCTAGTGGTAAGAAGCTGCACTGCGATCCCAAAGGTGTGTAGTTTGAATCCACCAGTTGCTCTGCTGGAGAAGGAGGGGCAAACTCCTCCTGTGCCAGTTGGGTCCAATTTTACCAGAGTGGTAAAATAATGAAATCTATGGCCAAGCCTAGAGGATAGACAAGGGCGGGTGGGTCTCTCTCAGGTCTCAGTGTCAGCTGAGTGGATGATGCAGCCTCGTGAACCTGGAAGAGACAGACGCAGGTAAGGAACACAGGGACATTTGTGGCTTGCTTTCGACTTCAAGTGGTTGGCCACAGAGTGGAATTGCTAGATGAATTGGGGGTCTCTGGCTCAGAGTTTGCCAGCGTTTGGGTGTGCCAAAATGGTAAAATATTGAAATCTATGGCCACGCCTAGAGGATAGACAAGAGTGGATGGGTCTCTCTTGGGTCTCAGTGTCAGCTGAGTAGATGATGCAGCCTTGTGAACCTCGTGAATTCGACGATATACCAAATTAAAAAGGAATATTTTTTAAAAATTAAGAAATATTTCTAAAATAAAAGATCAGGTGCATGTTACATAGTGATTCTTTTTATTTGCTGCCTCTCAAAACCCACTGGAGGTTCAGCTCTGTGTTGATTTTGACTCAATAGTACACAGCAACAAGAGTGTTAAAACAAGAAGCAAAATGTGTTGCTGCTATTGTTCAATTATAGAAAGTATTCAAAAACTTTACTTTTTTCCTTGTCTTCACATCTATGTTCTAATAGGAATTTTGCAGAATTTTTATTATCCTGTCAAAAAATCTGACACCTGAAATATTTTTCTTTTATAAATATTTTTGTAGTAAATCAATGTTAATAGGTTTATTTGATTACAAATTACAAGTTGTACTACTCCAACTACTATCCAAGATAACTGAATAGTCCCATTAAAAAGTCTCTGCTTGTATTTTTCATCTGCATATTGGAATGGCTGTCTAAAATTTTTATTTTGGCACAATAGGTATTAAACTGACAGTGTTTAGCCATAGGCTTAGTAGCTTATTAGAGCAATTCATGGAACCTAATGAAAAATCTATGTCATCACAAGAGATCTAGGCTTTTGTCTTATTTGTGTCAGAAGAATATTCACACAAATCATTTTAAAACTGGATCAGAATATTTGCAAGAAAATAAAAGAAATAAAGCTAAAATAAACTTTTTTCCCCTTGGATTTTGACTGGAATTTAATGTTGACAGGCTATTCCTATATCCTCTGATATTTTCAGTGGTGATATGAGACAATTTTTGAAGCAACCGTCATAGTCTGACATCTGTACTGATCACATAATTTGGCACAGTGACTCTTGCCTATAGAATCAAAGACTAACTGTAGACCAATACATGCAGACAAAGGCTTGCATTGTCCTCAAATATTTTCTTAATAGAGTAAAAATTTATCCATGAAGCACAAAGTAAAATAGTAGGATAGATATTTAGCAATGGTCAACAATGAGGTAACTTTCTCAGAGGCATACATTTCTCTCATAATGGAGATTTTTATCATGATTTTCAGTATTGTAGCATCTCAAAATCTCATCTTTCCCAGAGAGATTCACACTTCATCTTTTAAAAAAAATGATGTAGACCTAGATAAATAGGTCAATTTAAATAAAACTTGTAAATAAATTTTAGTAAAAAGAATCTTAAGTTGGCCTATTTGGATTCATCTTTTTAAATGCCAAAAAATAACACAGCCCTTGCTTCCACAGCTGTAGGGCCATCCAGGGACCAAACAAGACAGAAGAGTTTGAGACACATATCTACAAGCAGGGAAAAGTCTTTCTCAGCTTTCTACAAGAGGGAGGGCTAACTAGAGACCCTCTGCACACCAGCTGCTTGAGCTGGTAGCCTTGATCTCACACCACTCCAGAGACAAAGGTACTAAAATAAAACTCCCCAGGTATTATGAAGATCGAGGAAATCCACATTCAAGAAGCTTAGTTAACACCAAATAGACTAGGCTCAAACATAAAAACATGCAGATATATCATAATCAAAATTCCAAAAGAACAACAAAAAAATAAGGATAGAATAGTTAAAGCAGCAAGGGAAAAACAAATAGTCATCCACAAAGGAAAAGCAAATAGATTAAGTTCTGATTTCTCAACAGAAAGTATGTGCATATACAGAAAGCTGAAAGAAAACAATTGTCAAATGAGAATCTTAAACCAGCAAAACTGTCCATCAAATATGAAGGAGAAATCATATCCTTTGCAGAAAAGAAGGAACTTGCTGAATTTGTGAATAAAAAGACCAAATCTACAAGAACTTTTAAGGGAAGTACTTTACACAGAGACACCAAAGGAAAGTGGATGGACCATAATAACAAGAAACAAAAGCACAGAAAATGGCAACAATAAAACCTGGCCTGCCAATAATTACACTTTACATTTAATTATGATAAAATTTAATTTGTATCCCCTGTCACTGACAAGTATAAACTTATTAACAAGTAAGATGAACTTTTTTTTGCATTTATAACTATTAGCAGAGTTTGAGCCAGTTTAAACACCTCTTTCTTTCTATTTTTTTTTACCATTTCCACCTCTTTTTTTAAATTATTTTAATACAAGTTTACAGAGACTTAGGGTTTCCAGTCATTAATTGTTAAACTTTTCTCCCTGCCCATCCCCTTCCCAATTCATTCTCCTCCTTGAAAAGAAAAAGAAAAACTCTCTCATTGTTATACAATCCCTCTCCCCCAACCCCCACCCCCAGTCCACTCCAGTGTGCAGCCTTCATTCTGGACTCCTGTCATGACAATAGTACCCAATCATATATCCCTTTTAAACAGTTCTCTCCCTTACCTGTTTCAACACAGTATACGTCATTCCTCCCCTCCTTTTCTGTCTTCCCTCAATCCTGATGTCAGTCTCGTTTTACAACAGTGGCCCTATGCAATGTTTGTCCTTTTGTGATTGAGATATTTAGCTCAGAATAATGTCCTCCAGGGCCACCCATTTTATATAATATTTCATGAGTTCCTTGTTTTCCAATGCAGCATAGTATTCAATTGTGTGAATATATCAAAGCTTCTCTGTCCATTCGTTTGTTGATGGGCACTTGGATTGTTTCCAGCTCTTTCTTATTGAGAACAAAGCTACAATAAACATGGGTGTACACATATCTGCTTGGGTAGCAGTTATGGTTTCTTTAGGTTAAATTCTCAGTAGTGGAATTGCTGGGTCAAATGGTATTTCTAATGGCAACTTTTTGTGAAAGCGCCATATAGCCTTCCATAGTAGTTGAACCATTTTACACTCTCACCAGCAGTGAATAAGGGTTCCAGTTTCTCCGCAACCTCTCCAGCATCTGATGTTTGTTGTTCTGTTAAATTTTGCTATTCTTACTGGAGTGAGATGATATCTCATAGTTGTTTTGATTTTCATCTCTCTTAAAGCTAGGGATTTTGAATGTTTCTTCATGTGCTTGTTGGTCATCTGGATGTCATCTTTGGTGAAGTGTCTTCATATCCTGTGCCTATTTTTTCAATTGGGTTATTTACTCTTATCTTAATGTGGTGCCATATATTTTATAAATTCTAGATATAAGTCCCTTGTCTGACATGTCATTACCAAATATTTTTTCCTAATCTGTGGCTTCTCTTTTTACCCTGTTGGAGTTTTTCGATGTACATAGGGATTTGATTCTTTGAAGGTCCCATTCATCTATTTTTCCTCTCCTGGTTTTAGATAAAGCAGCATAAAGTTTTTTAAAAAACTATTTTTTTAAAAAAGAAAAGACCCTGAACCTGAACAAGGCATACCTTTGTCCTCAAACTGAGATCACTCCTTCTCAATAACTTGGAAAAGTCTCTGACTGTAGACTTTCCCAATACAATATGCCTCCTGATGTCCTGACTGCTGGTACCAAGGATGTTCATTGTGGATCAAAATAAGGTATGATTTTATTTTACTTGGATCCACAATCCAATTATGGATTTGGCAAATTATCATTATATTATCATTGGTAAATTATGTGAATTCATTATCATTCAAACAAAGTATATAGTAACTCATTTATCTGAAAAGTCTCAGGTTCAGTGGTTCTAACAATCCTATGAATTTCTGTTTTCTACTTTGTTGAGTTGTTTTGCCTTTTTATTCAAGTTCACATAATCTTATAATCCTTAAATAATCATATAACCTCCTAAAATTGTCTTTAGTACTTTAAGGTTTACCTGACCTATACTGGGGGATTTTGTATTAGTTCATATTCATGTGAAAGCTGGAAGATGAGTAAGGAAGGCTGAAGAACTGATGCCTTTGAATTGTGCTGTTAGTAATTGATATTAAATATATCATGGTGGAGATCATGAAGATGTTGCAGAGAGAGTCAAGTTTCAGCCTACTCTTCATGTGCTAACTGTGAGTTGTAGTATACTTGACGACACCTAACAACAGCATGAATCACTAAAACAATAAAGCAAAATTGTCCTGGGGGAAGTGAAGAAAGAGTGCTCCTTAAAAGCAAGGATGATGTGACTGTCTCATATACTTTGTGCAGATTATAAAGAGTTACCAGTCCTTAGAGAATAATATCATGATTGGAAAAGTAGTGGTTTTGTTATTTGCTGTTGAGTGAGTTGCATAGTTGACACTCTTGCAGGTTTTCAGTGACTATAGATCACAAAGAAGGAGATTGTCCATCTTTTCCCCATTGAGAATCTGATGGATTTAAACATTCTGCCTTTGAGTTGTCATCACAACTCTATACTCAATCATACTCATGTCATTTATAGCCTCTGAAAATCCACTGTAGAGTCCGGCATGAATCTGTTCCAAACCAATTACAATGATATTTCTTATTAGGGAGTTTGAGGCCGGGCTTAGATAACTTACACAGTAATCAACAACTAAGTAGAAATAGTTGGAGAATTCAGACTGTCTGACGCTCCTGGGTCTGAGGCAGCATTGCTATATCAATGTATTCTATCTGTATCCAGAAAGGACCAAGTTCAGGCTCAGGAAAGGATATTATTAAGAATGTGGACAAGAAATGTATCACATGGCAAAAATTCAAGAAGCAGAGTTACCAAAAGTACAACACTAACTTCCAGCAGAGGCTCTGCAGCCTGTAGCCATGCAACCTGGGGTTTGTTTTTTGTTTTTTAAATCTCTGTATATATCAAAGAAAGCTATATAATACTGGGCTGATAAAATGCTTTCTAGGGTTTGTCATTGTACAATATGTCTTGTGGGTTTTATTGTTTTCATTATTAATACTAGGTTTTGGAAAGTCATTAAACTATGTATATGGGAAACATTTTTACATTGGTGGAAATTGGGTAGGTATTTCTTTGAGAAATTTAATTAAAAACACCAAAACCCCAACACGTTAGGGTATTAAAATTCAGACCAAAGGATTATTACCTGGTGAGGTCACTTTTAAGTGAATCAAATTTATCTATAAAGATCTAATTTTCTTCTTTAGGGTTATATTCAAGAGAACTTTTGAAGATATCTTATAACTAGTTTAGAACTCATTTTGAACCAATACAATTTAGTAGAGATAGTTACAGAGAAAAATTGCCTACCCTATAATATTGTTTTGAATTTTTAAAATGTAAAATTTGTAGTTTTCAAATTCATTACACAGGAATGACCGTATTTGTTAAAATGAAATGCCTTTAAAAGTACACACATTGCTTAAATTCATGCATAAATTATATACTTGTTAAATAACTGGTGGAGGGAAGTGTCTAATAAAATGAAGAATCTGAAGCAAAGAAAAATAAGTTCTGATATGAGTATCACACAAGGAATTAGAATAGTATCAGTAACTGCTTAGCATAAAACCTTATCTGTAGTAACTGTGGAAGCAATACTGACATTATGGCCATAATTATTACCTTTCTAAAGAAACTATTTCCAAACTGCTGACATTAAAAAATGTAAATTAAGCTGTCCAGATATTTTACAACAGTTTCTGAAGTATTATGATGATTTCAGACACCACTGCGTCTCCATCAAAGGGTCGAGATTACTGAAATACCTACTGAGGACTGTTATTGGAGTGATGCCCTTTTCTACCCATTTCTACCTCGTAAATTTTCTATCCAGATACCTGAAAGAATTACTCAATTTCTAGTGAACATATAAGCCAAAACAATGGCATTTCCACGTTCAGATTTTCTCATATGATTATCAGTTGTTGATGTCTTGTGATGCATTTTTACAACCACAATTTTGTCAGATTCCAACAAATAAGTAGAGCTTTCACTATTGCTTGAGGTCTCAGATAATAAATGACTAACCAGAGATTAAATATAGACTTTCTCATCCCAGACCTTTTGCATGTACATCTCTACCATGCTGCCTTTCAGGAAATAAGGTGACACTATTGTTCCAACAGGTGTCTGGTTGTGATTGAGGTTGATTGTAGCTCTGGCATAAGCTGGCAAAGGATCTAACTGTTCTTCTGATGCTGACACATCCTGCTCCCCTTATGAAAAGAATAAAATGACAGATGAAAATAAATAAAGTTACATTGACAGATAGTACTTAAAAGGAAAAAGAGATGAAAGCATTAAAGTAGACAAGGTGAAAACACAAAATTCAACTGAACAGACAGAAAACCCTCAAAGGTGCAAGTTAAGTCTTTTGTCTGAATTTAAAATAGTTAAAAGCAAGAAGTTAGTGCTCTGTAAGTACAAGACAGAGTATAGTAACATGAACTTTTCACTTTGGAAAAGTTGGGGTTGTGCTGAAGATGATAGGCAGATTTTCTTGGTCAGATAACACCAAACATGTCTGGTAATTATTAAGGATGGAACTAGAGAAACAGAAAAAAGATGAGGAGAAGAGAAACATTTTCCCAGAGGCAGAAATTGGATCAAAGAAGAAGAAGAAGAAGAAAAAAACCCCAAAAAACAAACAACACACTTGGAAACAGGTTGAAACAATTATTTTCTAAATCTAGGAACAAGAACTAGTTAATAACAGGACTCCTGGTGATTCATGAGTGTCATTGTACAACTTGCGCAGAAAGTTTTCAGGGATTGTGTTTTCAGAGATGTATCAGCAGACTTTTTTCTGAGGTACCCTAGCTAAGCAGACCTAAACTTCCAAACTTTCCATTAGCAACTGAGTATGTTAACCATTTTCATCAATGGCAAACCTTCATCTCATATTCTTTGGTATGTTACGACGATCAGTCCTGGACAAAAGATTTGCTTGGAGAGGTGGAGGGTCAGCAAAAGAGACTGACAATGAGATGTCAATCAGATAAAACAGTGTCTTTAAAAAAAAACACAACAACAAAAGCAAACAAACAAACAGAAACAAAAAACCAGCAAACAGCATGTTTAACGATATGATTATATCAGTATGTTAGCAATGATGAGAATGGCATAGGATAGACTAGGGTTCAGATACATCGTTCAATATCAGTAGTAGTCGACTAGCTGGTACCGAACAATAAGGCATTCGATATGCCCAGTTAAGATTCTCTGTATCTTGAGAGCAGTAATGGCTGTCAGAAAGAAGAAATTCAGCTAGAAATTTAGAAAACTGGCCAATGGTGGTTTTCAAGCCTGACTCAAAGAAACAATTGGCACAGCTATTACCACATGGTCTGTCTGGATTCATCTCAGAAGATTTTCATTCAATACTTTGACTTGTAGACAAGTAGAATGGAGAATTCTTATGGATAGCACCTTTCTCTGGTAGTTGCAAACCTTTGATTTAAGTGGAGTCTCTTCTATGAAAAAGAGCAAAAGACATAGAAAGCCATATCCATTTTAGGGAAAGATTAATTTTTCAACAGAAAATTATTATTTTTTTTTTAAATCAAAGGGATGAATACAGATGATGAAACTCCTATTCTTGGCTGCTAACTTGTAGCCAGCAGACTTTGGGGAAAGAGAATGGCCAGGAAAAAAGATTTTGCAGTTAGAGTTGAGTTTGTGCTGTGCTCTTCTTAGGTGAATAGGAGTAAAACTGTGAATAAACACAAAATCTTTGTTAGTGTTTTATGAGCACTTTAAGTAATTTATGACTGTGACAAATGGCTAATTTTTTAAAGAAAGTTTCTAGGATGTTGATTTGTCAGCTTTATCAAATATTGTCAAATTGTGAAGGTAAAAGCGGCGTATTGTCATTGCAGGCTGCCTGCTAGTCTTTGCAACATGTTAATGTTTCTGTGAGTGGAGCTTAATGTGTTTCTTGTGCTTATCTTGATCCTTATAGCAGCAGAAATTAATAGTACTTCTTCATATGTACGTGGCACTTTTCATCTTCAAAATGCTTTGGCAATATTAACTAATCCATGCCCCTTTGCACAAAATGTATCACAAGCTTTATTACTGCAGCCGAAGAAAATCTGTCCGATATCTGCTCTGGGGACTGCTGCACAGCTTGCCATGGTTTCTGCAGATTCAGCACTTTGTCAAAGCTGCCAGTGGCCATTGACAGAAAGTGAATCTAACTTGGCAAGAAGTGGCAAGAGAACCAACCCTAGAGTTGACAGAACAGAGGCTGCAAGAAACAAACATTTCAGGATTCATCTGTATTGGTTCCATTTAACATGTTCATAGCTTTTCTTTATTGTTTTACTTACCCGCCTTGTTTGAATAGTATATTATATGACTGATGCAAGTTCAAATTGAGAAAACAAGGAGCTGGCACTGAAAAATGTTATTCTTCAACAGCAACAATCTTGCAAAGAAGACACTATTATGTCTTTAAATATATTTTGTTCCTGTTTTCATTCATCACACAAATACCCATCACTTTTGTGAACAGCTATTCTAAAATATTCTAATACACTACAGTGTTCTATACTTCTGAGTTTCAAAATTATATTTATGTTGAATAGGCTCTTATTTCCTCACAAATTTCATTTGGCAACTCCACAGCCAGGTTTATAGTTTCAAAATTTAAATTCACTGTCCTATAGTCAATTCCTCCTCACAGTTGATATTATACTGGGAAGAGTTCCATGGGTGCAATTTATAGCAAGAAGAGACTGTCTTTCTCCTAAGAGGGTGCCAGTGGATTTGAACTGCTGGAGACACACAGCCTTTGATCAGCAGCACAAGTTAATATGGATGACCTTTTAGTTGATCTTGAACAACACATCTAGATAAACTTCACTAAAGTATAAAAGGTAAATAAAGTAAGATTTGTAGCATTCAATTTGCATGGGCATTTCTTCATTGATACATTGATTCAATATTTTTCGATTCATCTAATAAAAAGTATATATTGGTGAAATAATATATATAATATGTTATCCTTTAATTTGCCACAAAACTTAAAATTTTACTTAACCTATTGATTTTTTAAAAAAGAGTTTGGGGTTGAAGAACAGTTATTTAAACATCTGCAAAATGTTGACCTGCTACTGTAATTTGTCTTGTATCTTTCTGAACTTCATCAGTAAAGATTGGTGAATTGTTCTACTGATTTCAGTGTTCGTTTCATTTCTTTTATGTTGTTAAGTGCCATTAAGTAAAATATGACTTATAGAAACCCTATGAACAGCAGATCTGAACCCTGCCCTCTCCTGTGCCATCCTCATCGTCGCTAACACAGTGGAGCCCATTGCTGCAGTCACTATGTCAATTCCTCTCATCGGAGGTCTTTCTCTCTTTTACTGTCTCTCCAGCTTTCCAAGCATGCTGACCCTTTCCAAGGAATAGCCTCTATTATCAATATGTCCAAAGTATGTGAGACAAAGCTTTGTCATCTCTATCTTAAAGCAGCATTCTGACTGAGCTTTCTCCAATAGATATTTGTTTCTTTTCACAATTTACGGAATATTCAATAGACTATTCTCCAACACCACAGCTTATCTTTATCCAATTGCTTATGAATAAAATTGTTCAAAATGAAGTATATTAGTTGTTTACCTAATATCCATTGCTTTATTATTTTTCTCTATAAAAACATAAAAAGGGGGAAAATAAGCAAAACCAATATATTATTTGATTTAGATCTTGACTTTGATATTTCAAGTCATATGATCCTATCTGGTTATCCAAGCCTGGGATTTCTTAGGTTCTACAGGCCATGTCCAGGATGGTATAATTGGATTGAAGGAAAGAAAGTGTAGGTGTGGGGAAAGCTATATGTGAATTTGGAAGCATGCTATTCATATTTTTTGCTCACAACCATTGGGGACCACATGATGAATCAGCTCCAACAGGAACTTGACCCTACACATAAAAGTATAGAGAGAAAAATTAATAAATAACAGCACTACAGCACCAAGTTAACTCACTCATATATATCAAAATTTCTTATTTGTTGCATCAGTTTGAGGGAACTCTGGTGTCATAAGTTTGTAAAGGAGTTGTGCTGCCAACCGAAAGACTGTTCCAAGGGAGAAAGATGAGCAGTCTCCTCCTGTACAGTTACTGACGCTGAAAACCCACTGGAATGTCAGCTATATGAAGGTTCTCAAAGATACATAACAGCAACAGGATAACTTGTCAGTTTGAGAGGAGGCTTCTGTTACTTAAGCACAAAGCTTTCTAATTATTCCATGGCACAAGTCAGATGATTAGGGAGGATAGAAAGAGAATTGATGCCTTTGAGCTATGGTGCTGGAGAAGAGTATTGAATACACTATGGGCTGTCAGGAGAACAAACATGTTTGTTCTGGAAAGGGTAAAACCAGGCTGCTCCTTGAAGGCAAGTTTTCTGAGACTTTGTATAACCTACTTGGGGTATGTTGTAAAGAACTATCAGACCTTGGAAAGGGATGTCATACTTGGGAAGGTGGAGGGACAGCACAAGAGAAGAAGACCCTCGAAGAGATATATTGATTTCATTACTGGCATAATGAGGATAGGTGTGTCAGAGATAATAAGGCTGGCACCAGATAGAACAGATTTCAAGGCTATTGTACGTAGGGTCACTATTAGTAGCAAGTGACTTGATGGCACATAACAACAACAACTTGTCGAGTCCAAAAAAGACTGGAATTAAATAATACCTTTAATTTCCTAATGTAAAAGGGTGGTTAATCTCCTTTCATATGATTTATAGCCTCTGAAAACCTGTTGGAGTGTCAGCTATGAGTTAGTTCTGATTTGACAGCAATGAATGAGTGAGTTTATCTTTGCTGAGTATTGTTTTATTAAAATGAAATCATTTTAAAAGAAAATTTTGTCTACTAACATGGCAAGACCATAGTAAAAATGTCACTTGTGAAAAATGAAACAGTAATTATAAAATAATGAATTAAGTATCATTGATTTTTTGTTTTATCATACAAATTTTGAAAGACTTTCAATGTCAAAAGGCTTTCATCATGAATATGTCTATATTTCCATAACCTAGATTCAAGATAACTTTTAGTTCTTCTTAATGGCTTGTTTAATTGCATTTATGCTCATCATTTCACTCCTTTATCCATCCAGGGAGATAGATAAAAGTACATAGTTTGAATTCAGAAGCTGTTCTGTGGGAGAAAAATGAGTAATCGTCTCCTGTGTAATTTACTGCTTCTGAAAACCTACCAGAAGGTCAGCCGTAGGTGGATTCAGATTTGATGATATACAACAACAGAGAACTCTGGTGGCCTAATAAGTAATGAACCATACTACACACTCAAAGATGTTGTTGTTGTTTATCATAGAGTTGCAACCACCCATAGCTGACCCTCCAGCGGGTTTTCAGAGGCAGTTAATCGCATCCTTGCTCTACAGAGCAGCTGGCGGCTTTGAACTGTGTGCCTTTGATGTTGTAGTGCACCTTCTCGCCACTAGGCCACCAGAGCTCCAACCCAAAGATACTTAATTGAAATCCATCAGCATTAGGTGAAACATAGGCAATCCCCTCTCATGCAATTTATTCTGAAAACCTGGTGGGCGTTAACTATGAGTTGGTTCTAATTTGACAGTACAAATAACAATAATAACTACTTAACAGTAGTGTGGAAGCTTGTAACACATTATGTATTCATCAGCTTGAACCTATCATTACTCTACAGCCAGACTGATCTGAAAAGGGCAGCAGAAAATTACAAATGTGCTATTTTATTAGTTAAGTTAAAAACTAGAAAAAAAAATCCTATCAATAAAAGACTGAACAAAAATGAGAACTTGGTGCATAAAAAGGAAGCACTAGATATTTAATGGCAGACTTCTTATGTTCCGTACAGGAAAAAAAAACCTAGCCATTATGACCTCTTTCATTCCAATCACTAGAAACAGATAAAATAGAGTGGAATGGCTTGTGTAAGGCTATAATTTTTTTAAAATTGAGATTTTAATGAAAGTTTATAGAGAACTTGGTTTCCATTCATTCAATGTTGTACATTTCCCTCCTTATCCTCCTCCCTACAGTTTGCTTTTCTCATTGTTGTTGTTATGTGCCATCGTGTTTCCTGCGACTCATAGCGACCCAATGTACAACAGTCCTAAACCTTGCTCTATTCTGTTCCAACCTCACTGGCTCTTACACACCCACCCCGACTACCCCAGTCACTGAATCAGTCTAGCTCATAGAGGGTCTTCCTCTCCTGTACTATCTCTCCACTCTCCCAAGCATGACATCCTTCTGCAAAGACTGGTTCCTCCTTGTAACATGTCCAAAGTATGTCCGATAAAGTTTCCAAGGAACACCTGGATTAACCCTCTCCAGGATGAACCTGTTTGTGTTCGTAGCAGTCCATGGTATATTCAATACTTTTCTCCAGCACCACAGCTCAAAGACATCAATTCTCCTTCTACCCTTCCTAGTCATTGTACAACTCTCTGATGCATAACAAGTGATTGCAAAGAC
>NW_006399773.1:23577210-23583773 GCF_000299155.1 Elephantulus edwardii
CACACACACACACACACACACACACACACACACACACCTTAGTCTCAAGAGTGACACCATTGCTCTTCAGTACTTTGGAGAGGTCTCTAACAGCAGACTTAACCATTGCAATGCATATTTTAATTTCCTGGCTACTGTTGCTAAGAGTGTTGACTACAGAGCCAAGCAAACTAAAGCTGTTAACAATCTCAATATCTTCACCATCCATCCTGATGCCACCAATAGGCCCAGTGATGAGAATTTTTGTTTTCTTAACATTGATCCTCAATCCAGATTGAAGGCTGAAGTCCTTGACCTTGTGCAGCAAGCACTTCTGGTCCTCCTCAGGTTCAGTAAGCAGGTTATGTCATCTGCATAATTGAGATTGTTGATGAATCTTCCTCCAACCCGCCTCCCGAATAATCTGTTCTGAATATAGGTTGAAAAGGTATGGAAATAGGACACATTACTGGCATATACCCTTTCCAGTTTTGGACCACATAGTGTTTACTTGCTTTGTTCTGACAACTGCCTCCTGGTCCAAGTATAGGTTTCGCATTAGAATGATCAAGTGTTCTGGGATTTCCATTCTTCTCAGAGTTAGCACAGTTTGTTGTGATTCACACAGTAAAACACCTTTGGATAATCAATGAAACACAGATAGACATTCCTCTGGTACTCCCTGCTTTCAGCTAAGATCCATCTAACATCAGCTACAATATCCCTAGTACCACGACCCCTTCTAAACCCTGCCTAGACTTCTGGAAGTTCTCTGCTGATGTGCTGTTCCAGTCATTTTTGGTTAATCTTCAGTAGAATCTTGCTTGCATGTGATAGCAATGATATTGTTTGATATTTTCCACACTGTTGGATCTCCTTTCTTTGGGATGGGAACAAATACAGATCTCTTCCAGTCAGTTGGCCAAGTTGTTGTCCTTCAGATTTCTTGACACAACTTGGTGAGCACATCTAGGGCAGCATCTGTTAGTTGAAATATGTCAATTGGTGTCCCATCAATTCCTGGGTCCTTATTTTTTGCCAATTCCTTCAAAGCAGCTTGATCTTCTTCCTTCATCACCATAGGCTCTTTCTCATATGTTGTTTCATGAAATTCTTCTTTGCCAATTTCTTTCAGTACAGTGACTCTGGATATTCTTTCCATCTTCTTTTAATACTACCTGAATCATTTAATATTCTGCCCAAAGCATCTATAAATAGAGCAACTTGAGGTTTGAATTTGTTCTTCAGTTCCTTGGCTTTAAGAAATGCTGAGCGAATTCAGCCCTTTTGATTTTCTGACTCCATCTTCTTGCACATGTCATTGTAATATGGAAAAAGAAAAAATATTGCATTGTTATACAGACCCCCCATGAAGTCCACTTTACTGTGCAGCTCTTACTCTGGACTCTTATCATGCCAATAATGCCTACTCATATATTCTTTTGTTACAGTTCTCTCTTTCATATGTTAAAAGGCTGTGTACATTATTTATCCCCTCTTTTCTTGCTTTCCCCTCAACCTCTATATCAGTCCTGTTTTATAGCAGTTGCATTATGCAGTATTTGTCCTAAGTATTTGTGACTGAGCTCTTTCACTCAGCATAATGTCCTCAATGGTCACCCATTTTGTATAATATTTCATGAGTTCACTGTTTTTCAGTGCTGCATAATATTCCATTGTGTGGATATACCACAGCTTCTCTAGCCATTCATTTGTTTGTGGACACTTGGGTTGTTTCCAATGCTTTGCTATTGTAAACAAAGCAGTAATAAACATGGGTTTGCATATATCTACTTGGGTTGCAGATCTTTAGGCTTCTTTAGGATATATTCCCAGTATTGGAATTTCTGGCTCAAATGATATTTCTATTTGCAAATTTTTGAGAAAGCACCATACAGCCTTCCATAGTGGTTGCACCATTTTACACTTTTACCAACAGTGAATAAACATTCAAGTTTCTCCACAACCTTGTCAGCATTTGTTGTTTGCTTCTCTGTTGAGTTTTGCTATTCTTGCATCATAGTTGTTTTGATTTGCATCTCTCTTAGAGACAGGGATTTTGAACATTTTTTTCATATGCTTGTTTGCCGTCTGAATGTCTTCTTTGGTGAAGTGTCTTCATATCCTGTGCCCATTTTGTGATTGGATTGTTTACCTTTATCTTGTTGTGGTGATCAAGTCATCACCTCTTCTATGCAATTTTGTAATGGAAGTCTTAGCTATAGCAATAAGACAAGAGAAAGACATTAGAGGTATACAAATTGGCAAAGAGGAAGTAAAATTATCGCTATGTGCAGATGCTATGATTATATACTTAGAAAATCCCAAAGACTGAGCAAGAACACTACTGGACATGGTTTGTCAATTCAGCAAAGTGGCAGAATATAAGATCAACATACAAAAATCAATTGGATTTCTCTACAGTGACAAAGAGAATATAGAACTGGAGCTAAGAAAAATAATACCCATCATAAGAGCTAATCAAAAGATTAAATACTTCTTAGTAAATCTAACCAGAAATGCAGGATCTCTTAAAAAATATAAAACTTTACTACAAAAAATGAAAAAGGACCTGGAGAAGTAGAAGAATATACCTTATTCATGGACAGGAAGACTCAATATTGTGAAAATAACAATCCTAACAAAGGAAATCTACTAATTCAATGCAATCCCGATACAAATACCAATTCAATTTTTCAATGAGGTGGAAAAGGCCATCTGCAATTTAATTTGAAATGGAAAGAGACCCTGAATAAACAAAGCACTCTTTAAAAAGAGAAACAAGGTAGGAGGCATCTCATTCCCTGATTTCAATTCCTACTACACTGCCATGTCGTCAAGACAGTGTGGTATTGGTACAATGACCGACATTTATCAAAGGAATAGAATTGAGAACCCTGAAATCAGCCAGTCTCCCTATTGTCAACTGATTTTGACAAGGAAATAAAATCAGTTAAGTTGAAAAATTACAGCCTTTTTAACATATGGTGTTGGCAAAATTGGAAAACTATCTGCAGAAAACTTAAGCAAGACCCACACCTAACACACCATACACAAAAACCAACTTAAAGTGGATCAAGGACCTAGAACTAACACCAAGGAATATAAACCTTTTTAGAGAAAATCTTGGAATAACCTAGACACCCTAATCCACAACATGAACAGTCCTCCAAGCATCCTAAAAAACCCTACAACCAGGAGAGGATAAAATAGATGAATGGGACCTTCTAAGAATCAAAAATCCCTATGCACATCCAGAAACTTCTCCAACAGGGTAAAAAAGGAAGCCAAAGACTGGGAAAAAATATTTGGTAATGACATGTCTGATAAGGGACTTATAGCTAGAATTTATAAAAGGCTATAATCTTTATGAAAGCAGAATACCACATCTTACTGTTGTAGAGTGTTTAGTAAATTCAAACTATTGAATTCTCAGTTGTCAGTTGAGTGTTTTAATGACTATGCTGCCAGCATTTTTTTTAAATACAGGATAGAAATCCTGTATCTTTAAATAAAATAAATTCCAATTTACAGTGGCCCTCTCTTGATTTTTCAAGATTGTACATCTTTCTGGGAAAAGATGATTAAATCTTTTCTTGAAGAGCTGCTGATAGATTTGAACAGTTAACCTTTTGTGTTAGCAGAGAACTAGCAAAACACTACATAAGATTTGTACCAGGACATCTTCATATAGTATGTTGTTGTGTACTGCTTACTACTTGAGTCTCCCAGGTACTGCTCATGTTTGTAGTGATAAGTTGCATTTTGAATTCTTCTCAGCTTCATGTTCTGTTGCGCTCATCGGACCTCTTGGTATTTTAAACAGATTTCAGTATGATTTCCTGGATACATAGTGTCTCAGGTCCATACCAAACTCAAAGCTTTACTCTATGTTTAGACCATTAACTAACCATGGTTTTACCCAAACAGCCACACACAAAGCCCCCTTGTGTCACACCATCCACTATTCTCTGTTGTTGTTGATTGCTGTCGAGTTGAGCATGACTCATGGAGATCCTATGAACCCCTGAAAAGCCCTGAAGCTTTTCTATAACTATCACTAATGCCTATGCATTCATTTTAACTAGCTATTGATTCCAATAATCAGATATTTACTATAAATATTCATCCTAAGGAAACACTGCATGGTTTAAAATCAGAAAGGTTGTATTCCAGGGATGTATCCTATCTCCATACCTTTTCAATCTATATGTAGAAAGCATCATCCATGAAGCTGGGCTCTAAGAGGAGGAATGTGGCATCGGGATTGCAGGAAGACTCATTAACAACCTGCATTATGTAGGTGATACAAACTGTTGTTGTTGTTGTTATGTGCCGTCGAGTCGTTTCCGACTCATAGCGACCCTATGCACAACAGGAGGGCATGAACCACTTGCTGCATAAGGTTAAGGACTGCAGCCTTCAATATGGATCAGAGACCAATATCAAGAAAACAAAGATTCTCTCTACTGGGCCAACTGGCAGCATCATGATAGATGGTGAAGAGACTGAGACTGTTAACAACTTTAGTTTACTTGGTTCCACAATGAACACACTAAGTACCACCAACCAGGAAATCAAAAGATGAATTATGTTGAAAAATCTGCTGTCAGGGACTTCTCTAGAGTACTGAAGAGTAACGATGTTAGTCTGGAGACTAAGGTACTCCTGTTCCAAGCCATGGTCTTCACAATTATATGCTATGCATGAGAAAGCTGGACAATGACTCGGGATAGTAGAAGGAGAATAGATGCCTTAGAGCTATGGTGCTGGGGAAGGGTATGGAATATATCATGGACTCCTAGATCAAACCACTTCATCCTGAAGAGGATAAAATAAGGTTGCTCCTTTGGAGGCCAGGATTCTGAAGCTCTGTCTGACATATTTTGGTCATGTTACAAGGAGGGGCCAATCCTTGGAGAGGGACATTATGCTTGGGAGGATTGAGGGACAGTGCAAGAAAGGAAAACTCTCCATGAGATTAATTTACTCAATGACTTGGGTAATGGGGGTAGATTTGTCAGAGATAATAAGGTCAGCTCAGGAAAGAGCAAGGTTCAGAATGTACATAGGGTCTCTATGAGTTGCAGGTGACTTGATGTCACATAACAATAACAGATAAGAATAAGATGTTGTTGTTATGTGTTGTCAAGTTGCCTGCAACTCAGTGACCCTATGTACAATAGCTCTGAAGCCTACCCTGTCCGGAACCAGTCTCACTGACTCAAATACACCTACCCCCATTGTCCTAGTTACTGTATCAATTCATCTCATCTGGAATCTTCCTCTCATGCGCTCTCTCTCCACCTTTCCAAGCATGATACCCTTCTCCAAAGATTGATCCCTCCTGGCCAAAAGCCCAAAGTATGTGAGACAGAGGTTCAAAATCCGAGCCTCCAAAGAGAAACTTCGTTTCACTCTCTCCAAGACAGACTTACTTGTTTTCCTGGCACTCTGTGGTATGTTCAAGACACTCAAAGACATCAATTCTTCTATTATCCTTAGTCATTGCCTTGCTCTCTGATGCATAGCAAGTAATTGTGTAGACCATACCCTGGATCTGATTCATCTTAGTCTCTAGACTGATATTGTTACTTCTTTGTACTATGGAAAGATCTCTGACAGCAAATTTTCCCAATGCAATTCATCTTTTGATTTTCTGACTGCTGGTGCAAAGAGTGTTGATTGTGGAGTCAAGCAAGTTGTAACTGTTAACAACCTCAATATCTTCTCCATCTGTCATAGTGCTGAGATATCCAATGTTTTTTGAAGAAAAAAAAATGTCAGGGTTAGGTTAAATGTTGGCCTAAATTGTTAGGTCTTTCTTCAGTAACATCTATGTTGCCATTTGCACGTTCATGAGACAGAACACAAGGAGCAAAAACGATGCCCCAGTAATTGAAAATGAGAGAATTTCTTTTTCCTTTAAAATGCCATGTTTAGTATTTATAATAATTTAGTCATGAATAGAGGAAGTGGCAGATACTACATCTCTGACTTTCTGGTCATTCCTAAGGAGGCTTCAGTTCTTTTTTCTCCTCCTTTTTTTCTTTTTTTTATAAAAAAATTTTTGTGTGTGTACCATCAAATTTGATCTAACTGGTACAGGGGGAGATTGTCCTTCCTTCTCCAGCAGAGCATATGGTGGATTCGAACCGCTCACCTCTGGGATTGCAGTGCAGCTTCTTGCCACGAGGCCACCAGAGCTCCCTGAGGCTACATTTCTAAGAAGGTGGAAACTTTGATGACTCTAGCCTTGAATATAACATCACACTGTTATAACTTGTTAATGTTCCCATAATTTAAGGCATAAGTCCTTGAGGAGTTTCACAAATACCCAAAATTTCTGTTTTTACTTACTTCTCTGCTTATTGCCATTGATTCAGAATCAACTCAGAATGACCTCTCCAGCATTTTTCAGAAGGTTTAGATTTCCTAAGAAGTAGATGGTAGATCTGAACTGTCAGCTTTTGGATTGGAAGTGCAACTCACTGATAGGTGACCAGAGCTCCCTATTCTTAAATGTCCTCTTAAATTCCACGGACAAAGTTTTCTGGCCATATAATTAAGGCATCTTTTCTGTA
>NW_006399773.1:23584024-23585897 GCF_000299155.1 Elephantulus edwardii
ATCATTTAACTTTTTATTTTATATTGATTTGTGTAAAAACTTGATAAAAATTTTGTGTTATTCATGTACATTGTGTTTCACATCACACATTCCTTCACACATTCTGTCATTACTATTCTCATACACTGCGTTTTATGCAATTAGCACCACTGATCTATGCCCACTATCACACCATCTTTTTGGTTCTCCACTGGATCTTTCCTCATTCCTTTTCCCCTCTCCCTCCACTAATTTACTTGCTTTTGTATTTCTAATATTTATTATGACAAATATTTATTATTTGTTGCACTAGGCAATTTACTCTTGGGCGATTTATAGCCTCTGTAAACCAGCTGAAGGATCAGCTCTGGGTTGGTTCTGACATAATTGCACATAGCACCATTTTCTTATTCTTTACAATATGCTTGAAATGACATGCACATAGATACCACTCCCAATTCAAAATCTTTAGTCCTCTGAAAAGCTTTAGCCCATTGTTCCAGTCACCTATTGATTCACATCATTGAGCTTCTTCCTGTTTTTCTCTGACCCTCAGTTTTTCCAAGCATAATGGGCTTTCCTCCCAGGACTGGTGTCTCCTGACACCAGTTCAAAGTATATATGATGCAATTTCACCACCTGTGCTTCTAAGAAGCACTCTGGGTTTATTTCTTTCAAGACAGTTTTGTTTATTCTTTTAGTAGTTCATGGTATATTCAATATTCATCTGCCAACATCACAAATCAAAGGCAAGACATCAATTTATCAACCAACTGCCAAAGGCTTCCCTGCCAGGGAGGATGCAGCAAGAAACCTACACCACCTTAAAGGAACAATTCTTTTTTTCCCCTTAATTAATTTTAATGAACAATTACAGAGATTCTGGATTTCCTTGCATTCATGTTGCACTTTTCTCCCTGCCCACCTCCACCCCCCAGTTCGCTCCTCTCTTTGAAAAGAAAAATTCCTTCATTGGTATACAATCTTCCTGTTGCCCCCGCACCCCGAGTAAACTTCGCTATGCAACCTTCATTCTGGACTCCTGTGATAACCATAATACCAATCATATATCGCCTTTAATCTGTTCTTTACCTCATCTGTTTCAATATAGTATACATAATTTATCCAGTTTTTCTCTGTCTTACCCCAACGCTGATGTCAGTCTGATTCTACAACAGTGGCACTATGCAGTATTTGTCCCTTTGTGACTGAGATATTTCACTCAGCATAATGTCCTCCACAGTCACCCATTTTGAATAATATTGCATTAGTTCCTTGTTTTTCAGTGCAGCATAGTATTCCATTGTGTGCCCATACCACAGCTTCTCTACCATTTGTTTGTTGATGGGCCCTTATGTTGCTTCCAACTCCTTGCTTTTGTGAGCAAAGCTGCGATAAACATGGGTGTGCATATATCTGTTTGGAGGGTAGTTATGGTCTCTCTGGGGTATATTCCCAGTAATGGAATTGCTGGGTCAAATGGTATCTCTATTTGCAACTTTTTGAGAAAGTGCCACACCACTTTCCACAACAGTTGCACTTCTTTACATTCCCACCAACAATGAATAAGAGTTCCAGTTTCTCCACACCTCGCCAACATTTGTTGCTTGCTGTTCTGTTAAATTTTGCAATTCTGACTGGGGTGAGATGATATCTCATAGTTGTTTTGATTTCCATCTCTCTTAGAGCTAGGGATTTTGAACATTTCTTCATGTGCTTTTTGGTCATCTGAATGTCTTCTTTGGTGAAGTGTCTGTTCATATCCTGTGCCCACTTTCTAATTGGATTATTTACCTTTCTCTTATTGTGGTGCTCAAGTATTTTACAAATTCTAGATATAAGTCCCTTATCTGACATGTCATTACCAAATACTTTTTCCCAGTCTGTGGCTTCC
>NW_006399773.1:23586157-23589102 GCF_000299155.1 Elephantulus edwardii
CTGTCATTTTCCCACTTAACTGATTTCATCTCTTTATCAAAAATCAGGTGACCTTAGGTAGGGGGCCTGATTTCTGGGTCTCATTTCTATTCCATTGGTCCATGTGTCTGTCCTTGTACCTGTACCATGCTGTCTTAACCACCACAGCAGTATAGTAGGATTTGAAATCAGGGAGGGGGATGCCTCCTACCTTTTTTCTATTTTTAAGGAGTGCTTTGCTTATTTTGGGCTTCTTTCCACTCCATATGAAACTGGCGATTGCCTTTTCCATTTCATTGAAGAATGGGATTGGTGTTTGTATTGGGATTGCATTGAACGTGTAAATTGCCTTTGGTAGTATTGCATTTTCACAATATTGAGTCTTCCTATCCATGAGCAAGGGATATTCTTCCACTTCTTTAGGTCTCTTTTTGTTTTGTTTCTTGTAGTAGTGTTTTGTAATTTTTCCTTGAATAGATCCTTTGTGCTTCTGGTTAGATTTACTCCCGAGTATTTAATCTTGTGATTAGCTATTGTGAAGGGTATTGTTTTTCTTAGCTCCGGCTCTGTATTCTCTTTGTCACTCTAGAGAAACCCAACTGATTTTTGTATGTTGGTCTTGCATCCTGCTACTTTGCTGAATTGGTCAACTATGTCCAATAGTTTTCTTGCTGAGATTTTAGGATTTTCTAAATATACTATCATATTGTCTGCATAGAGTGATAATTTTACCTTCTCTTTGCCAATTTGAATTGGAGGAGCAATATTTTTTTAATTAAGTTTATTTTTCATTTCAATGAACATCTACAGAGATTTTGGAATTCCATTCATGCATTGTTGCACCCTTGGAGGAGCAATTCTTAATACTGTAATTGTCCTTGAACTGAGGTTATTAAAGACCATCAGGAATACATTGCTGCTTCTCGAATTTATCCTTCTGAGGACTTGAACATGGACAAACATATTTCAGCAGACATATATAGGTACAACATAGTTCCTCTTTTTTATTGCTTGTATTACTCTGTTTTCAAAGTGTATAAAGTCTGTGTTCATGATAGTTTATTATGAAGATATAAATTTCCCCCTAAAAATTTTGTGAAGCAAAATATAGTAAATTAAACATTGTAATAAATTAGTCAATTGTCATTAATATTATAAAATTGTGTATCAGTAGTTGAATTAAAAATCCATTTATAAATTTTCCCTCAAATAAAATATAGAAAAAAACACCTTGGATATATAAAACTTGTGAAAGATATGTATGGTGCAATCTATCAGAGAAGACTATTCCAATATATCCCATTAATATAAAAGGATAAAAAAAAGTGATAAGTTGACTACACCTTGTGAAAGTTGGTAAAGTTTTGAAACCTGGGAAAACAAAGCAGTGTTTGGGTTCTAGCTCTAACTGATTTCACTGGTATAAGGATAATAGAAAGCAACAGGCGTTGTATACTTGCTATTGCAGGGTACTATACACTGATTTATGTGCACTTATTAAACTGAGAAACACAGTAAGCCTATGACAAGAGTAATACTAGAATTTCTATTTTACAAATGAAGAATGTGAAGTTCATTGATATAAAGAAAATCAAGGGGTGGGTATATTCTCCTAAAATTCCGTTAGTTTTAAAATTGGATTTTGACAGCACACTAGTTCTATCTCTGGGCACTGATGTAAGAGGAAAGAGCTACAAAAGCAATGAGATATTAGTTGGGAGCGTATTAGGATGTATGATGATGCCTTAAGGAGCATGACACTGTGTTATGATTTATTTGCTCACTAAATTAGCCATTCAGATCTTTATATGAAATGTCTGCTTCTCTTGGTTTTATGCATCTTTTATGTTAAGGTGCTAAGACAAGAAAAATAATATCATATACTCAGATAGAGAAAAGATAATTTTGTTGCAAGGATCCCCTTTGTACTATCAGTTCCTTGATTTAAGATCTGAGCACTTCAAAGACAGTGTGAATTTGGAGAGGCAATACATCAGCTAAAATCTAGAGGCTTAAAGCTGGCACTACTTTACCCCAGCCGGCTTTGTGTGATATGTAACAGAAAATGTCTTTTCATTAGTGCAGTTGATGAAGTTAAAATTTTTTTTATTAATAGTCTCTTTTAAAAAAAATCTGTTACTACCATGGATTTACACTGCAGATTTCTCATAGCAGTTCTGAAGACTCAGCTGATGCAGATTTTATTCAGTAAGAATAATTGTGGCTTGGTTGGTTAATGTTTCTTAGATATCTCTACTAAATGTGTTGGGGTTGTTTGGGGGGTTTTGTGTGTTTGTTTCCCCCCCCCCAGTATAGCAAATTGTACTTTTATTATTTTTTTAAATTAATTTTAATGAAAGTTTACAGAGATTTAGGGTTTCCAGTCATTCATTGTTTCACTTTTCTCTCTCCCACTTACCCCCAATTCATTCTTCTTGAAAAGAAAGAAAAACTCTTTCACAGTTACACAATCCCTTCTCCCCGCCCCCAAGTCCACTCCACTATGTAGCCTTCACTCTGGATTTCTGTAATGACAAGACTACTCATTCACATATCCCTTTTAAACAGTTCTCTCCCTCATCTGTTTCAATGCCGTATACATCATTGATGCCCTCCTTTTCTGTCTTCCCTCAACCCTCATGTCAGTCCTGTTTTGCAACAGTGACCCTATGCAATAGTTTGTCCTTTTGTGACTGAGATATTTCTCTCAGCATAATGTCCTCCAGGGTCATCCATTTTGCATATTTCATGACTTCCTTGTTTTTCAATGCAGCTTAGTATTCCATTGTGTGAATATACCAGAGCTTCTCTGTCTATTCGTTTGTTGATGTGCACTTGGGTTGTTACCAGCTCTTTGCTATTGCCAACAAAGCCACAATAAACATGGGTATGCATATATCTTCTTGGGTGGCAGGTTAAATTCTGAGTAGTGGAATTTCTGGGTCAAATTGTATCTCTATTTGCAA
>NW_006399773.1:23592712-23593770 GCF_000299155.1 Elephantulus edwardii
ATTATATTTTATAATGACCTTCAGTGCTATTATGGGGAATTTTACAAGTCTTCTTCAAGGAAATGGTATAAGGAACAGGATATTCCATTGTTTAAGGCAATGACATCTGGAGCCAAAGTACATGCCAGAAAACTGAATTTAATCCTGAAAGGTAGCATGAAAACTCATGATATTCCATCTAACTTACCAAATGGGCACATCATATTAATACTTCAATGGCAATAGCTAATTTCATACATAAAAACTGAATTTTTCTGGGTGAGTAAAGTGCTTTCTGAAAGGAAATTTCTTATCCAATTAAGCCCTATTCAGGTAACATTTGTTGCAACAGAAGAGTCCATTCACAGATGGTCCATGAGATTAGATTTATTTTCAGCAATCAACAATTTACTTTTGTGTGACCTGTCCTGTCTCTCAACTTCTTTCTTATTCTCTGTTCTCATTTCTTTGCTCTTTCTTCTGAATAAGAATCTATGAATTTCCCCCCCTGGAGAAAGAATTACAAAAGAAATGATTAGTCTTTCAAGGGGCAATCTTATTTAAAAATTAGTTATTTATAACATTTTTAAAGACATCTAAAGCTCATAAATGATTATATGCAACTCTTATATATGTGATAGTCAACCCTAAAAATTGTGTATATTACGAGTGACTCCTTCTTGGAAAATTCAATTCAAATTAGATTTGTTCTTATTTTGTGGAAGCAAATATCCTCATTGTAATTATTTATATTGTGCTTTATAGGAAGTTTCAAGTGTGTTCTTTTGAGAAAGAGAAAAAAAAATCTCATATTCACCATCAATTTTTTTCCCTTGTACTCAAAATCAAGACTGATTAAATAAAGATTTGATTTTGGTTTTATTGCATGAAATACTGAAAAGGAAGTTTTTAAAGTTTGGTGTGGTATTTATTTTTTTCTGTATTATTTCAAAAGTATCATTACTGTGTTTAGAGAGGCTGCTTCTTTCCATCAAGACAGCAAGGTTATCCATACATGATAAAGTTCTTCTCTTTTTCTATGAGCTTCTTGGAGTTTTCTTTCCGTATGAATTGTTGTT
>NW_006399773.1:23594810-23595922 GCF_000299155.1 Elephantulus edwardii
CAGAACAACTCCTTACCACTAAGCCACCAGAGCTCCTTAAAGGCAATATAATGATGAAGAGAAGATTGAAATTCTAAAGATTTAATCTTTCTTGGATCCATAGTCACCACTCTTGGTACCAGCACTCAGGAGTTCAGGAGTTGTATACCATTTGAAAAATCTCCTGTCAGGCAACTCTTTTTATTAATGAGAAGCAATGATATTAGTTTGAGGACTAAGGTGTGCCTGATTCAGGGAATTATCTTTTCAATCACCACATATCTGAATGCTGGATAACTGAAGAAGAATTGAAGAGTTAGAGTTGTAGTATTGGTGAAATGTGATAAATGTCTCTGCCAAATTTCTGAATATCTTGCCATGGATGGCCAAAAGAATAAACTGATATATCTTGGGGAAAGGTTCAATCAGAATGCCCCTTGAGCATGTTGTTAGGAGGGGTTGTTGCTTGGTAAGTTACCTTATACATGAAAAGTTGAAGGATCATCAAAAGAGAAGAAAATCCTCAATGAGATGGGCTGATACCTTGTTGTAGCAATGGGCTGAGGTGTGTTGGGAGTGATAAAGATGACACAGGATAGGACGATGTTTAGATCCATGTTTATAGGGTCACTATACGTCATCCTCAGCTGGATGGCACTTAATAAGAACAACAAAATGATGAGGACTCTTGAATCAATCCATAAGTAAATGTACTTCTGCAATTTCAATTTTTTTGAACATGATTTTGAGAAAATTATTGAATGTTCTAGAAGTCATCTTTGAGTGTTGGATAAGAAATAAAATTTTAGGGCATTCTTTGGTCCAGGACCATTATTCTGGAATATTGTTTTAGGATAAATGAGGACAATTTAAAAAAGCGTACATCATTCATTAACTGAAGCCATACCAATAACAACAATAGATAAAATTTACCAAAGAACACCCATTAAGTGCCAGACACATTTGATTTATGCATAATGTTGTTGTTGGTGAGGGTATGTGTTATCAAGTTGCCTGCAACTCATAGCAACCCTATATATAGCAGCTCTGGAGACTGTTTTGTCCAAAGCCAGTCTCACTGATTCCAATACATTTACCCCCATTGCCACAGTTGCTGTATTAATCCATCTAAT
>NW_006399773.1:23597513-23600585 GCF_000299155.1 Elephantulus edwardii
CAGGGCTGCATCTGTTTGTTGAAATATGTCAATTGGTATTCCATCAATTCCTGAAGCTTTATTTTTTGTATAGTGTCTCTCTTTATAATCTCAGTAAGTCTTCCTAATTGTCAATATTGACTTGAAAGTTGTGAAAATTAAAATTCAAAATAAATAAATTGGGCTTTTTTTTAACCACAAATTTATAATATTGTAAAACTGCCATTTGTTGTTGTTATGTAACATTGAGTCAGATCTGACTCATGGTCGACCCTCCAGTGGATTTTAAGCGGCTATAGATCACATGGGAGAAGATTGCCCTTCTTTCTTCTATATCAGATGCTGGTTTTGAGCCACCTGCCTTTTGTCTGGCATTACAACTCCTTATTTACTAAGCTACCACAGCTCTTTTCAACTGTAAATAAGAACATCTAATTAAAACTTTCACATTGATAGAGGATTTCCCCCTTACAGCAATAAGTCTAAACACAGGTGACTTCTGACTTGAAAGAAAGGCTCTAGATCAGCATTCAAGATACAGTCAAAAGTTGGCAGCCTCATAAATAGGCAAGAGAATTTTTCAAGCCAGAGGGGTTTTCCTCAGGAAGGAAAATAATTTACAAAATTATTAGTTGTAACTGGATTGTCTATCAAACTACAGTGACATGACACTAGAAAAGTAATATCTTTCTTATTTGTCTTCATTGGTTCTAAATGATGGATTGTATTATTGTCATGGGGATATCTGGCCATACCTACAGTTTAAAATTACTTTTAATCATAATTTTAACAGAATGCTTAGTCTATTTTGACAAAGCTATAATTCAAACATCTTCAGTCTTCTTTATTCATTGTCTACCTTCCACAAGCACATGAGGCAAATGAAACTTCTACGGTTTGTTCAAGACTTGTTTTCAAAGTGACATCTTCATGCTTAAACCCTTTAAAGTTGTCCTTTGAAGTAAGTAGAAATCATTGACAATTTCAATTTTTTTTCTTCTTCTTTCACGCTATTGCCTATAAGTTCTGAAGAGTTTTTTTTTTCTTGATGTTTAGTTATATATTGATCTTCTGTAGCAAGTGTTTCAAGCCCTCTTCACATTTAGCAAACAATGTTCCGTTGTCTTGGACAAGCCTTCCTCTAATCCTGATGTCATAAGCTATCTTATTAGTAGAGTCCAGCTTACTGAATAAATTGTTCAGTATACAAATTAAATCTGTATGTAGAAGGGAGACAATCTTGATACACACCTTTCTTAATTTTAAATCATGAAGTGTTCCCTTGCTCTGTTTGGACAACAGCTTGTTGTTGTTCAAGCTATAGATTATGTATGAGCATAATTAAATGTTCTGGGATTCCCATTATTCTTAATGCTAGCCATAATTTGTTATGATTCACACAGTCAAATGCTTTTGCATTGTCAGTTAAGCATAAATAGATATTATTCTGATTCTTTGCTTCAGACAGAATCCATCTGACGACAAGTACTGAGATCTGGGGTGTCATGGCCTCTTCTAAACCCAGCTTCAACTTCTGACAGTCCTTGGTCAATGTACTGTTCTAGCTGTTTTTAGATGACTTTCAGCAGTGTTTAGTTTGTATGTGATATTGTTCAATCATTTCCATATGCTACTGGATCACTTTTCTTGGGAATGGGAACAAATAGAATGACTCTTCCAGTCAGCTAGCTGGGCAATTATTCTCCAAATTTTCCATCATAGACTCAAGAGCACATCTTGGGCTACATTTTTGAGTTGACACTTGTCAGTTGATATCCCATCAAGTCCTGCAGCTTTACGTTTTGCCAATGCCTTCAGTGTAACTTGAACTTCTTTCTTCATTACCATTGGCTTTATTATACGGTGGTGTTGGTGGTGGTTGTGTAGCATCGAGTAAGAACCGACCCATAGCTGACCCGCCAGTGGATTTTCAAGGCAATTAACTGCAGGGGAGGAGATTGCCCATCCTTTTACTACAGAGCATCTGATGGATTCAAACTGTATGTCTTGAGACTGCACCACAACTTCTTGCCTGTATGCCACCAGAGCTCCCTTAACGCATGGTAACTTGCTGAAATATTCCAGTTTTAATAAATCTTTTTGATTCAGTGATTCGGTACCACCACCTTCTCTTAACACTTTCTGGATTATTTAAGACATGAATTAATTTGCTCATAACATTTCTCAGTATTCTAAATTGAGCCCTGAATTTGTTTTTTTGTTCTTTCAGCTTGAGACATCCTGAGTTCTACTTTTTATATTCCCAAATATGACATTTAGTTATAAGACCTTATCTTCTCAAACTTCCCTTTGAAATCTTTCCATCTCTTCCTTTTGTTTTGGTGTTTTGATGCTCTTGGGTAATTTTCGTAGTCTCTTCTGACCTTCATTTTGTTTTTTTTCTTTTCACCTCTGTCATGGAAATAATCTTTTGCTTTCTCATTCCTTGATGTCATGCCAGCACCCATCTTGTCTTTGATCACTGATGTTCAGTGTCTCAAATCTATTCTTGATACTATGTTTAAACTCAGGTGGGATAGACTCAAGGCCATATTTTGATTCTAATGGACTTATTTTATTTTCTTCAGTTCCAGTTTGAACTTGCATAGAAGTAATTTATAGTCTGTTCCAAGTCAACACTTAGATTAGTTCGGACTGCTTTGATTGAGATTCTCCAATGATACCTTTCACATGAATTCCTTGAAAACAACTGTGAGATATTCACTCTGTTTTACAGGGCCACTGTGGATTACCTAAATATAGATATTGATAGCAATGGGTATATATGTGTATCATGATGATAAGTTAAGTAATTAGAATATAAGTTTTATTGAAACATATTATAACTTTATCTTAAGTTGATTATCTGTAAAACTTCATGTTCATGGATATAGGGGAAGTTGTTTTTGTTATGTGATTATGTACTATGTTATGATTTGAGCATGACTCATGTTGTTGTTGTTATGTGCCATTGAGTCATTTCCGACTCATAGTGACCCTATGTACAACAGCCCTAAACCCTGCTCTATCCTGTGCCAATTGCATTGCCTCCGACACACCCATCCCGAATACCCCAGTCACTGAATCAATCCA
>NW_006399773.1:23601939-23630069 GCF_000299155.1 Elephantulus edwardii
AATGACTCAGTATATTCCTTCCATCTTCTTTTAATACTTCCTGGGTCATTTTATATTCTGCCTAAAGCATCCTTGATTATAGCAACTCGAGGTTTGAATTTGTTCTTCAGTTCCTTCAGCTTAAGAAATGCTGAGCAAGTTCAGCCCTTTTGATTTTCTGACTCTAGCTCCTTGCACATTTCATTATAATATTTTGCTTTGTCATTCTGTGCTGCCTTTTGGAATCTTCTGTTCAGCTCTTTAGTAGCTTGAATTCTTCCTGTGCTTTGGCTTCTCTGCGCTCCAGTGCAATCTTCAGAGTTTCTTCTGACATCCATCCATTTTGGTCTTTTCTTCCTCTTCTGTCTTTATAATGACCATTTGTGCTCTTTCTGGATGATACATTTGACATCCTCCCACAACTCATCTGGTCTTCGCTCATTAGTGTACAAGGCCTCAAACCTGTTTCTGAGATGGTTCTGAAATTCAGGTGGGATGAACTCAACGTGATATTTTGGCTCCTGTGGATTCGGTTTAATTTTCCTCAGCTTCAGCTTGAACTTGTGTATGTGTTGTTGATGGTCTGTTCCACAATCAGGTCCTAGCCTAGTTTTCACAGCTGATATTGAGCTTCTCCAGCGTGTTTTTTGTCCCCCCACCCCAGCAAATGTTATCCATCTGATTCCTATACACACCATCAGGTGAAACCCATGTGTATAACCTGCATTTATGGACTCACAGTGACCCTAAAAACATCAAATCTAGACCCTGTCCTACTTTGCACCATTCTTATCCTTTCTGATTTACTTGAGCCCATTGCTGCAGTTGCTCTTTGAATTAATCTCATTGAGGCTTTACATCTCTTATACTGACCCCCACCTTTCTTAATGGAGGAGACTACTCATATTTATCCCATTTTTGGTGGATTCAAACCACCGGAGACAGGTCATATTTGAGTTAACAACAAAAATCACTGTATATTATGCTACTAGAGTGCCTTCATTATGTATACATTTTATCCATCTAGTTGGCTATCTAACTGATGGTGTTGATTGCCATCAAGTTGAGCATGACTCACAGTGACCCTGTGCATAAAAGGCCTGAAGCTTTTCTGTAACTCAAGATGACCCTCTACTGGATTTTAGAGGTTACCAATTACATGATAGGAGATTGCCCACTTTTCTCCAGTAGAATGTCTAGTGAACTTGAACTACCAGGAAAGAACTCTTTTGGTTAACAACTATTTATAGACTATGACACTATGTAATTAGGAAGAAAAAAATGAATCATCAAAGAAATAAATAAAATTTTAAAATACATATTACCCATATGGTTCTGCTTTCTTTTGATTTTTTATCATTCACTCCAAAATTCTAAGCATAAGTTTTAAAATATGACACTTGTATTTCTATATTTTCAATCTTTATATTTCTTCCATGAACTTACACTATTTTTGGCCACAAGGAAATGGAGACGGTAACTTAGAGAAGCCTGGGTATGTGAAGTCTCGTTGAGGTTGTGAAAATATATGCCTGATAGACTATAGCCTAATTAGATTATTTAGTTGATCATATGTCATGTTTCAACTTTTATGCTATTTAAATAAATTTAGCTTTTTAAAAAAGCAAATCCTTTCTTTGCAACAGTGGCAAACATTAAAAAAAGGAAAGATAAGGAAAATAAGCCACAGGTAAGTGGCAATGCCAAGGCATAAACTCATTTCCGACAATTCTGGCCCTTTGTAAATAGCATCTTTCCACACACACACCCCTTGTTGAGATACTCTTTTTGTTATAATAAAATACTTTCTGAGCACTACTCTGTGGCAAGTGCTGCTTATAATTAATTTCATTTTTATACCAGTTCTAGCAGATAGCACTATTATTCACCCTGTATTACAAAGGAAGCAGCTGAAGGAGGAACATTATAGGTAACTTGCCCAAGTTTATTTGGTAGGGAAACTGGTAAAGCCAAGATTTGAATGAAGGCACTTTGTGAGTTTAAACACTGGGCTTTTAGCGCAAATTAAATGTATACAATATTATCATTTAACTATCAATTCTTTCTCATACTCATGTAACTGATCAGACAACAAATCCTATAAATGTATCCTTTGTTGTGCTTCACATTTATGCTTCCCCTGTTCTATGAACTTTTTCTCGGGTTTCATTTTTACTCATTTGGACTATTTGTTTCTATGATATTAATGGATCTCCTTCCTTCCAGATTTTTCCATGCTCTGGTCTATTATACTGATTGCTGTAGATCCTGAAGCAGAACTCAGCTCATGTCCTGATTACCCGTTGTGGTGTAGGTGGTGGTGGTGTAGGTGGTGGACTAAAGAGTCGGAACAGATCCATAACTGACACTCCAGTGGGTTTCTAAAGGCAATTTAATCACACGGGAGATTGCTCACCTTTCTCCTGTGGTGGTATTGGTAGATTTGGGCTGCCTGGCTTTGGGGTAGCAGCACAGCTTCTTAACACTAGACCACTTGGCTCTCAATCATTTTCAGGATTTTCTCTTTCACTTTAAAATGTAAAGTATACGAGCAAATTATTCAAGAAGCTTGACTCTGTGAAAAGAATGTAGTGTGAAGATTGGTGGGAAACTCCTCAATAACCTGTGTTATGCAGATGACACAGCCTTGCTTACTGCAAGTGAGGAGCACTTGAAGCATTTGTTGCAGAAGATCAAGGAGTGTAGCCTTTGGTATGGATTTCATCTCACTGTCAAGATTTTTACCATTAGACTGATAGGCAACATCATGATGGATGGAGAAAAGATTGAAACTGTCAACAGCTTCATCTTGCTTAGATCCACAATTAATATCCTTACTAGCAACAATCAGGAAATAAAGAGATGGATTGCACTGGGAAAATATGTAATTAAGCATCTTTCTAAATTATTGAGTAATAATGTCAATTTGAGGACTAAGGCATATCAGGCCATGGTCTTTCTGATCACTAGCTGTACATCTGAGAGCTGAACAATGAATAAGGATGACAAAAGAAGAATTGATGCCTTTGAGCTATGATACTGGAAAAAAACACTGAATATCCCATGGATGGCCAAAAGAACAAATAAATATGTCTTGGAGAGGATGCAACTGGAGTGCTCTTTGCAGGCAAGGATGATGAGGCTCTGCCTTACATACTTTGGGCATGGTGCTAGGATAGGTGCTGTTCTTTGGAGAAGGACATGATGCTTGGAAGGGTGAAGTTTCAGCAAAGGAGAGGAAAACCCTCAACCTGGTGGATAGGACGCAGTGAGCACCGATGAGCTCTTGTATGTCAGGAAGTGTGAAGACAGCACAGGAGAGAACAGGATTCAGATCTTAGTTCATAGAGTTGCTATGAGTTGTATTCGACTCCACAGTGCCTAACAACTACAAAAACCCTGTGGAGCACACTTCTACTCTGACACAAATTGGACCGCAATGAATCAGAATCAACTTGATAGAAACTGACAACCTCACATTGAAGGACCAGTCCTAAACTAGATTTTCCCTGAACCCAAATATCTGTCCCAAATGAATATTTCAATCTTCCACTCTTCTCCTTTGGATGCTATACATATTATTAAGTCTTCTAAGATGTTCTTTGAGTTGAAGAACATCTTAGAAGAATAAGAATCAAACTGATTACATATGTAGAAAGACTCATTGGAGAAACTCAATATCAGCAGTGAAAACCAGGCCAGGTGCTGATTGTGGGACAGACCACCAACTACTCATGTACAAGTTCAAGCTGAAGTTGAGGAAAATTAATCTCACGGGAGCCAAAATTTGACCTTAAATTTGTCCCACTCGAATTTCAAAACCACTTCAGGAATAGGATTGAGGCCTTGATTACCAATGAGTGTAGATCAAATGAGCTCTGGGAGGATATCAAGAAAATCATCCATGAAGAATGCAATAGTTCATTACAAAGGCTAAAGAAGAAGAAAAGACCAAGGTGGATGTCAGATGAGACTCTGAATATTGCATTAGAGCACTGAGAAGCCAAAGCTAAAGGAAGAAACCAAGAAATTAAAGAGCTGAACAGAAAATTTCAAAAGGCAGCTTGGGACAACAAAGCAAGATACTATAATGAAATGTGCAGAGAGCTGGAGTCAGAAAATCAAAAGGGCTGAACTCGCTCAGCATTTCTTAAGCTGAAGGAGTTGAAAAACAAATTCAAGCCATGGGTGGTAATACTTAAGGATACTTTGGGTAGAATGTTAAATGATCCAGGAAGTATCAAGAGAAAATGGAAGGAGTACAAATAGTCACTGTATCAGAAGGAATTGGCTGACACAGAAGAATTTCATGAAATAACATATGACCAAGAGCCTGTGGTGATGAAGGAGGAAGTCCAAGTTACCCTGAAGGAACTGGCAAAAAACAAGGCTCCAGTTGACAACATACCAATTGGCATATTTCAACAAATAGATTTTTGTTGGCACAACAAGTTGTACCAACTAAGTTGTGCCAAGAAATCTGGAGGACCGCCAACTGTCCAACTGACTGGGAAAGATCTATATTTGTCCCCATTCCAAAGAAAGGTGACCCAACAGTGCAGAAATTATCGAACAATATCATTAATATCACATGTGAGCATGTGTGGATCACAACAAGCTATGGCTGACTCGGAGAAGAATGGGAATCCCAGAACGTTTGGTTGTGCTCATGTGAAACCTATACTAGGACCAAGAGATAGTTGTCAGAACAGAGCAAGAAGATACTACATGGTTCAAGATCAAGAAGGGGTTCTGTCAGGGATGTATTTTGTCTCCACACTTTTTCAATCTGTAGGCAGAACAGATCATCCAAGATGCTGATCTGTACAAGGAGGAATATGACATCAGGATTGGTGGAAGTGTCATCAACAACTTGTGTTATGCAGATGACAACCTAACTTGTTGAAACTGAGGAGGACCTGAAGCATTTGCTGCATAAGGTCAAGTACTGTATGTAGTCTTCAATATGGATTGAAGCTCAACATCAAGAAAACAAAGATTCTCATCACTGGGCCAATAGGCAGCATCAGTATGGATGGTGAAGAGATTGTGATAGTTAACAGTTTTAGTTTACGTGGCTCCACAGTCAGCACTCTTGGTAACAGCAGCCAGGAAATCAGGAGATGAATTGCATTGGGCAAGTCAGCCGTGAGGGACCTCTCAAGTGTACTGAAGAGCAACAATGTCAGGCTGGAGACTAAGGTGCGCCTGATCCAAGCTATAGTCTTTGCAATTACATGCTATGCATCAGAGAGCTTGACAGTGAATAGGGATGACAGAAAGAGAATTGATGCCTTTGAACTGTGGTGCTGGAGAAGAGTGTTGAATATACCATGGACTGCTAGGAGAACAAACAGGTTTGTCCTGGAGAGTATGAAGTTGGAATACTCCTTGGAGTCAAGGATTCTGAAGCTTCGTCTGACATACTTTGGGCATGTTGTAAGGAGGGACTGGTCTTTGGAGAGGGACATCATGTTTGGGAGAGTGGAGGGATGGTGCAGAAAAGGAAGACCCTAGATGAGATGGATCGATTCTATGATTGGGGTGGTGGGCATGAGTGTGTTGGAGATAGTGAGGTTGGCACATGATAGAGCAGCATTTAGAGCTCTTGTACATAGGGTCACTATGAATCACAGGTGACTTGATGGCACATAACAACAACAAGAAGATGTTTTTCTCTATAATTTTGCTTCTACTCAGGTTGTTTCTTTAAAATATATCTCTGCAATTTTTATAAAGTATACAACATAAAATGTACTTTACAATACTTTCTCATAGAAGAAATAAATATTGACATCAAATACCTTTTCATGGAATCCTTCTGGCAATGTCGCTATCATTCTACATGCATATTTTTTCTCTTTGTAGAAAAGTGAGTATTTATCATCTTTAGACGTCTTGATTTTCCTTCAAATGTGACAAATAAGAGGAAAACAAGGAAGTATTTATTTGTGAAAGCTAGGTAGTTCACAATTGTTGATGTTGTTGAATGCCTTTGAGTCAAGCATGACTGATAGCGACCCTATGAACAAAAGACCTGAGGTCTTTCTATAACTATGAACATTTATGAAAGTTCATAGAGTGTCTGGAGTTGACTGTTTACTATTAATATTAAATAGCTGAGATATAAAGAAAAATTCTGGAATTATAATCAATCACAATAACTCAATGCCATCAATTTTAAAGCAACTCATAGCTGATCCTCTAATGGGTTTTCAGAGGCTGTACATTTCATGGGTGGATATCGTCTGTGTTTCTCCCATGGAACAGTTGGTTAATTTGAACTGCCTGCCTTTGGATTGAAAGCACAACTCCTTATCCACTAACTAGGCCAGTAGAGCTCCTTTGAAATCAGAGTCAGATATCTTTAATTGAGCTTTGGCTCTGCTCTTAACTTTCTGAGTTTCCTGAGCTTCCTTTTTTATAATCAGTAAGAAAATTATCATAATATTTTTATCATAAGGATATTGTGAAGATAAAAAGAGATGATTATATAAAACATTTTGTAAGTTATACAGTGCTACCTACTTTAAGAAAAAAGGATGATATTCCCAAATTAAAAATTTTACTAACATTTTTAAGGGTTAGCTTTAGTTCTGACATTTCCCATATTTGGTCCCTTTGTATCCTCCCCAATAGTTTTCTGTTATTATTCAGTCATATGTTCACTCATTGATTCATTCTCTCTCTCTCCCTCACTCTCCCCTTCCTTCCCTCTTCCTTTTCTTCTCTCACTCTCTCTCTCCCTCCCTTTCTAAACAAATATGTACTGTAAAATTAAATGACTAACTCACTATTTGAAGCACGAATTTGAAGAATGTATGTTAAAAATTAATCTCTTCATTTTAAACCTGCAACCTTCTTGCCACCACAGGTATGCCTTCACCCAGCAAATAGTTGCAGGAATGGAGGGTAAGGTTAAGAGCATCATCTCTCTAGGCAGCAGGGTATTTGTGATCAAAGCTAGGATTTTCTATTTATGAGCTGAGTGAACTTGCCCGAGCCACTTAACCCCTCTGTGCCTTGATTCCTTCATTTGTGAAGTGGGAATAATAGTATTTTCTACATGGGATTTTCACAAATACTAAATGAGTTCATGTATGTATCAGAGGCCTGGTTCCTTGAAGCAAAAAATTGCTGTGAAAGTGACTTATTGAAGGAGTATTTTCAGAGAAATAAGAGTGAGAGAAGTGGGGAGCTGTGGAGGTGGGGGGAGGCTTGTCAGCAGGGATCTTAGAAGACAGCAATAGCCTAATCCTACTGGGAGCTGGAACCACAGATTGCATCTTAAAGTTTATCCTATGTTTTCTGTTGTATCCCTGTGCCAGTTGGTCAGGGACCCTTGTGGTTAAAAGCACGGCTGTAAACTGAAAGGTCAGGTGTTTGAACCCAGCAGCCACTCCGAATGAGAAAGATGCAGCAGTTGGCTTCCATACAATTTTCAGTCTAGAACCACAGGGAACAGTTCTACTATGGCTTATATATAGGTTCTCTGTGAGTCAGAATCAAATTAGTAGCAGAGGGTTTAGTTGAATTTTGACAGTGAGTCACTGGCAGCAAGTTGCCTCCTGGGCTTGACAGTATATAAAATCCCATAGTTTGTTCGTTCTTTTCTATGGAGGCCAATATTCTGGATCATATATCAACTCTGAGCAGATTGCAGCCAACACATTCAGCAGCAGACCTGAGTGGGAAATGTACAGAATTCACAGCAATTTACAGTGCTTAGAGCAGCATCTGACTCGTTGCAGACTGTCAATAAAAGTTAGCTCTCCTTGTATTATTTTGCTCTATAAGTTTTGTAACATTGTTTTGTACATTCAGGTTTGGCTTTCCAACCAGTATACACATTCCTTGGGGCCAGGTGCCAATGCTGATCCCTCCCACCGTGCCAGTCCTCTACAGTTGTAAATCAATGCATTGTGAGGGTTGGCCAGCAGCTCTGGTGCCGAGGGTAGGACCTTTGCATACATGCCTTTTTTTTCACTCAAATATCTGGTTTTTATATTACAAAATGTGATAATAAATTAGACTCCCTTCTATTTGGCATGGGGGGCAACTCCTCTCACAGAGTGATGTGTGAAAGAATATAATTGTATTTTTATCTGTGCCAGACACATTTTCTGCTAACTTTGTGTGCAATACAATTCCCCCAAATTTGTTATTTTATTTGCAAACTGAATCTGTCAATATATAAAGTGAAAGTGATTAGAAGAGTCAGACATACTCTTATTTTTGCCAATGTAGACTTGTTTTGGAATAATTACTTTTTAATATCTAAAGCAATTCAATTGATCAGAATATCGATCCCATTCTCATTTTTGATCATTGTGCCATTGATTTAGCATTTTCATGGCCTTCCCGAGCAGGGTAGGATAGGAAGTGTCTTGTGCATTCATCTTTGTTAAAAGATAAATGCATGAGACAGGCTTTAAAAGCTTTTTAAAGTGCAAGATGCTGGAACTGCATTTTCAATCTGCATTTTCTCCTGCTGTTTTATGGAATATATTGAAAATGTGCCTCTTAGAGGTCAGATCATTTCGTTCTTCGAGTGGAAAAAGAGATATAAGTAATATATTAAAAGGGTTCTAGGATACTATCAAGAAATTAGAGCAACCTCATTCTTGGACCCCTCCTTTGGAATGTTATGACTCATCAAATATAAGAATCACAATTCTTGTGATTCTAGCTCATTTCAGACTATTATATTTTTATGTTTTATAGAGATCTATCAAATAGGTCAGCCTTTCCCCTTTAATGCTCCTCTTCTGTCTATTCCCTCCCATTGGATAATTTAGACAACTAGATATTGCAAAAAGAAAGCCAGAGAAACTCTATGGGCTTATCTCATTTGAAATCTATTACTTGATTAAAATGGCTCTCAACTCTTTTTGTCGTAAATGCTTAAGCATCTCATGTTTGTAAGTAAAATATTCCCTTTATGCACTATATGCAGAAAAACTCATTAATATAGAGATTTTCTGTACATATAAAATACAAATAATTGTAAAAAAGAAAACTGAGCACTTTGAAAAGTAGCAATGTTTCTTAAGTAGACAATTAAATTCCAACACACATATGTAGACGTACGTTGTACTTTGCTACTATGGATGTTGTTGTGACATTAGAAGCTACGCTACTGATATTTCAAATCCAGGAGGGTCACTTATTCTCTAAAGAACAGAAAATGGGACATAGAGGCACAGGGATGTGAACATCTCTGAAAGGGTCAGAGGGAATAAGAATAGCATAGTCCCTCACTACCGCAGAGCGAAAGTGAGATAAAGAGCCTGTAGCCCAGCCCCATGGTTCCCCTAATGCCATCCCAACAACAAGAGGTTAGTTTATTCATTATTGGCTGACAGACTCACAGTTGTAGTACAGAGAATGGGATTTATTAGGGAACTAAATTGGAGAGTGAGAGAGGCAAAGAATATCAATCCCAGGTTTATATAATGAGTCTGGTGTATATAACAAGACTTGTTTATGAAACAAGTCTAGGTTTTAGCCCAAGTCCTCAGTTAATCCAGGCTCTGGTTTCAGTTCAGCAGTCAATTGCAAACATTTCATCAAGGGTTGCCTCAGAGAGATTCTAAGTCAGCTTCTCTTTCAAGCATCTAGCAAGAACAACAAAAGCTTTAGCTGTGGCCTTTATTTCAGGGCTCCTCTGCTTACACATTGCCACCGTTTCTCCACATCGATGTCACAGTCTCTTCCACAAGTGTTACAGCCACAAGTCTCGTTCACATAAAGTCTTGCTTTCCAATATGGAAAGCCCTCTCTCCTGGACCTACAGCGGTATATGATTTTCAAGACCATGCTGATTTGCAAGACCATGTGTCTGCAGTTACGGTAGCTGGAGACCAGAGGAGCTAAATATAAAGGTTAAGGAAAAGAAGTCAACTTTTAGGTTAAAACCACACCCCCACCTTTGGCTTTTCTTAGCCATGATTTCTCATTATCTGAAGTGTCAGCTTTCCACTCACCATCATCTATATTTAGGGGTATATGTAAACTAGCTGTTTAACTCCTTATTGAACCCTCCCACTTTAGACAACCAATTTTAAATTTTCCCAGTTCTATCAAACCAGTACTCTGAGGAAACAAACGTTGTTGTTGTTATGTGCCGTCGAGTTGCTCACGACTCATAGTGACCCTATGTACAACAGCCCTAAACTCCACTCTGTCCTGTGCCAATCGCACTGTCTCTGACACTCCCATCCCGATTACCCCAATCACTGAATCAATCCACCTCATAGAGGGCCTTCCTCTCCTGCGCTGTCCCTCCACCCTACCAAGCATTATGTCCCTCTCTAAGGACCGGTCTCTCCTCACAACATGTCCAAAGTATGTTAGACAGAGCCTCAGAATCCTTGCCTCCACGCAGCCACCCAGTTTAACCCTTTCCAGGACAAATCTGTTTGTTTTCCTAGCAGTCCATGGTATTCTCAATACTCTTCTCCAGCACCACAGCTCAAAGGCATCAATTCTCCTTCTACCCTCCTTGGTCATTGTTCAACTCTCTGATGCATAACAAGTGATTGCGAAGACCATGGCCTGTATCAGATGCACCTGAGTCTCCAGAGAGACACCATTGCTCTTCAGTACCCTGGAGAGGTCCCTAACAGCAGACTTTCCCATGGCAATGCACCTTTTAATTTCCTGGCTGCTGGTGCCAAGACTGTTGACTGTGGAGCCAAGCAAACTAAAGCTGTGAACAATCTCAATCTCTTCATCATCCATCCTGATGCTGCCAATTGGTCCAGTGGTGAGAATCTTTGTCTTCTTGACATTGAGCCTCAATCCATATTGGAGGCTGCAGTCCTTGACATCATTTTATTTTTTCTGAATAATACTACAGTTGAATCCACATCTATAAACAAGGATCTAGTACAGAGAAAATCATCAGGTCATAGCAATTAACACTGGCCCTCAGCCTGAAACATTTTCTCTTTATCTGGTTGGGTTCTGATCAACATAATCTGATCCATCCATAGCTAGCTTCAAATGAGCATCAGCTTCCAACTCAGGAGTCCAATCATTTTCCTTCAGACTGGCTAGTTAGTCCCCTTACTCATGTTAGCCCCTCATGGGACAAGTCAGCACATCAGGGATTTCTAGGGCTCCCTGTTCCACAAACCAGTAACCCTTCTTCATTTATGCATTCATCATGCTAGGTAGACAGTACTGAAGGAACAAGTCCAAATCAGCCTGTCTCTTCATTACTGTGTATTTCCCACTTCTTCTCATCAAGTGGACCTGGATGGTCACCATGAGTTGAACACATGTGCAAGTTTCCTTTAACTTTAAAAGTACTGGAGAGTTTTGATGCTTTCTCTTTGCTCTTTTCAGGTAGACCCATGTGGTCACCATGGTTAAAGTGTACTTTTCAGCTTTTTCTTGGCTCAGTTTTATTGCAGAAGTCTCTTTTTCTCCTCAAAGTACAAGATGAACCTTAATCTTTCTTAAACTTCACACTCTCCCAAATTCTATAAGCATTCTAAGAATACTGTAAGCATTCTTTTAGAGAAAGTTAATTGCCTTTTTGAATACCCAATTAGTATCCAACTAGCTTACATTTTCCTTCTAATTAATATGAGTCATCAAAAATCTTAACCATCTTTCAATATCTTAAGAATAAATTAACAAAAAACCTTAATGCTTTTTTAAAGTATAACTTCCCCTTTTAAAAAAAAAAAAAAGAAAAGTCAGATTTTTAGTGAAAATGAAAGTCATGTGTTCAGTGAGAGGAACAAGTCATTCTCCACAGAAAGGAAAGGAATGGTGAAGACATAGTTAGGTGCATGTGTAGCCTTTAAGGGGTGGGTTTTTGCCAAAGAAGGATAGTAGGGTCTGCATGAATGGGATGAGGTTGCTAGAGGTTCCCATTTAAGTTTGCAGTTCATGAACTCAATGAGTCCTACATTTTTTAGTATATAATAACATTAAAGATCCTTAAGATTATCCAAAAATGACTGGAACAGCACATCAACAGAGAACTGCCTGAAGTGCAGGCTGGGTTTAGCAGAGGCTGTGGTACTAAGGCTATTATAGCTAATGTCAGATCTTGGCTGAAAGCAGAGAGTACCAAAGGAATCTGTGTTTCATTGATTATGCAAAGGTGGTTGACTATGTGGATACCAACAAACTGTGGATGACTCTAAGAATGGGAATCCCAGAACACTTGATTGTGCTTATGTGAAACCTGTACTTGGACCAGGAGGCAATTGTCAGAAAAGAGCAAGGAAACAGTTCATGGTTCAAAATTGGGAAGAGTGTGTGTTATGGATGTATCCTATCTCCATATCTTTTCCATCTATATGCAAAACAGATTATATGGGAGGCTGGACCCTATGAGGAGAAGTGTGGCATCAGGTTTGGAGGTAGACTCATCAACAATCTGAGCTATGCAGATGACACAACCCTGCTTGCTGATACTGAGAAGGACCTAAAGCACTTGCTGTAGAGGGTCAAGGACTGCAGCATCCAATATGGATTGAAGCTCAACATCAAGAAAACAAAGATTCCCACCACTGGGTCGATTGGCAGCATCATGATGGATGGTGAAGAGATTGAGATTGTTAACAACTTCTGTTTGCTTGGGTCTACAATCAACATTCTTGATACCTGCAGCCAGGAAATTAAAAACACAAATTACACTGGGAAAGCCTCCTATCAGAGACCTCTCCAACTTACTGAAGAACAATGATGTCAGTCTGGAGACTAAGGTGTACCTGAAATAGGCCATGGTCTTTCCCCAATTATTTACTATGCATTAGAAAGCTGGGTAACGACTAGGGATGATAGAAGGAGAATTGATGCCTTTGAGCTATGGTGCTGGAGAAGAGTATTGAATATACCATGGACAGCTAGAGAACATATATGTTCATCTTGGAGAGGGTGAAGGCTGCTACTTGGAAGCAAAGATTTGGAAGCTTTGTCTGACATACTTTGGACATGTTTCAAGGCAGGATCAGTCCTTGGAGAGGGACATCAGGCTTGGGATTCTGGAGGGACAGCACAGGAGAGAAAGACCATTGATAAGGTGGATTGATTCAGTGACTGGGCTAATGGGAATAGGTGTGTCAGATACAATAAGGTTGGCACCGGATATAGCAGGGTTTAGGGGTGTTTTACATAGGGTCACTATGAATCACAGATGACTTAATGGCACATAACAACAACAATAACAATCTTAACATAACATTATGATATATAAAGGAGAGGAAAACCATATATAGACTTTATTTGGGTTTTTTAATATTTTTTTTAGTAAAATTTTTATTTTTATACAGATTTACTTGCAAAGTTAATAAACATTGTTTTACACACTGGATCTTTCCCATTTCCTTTACCAGCTTCTCCCTCTTCTCATCAAGTTGTGTGATCCTGTGATTATGCCTGCCCATTCTCACTCCTCTACTACTGCCCTCCACCCCTTGGATCCTCATGCATATTTTACTCATCTTTCTATTTCTACAATAATGGTCTTATACAGCATTTGTCCTTATGGGACTGAGTTAGTAACCTTAAAATAATGCTCTCCAATCCCTCCCAAGTTAGGTAGTAATTTTCAAAATCATTACTCCTACATACATAGACTTTTAAGGAAATTCTTAGAATTGTCTTCATTCATCTTCTTACCCTTTTGTGTCAGGCTATAAAGCAATTTCTAAACTTTTCTTTCCACTTCAGTTAACAGCAAAAGTAACCTTTTATGTTTCTCCCCCACTTATTTGAAGCAAATAGTAGCTATTTTAACTGTAGATCTTCCCAAGTCCCACATTCACAAAACCAAACCCTGAAATCATGAATCCCACTCCTCTGACACAAATATCTAAGGTGCTGAAAATGATACACAGAGGCCCAGGGCCTTGAGAATTTCTCTGAAAGGACCAGAAAGAGGAAGAATAGAACAGTGCCTCACTACTCCCAAAACAGAAAACAGATAAAGAGCCTGTAGCTCAGCCCCATAGTGCCGTAGAGCCACACTAAGCAGCAAGGCTTAAAGCAAAAAAGACTTGTGGAGACAAGACTTGAGGGAGACTGTAGCACAACCCTGATGAGAGTGAGTCCCTGGTGATGGTGGTGGAGAGATTGTGGCATTGCTGTGGAGAAACTGTGCTGAGGTGTAAACAAAGGAGTATCTGAGATAAATACCACAGTGAAGGTTTTTGTTGTTACTGCTGGATGCTTGAAGGAGAAGCTGACTTACAATTCCTCTGAGGTAAACCTTGATGGATGGTTTGGATTTGATTGCTGACCTGCAACAAAACTTGAACTAACTGAGAACTTTTGCTTTGACTTGGGCTAAAACCTGGATTCATATTGGGTAATAATCTTTGTCTCCCACACTTTCCAACTTCCCTAATATACCCCATTCTCAGTATCACAACTGTGAATCTATGAGTCAACAATGAATAAATGAAATTTTTGTTGTTGGGGACACTCCTGAGGCACATGGGGCTGGGATATAGTCTCTTTGTCTGATTTCTACTCAGAGACAGTGAGGGACTATGCTTTTCTTATTCTCTCTGGCCCTTTCAGAGAAATGTTGACAGCTCTGTGCCTCTATGTAACATTTACTCTGCTTTAGACAACTACGGTTAACAGGTTTCAGGGATGTTTCCAGCTAGGGAGAACTAGTTACTTCTGAAAAGTAACTAATGCCAAACCTTTGAATCACCACAGAATAATACTCTATAGAATGCTGGAAACTGAGTGCCCTAGACTAGAAGACACTGAAAATATATTGTAATTACCACAGGGGACTTGAGCACATCAGTGAAAATGCATATGGCATGATTAAGGAATTGTTTCCTCACCTTGTCCATGATAAAGGGCATTTAAAACAAAACTGTCTAGAATATTTGTGATTATGATTATCTAATCTATAGAACACTAGAACAGATATTTTCTTTTTATGACTATGATCACACACATATATGCATTAATTTATTCAGGGCTGCCGCTACTCCTTATTCAAGCTTCTAATCTGCCAAGAAGTTCTTAATCATTTCTGGCCGCAGTTTGATGAAAATATTTCCACCTCTTTTTGATTGCCTATCTTATAGTTTGAAGTACTTCAGTAAGTCTTCCCTAAACATGAGCAGTTTGCTTTCATCTAGGCAGAGTTTGCTTTCATTTACTCTAATTAATTGTTAATAGATTGTTCTCTCTTAGTTATTAAAAAATAATGGTAATGATTCAAGAGCCACTTGGGAAAGGATCCTATCTTTAAGTATTAAAGAGAAGCTGAACATGAAAGGTCTTTGTACTAAGAAAGAACCAGGAACTCTTTAGTGAATGATGTGACTCATTGGGATATTTTAAACTGGGGAATTTTAGAAGAACATAATTGACAAAGATCTCTCTTGTGCATGGGTGGAAATTAGAGACAAAGACATGAGTTTCATGGAAAACACTCTAACATAAATTTGTTATTGTTGCTCTTGGGTTTATTTAGTATATTCTGACTCATAGTGACCACATAATGAAGAGTAGAAATTCTCTACACTGTTTCCTTTCATAACAGAAGCTGATTGTTGGATTTTCTGCATAAGGACCTGCTCATTAAGTTGAAACCATCAAGGCTTTTTTTAGTAGCTAAATGTTCAAACATTATATCATCAGAGATTCTAACTCTGAAATGAAATTCTTTCTAGCTCAAAATTAGTTTAAGGTTCAAGTTAAAAACATAATAGCCAAGTATTGTATATAGGCTAGGCTGGTCTACAAGACTTGTCAGGGAACAATGCATAAATTTACCTTTGTAGTTTGTCTCCTTTCTAAGGGTCTTTAATGAGTACTCTCCTTCACTTTAAGACCCTATGCATCCATCTTGACCCCTATGTAAAAGGCTTCAAGGTGTCATTTTGAAAAGTTTGACATGTAGCTTGTTTAACTTGTAGGACATTAGGAATAGTCTTTTGCAAATCTAAGAAATCTTACAATGAAAGATGTGGATCTTAACATGGCAACTTTTTTTTTTAAGGTGGTAACTTTTAAGAGCAGGAAATATGAAGGAAAGAGGGAGAGAGATTTTTTTTCTGCTCTGTGACCAAATTTCATATCCACAAAGGGAAAAAAAGGGGGCGGGGGGGGTAATCCAGGAGTGTAGAAGGAGGCAGAGAACTTTTTGGAATCACATAGACCTTTGAACCTGAGGCCTCAAGAATGCCTGAGGTGAGGTGTGAGTGGGAAATTTGTATAACCCTTAGTATAACCCCACAATAATATAATTCAGAGGAGGACTGGGGCATTTGTGACCCAAGGACTGAGAGGAAAGAAAGACACTGGAGCTTCCAAGGGGAGCTGTTTACATCAGCATTTCAGAAAAGTGAAAACTCATAGAGGCTCATTAAAGACAGACTATCAGTTTTGAAAACCATCTTCCGAAGTCAGAGGACATAAAATTGGATTTCCACAGCATCCATTTAAAATAAATAAATAAATTCAGATTCTTTTACCTCCAGGCCTGACTCTGAAGTCTCAGTCTTAGCAGTTTCTGAGTTGAGAGAAGAGATGACCAAAGATGAAAGGGATCCATCACCACAAAAGCAAAAACAAAACAGAAACAACATACACAAATAACACAAAACTCAGTTGCCTTTGAGTTAATTCCAATTAATAGTGACCCCAGTGTTTCAGAGTAGAACTGCCCTCCCCAGATATTTCAGGACTATGACCCTTTAGAATGAGACCTCTCAGATGTCCAGGTGGATTTGACCTATAAGTAAGTAGCTGAAAACATAAATGTTGGTGGCAGGAAGCAGGACTGTATTGCCAGTGCAGCCCCCACAGTTATTTTTTTGGGGGGGGGGACCTGCTATCTAGCTTGACGATGTAGGACCTTGAGGGAGAGAAGTCACTTCTGGAAAGAAACAACAGGCTTCCTCCTTTGTTGTTCAGGTACTTTGGGGGAAAAGCTGTTGTTGCCTGAGGCCTGCAAGGTCTCAGGCCAAGAAGGGTACACAAATATACAGGTGCTTCATAAAACATTGCTGTATCCTCGGTTATTTTATAGTTATAACAGCCTAATATCTACTAAGAAAAGACTCCCATAATGTCCAGAAAGCAGCAATCCACATTAGCCATCATGAAAAAAAAAAAAACAACAAAATAACCATTCTCCTAAAAAAACAGATCCAATGAACACCCCATATAAAGAGAATCAGAAGAAATATGTTGATGTAGAGTTATTTTATCAGATACAGAAAAAGATGCGAATGTGGGAAGAAGCAAAGGAAGGCAATAAGAGAATAAGTACTTCAGAGACAACCCAGAAGAAATATATGGATGAGGAAAAACTTGAACAGATATGAATGAAAATTTTAAAAAAAGGGGGAGAAGAAAAAATTGACAGGCAAAAAGGTACAAGAAATTTAAAAAAATAATAATCACAAGACAGGGTACAGCCAACACAGTGCTGGAAATAATAGAAAAGCATGAAAATGCAATCCAGAATATTAAGACCAAACTAGCAGAAGTGTCTAACACACTGGTAAGACAAAAAAGTAGAACTGAAGAGATGGAACAGAGAATCAGTGAACTGGAAGACAAGTGCCTCACTAGAAATATACTTGAAGAAAAATAAGAGATGAGACATAAAGAAAACGAAGAAAAATTAGAATTATATGGGACAAAACTAAACTGAATAATATGTATGATTGGAATACCAGAATATGCGAGTGACAGGAACATCACTGAGAAGATTGTAAAAAAAGTACTAGAAGACAACTTCCCAGCTATTTTGAAGAATGGGGAAACCCACATTCAAGCACAGAGAACACCAATTAGACTACACCTAGAAGGAAAAACATGAAGACATATCATAGACAATTTATCCAAATTAAAAGATATGGATAGAATTCTAAAAGCAGTATGAGAAAAAGAGTTATCTACAAAGAGAAAACAATTTGCTTAAGTTCTGATTTCTCAGCAGAAACCACGAGATCTAGAAGGCAATGGGATGCCAAATACAGAAAGTTGAAAGATAACAATTGCCAGCCAAGTATCCTATATCCAGCAAAGCTCACTATCAAATTTGAAGGGGATATTAAATTCTTTACAGAAAAGAAGGGTCTTAAGGAATTTGTGAAAATAAGAGCAAAACTACAAGCAATTTTAAGTGATGTTCTACACACAGAGACACAAAAGGAAAGTTCATGGACCATAATAACTAGAAACAACAGAAAAAGAAACATGGCAAAATAGCCCATCAATATGTTGCCTACATAAGACAAATCTAAAAAAGGAAGAGAAAGACAGACTCAAAATCAAAAGCTGGGGAAAAAAATATACCAAGCAAATGACAACCTCAAAAAAGCAGGAGTGGCAATACTAATTCCTGATAAAATAGATTTTAGAATGAAAACTACCATTGAAGGAAGGGAATTACATACTAATTAAAGGCACAGTAGATCAAGAAGATATAACCTTGGTCAACATTTATGCATCAAATGATAGACCTGCAAAATTCATAAAACAAACAACTGTTAACCAAATTGAGGAGAGAAATAAACAGCCCAACAATAGTGGTAGGAGATTTCGACACACCACTATCACCAAAGGATAGGCCTACTCAAAAGACACTCTACAAAGATGCAGAAGATCCAAACTATACAGTCAGCAACTCAAACTTGTGAATGTATGCAAAGTACTGTACCCAACTAAAACTCAATCTACTTTCTTCTCGAGTGCATGTAGTATATTCTCCAGAATTGATCATCTATTAGGACACAAAGCAAGCCTCAATAAATTCAAAAACATTGAAATAATACAAAATATTTTCTCAGACCACAATGCCACAATCCCAGAAATTAACCACAAAATAGTAAAGCTTATAAAACCACTCATGTGGAAACTAAATAACACTTGGCTAGAATATGATTGGGTTATAAAAGAAATAAAGAATGAAATGTAAAAGTTCCTTGAAACAAATAATAATGAAAATACAACTTACCAAAAAATCAAATGAAAATGAAAATGAAACCTCTGGGACACAGCTAAGGCAGTCCATAGGAGCAGTTCACACATCAAAAAGGAATAGGGAAAAAGAATCAATGATCTAACTCAACACATCAGAAAATAGAAAAAAAAATCAACAATCTAATCCTACAACATCTAGAAGAAAAGAAAATATAAGAACAAGAGCTAAAATCAATGAAATATAAAACAGAAAAACAGTTGAAACGATCAATAAGACCAGGAGCTGGTTATTCAAAAGAGTCAGTAAAATTTACAAACCACTGGCAAATTTAACAAAGAAAAAACAAAACAAAACACAGATAACGTGATTATGAAATTACTGAGGAGACATCACAACAGAACCATAGGATATTACATCAATAATAGCAGAATACTAGGAAAAGCTATACTCTGATACATTTAAAAACCTAGAGGGAAGGACAAATTCCTTAGAATGTATTCCCTTCCCAGATTGACAAGGACAGATATAGAACACTTGAACAGACCCATTATAAGAGAAGAACTTGAAAAAGTCATAGAAAGACTTCCTCATAAGAAAAGTCCTGCATCAGATGGCTTCATAGGTGAATTCTATCAAACTGTCAGAGAGGATTTAGCACTCATTCTACTTAAATTATTTCAAAAAATTGAAAAAAGAAGGAACACTTCCAGAGTCATTTTATGAAGCAAGCATAATCTAATACCAAAACCAGACAATGATAGTACCAAAAAACAAAACAAAAAACCTACAGAGCAATATTTATCATGAATATAGATGCAAAAATCCTTAACAAAATCTTAGCCAACAGAATCCAAAAACACGTAAAAATAATTCACCATGACCAAGTGGGATTCATAACAAGTACCCAAAAGTACCCAAAGATGGTTCAATGCAAGAAAAACAATCAATGTAGTTAACTGTATTAACAAAGTAAATAACAAGAGGCATATGATCTTAGCAATTGATGCAGAAAAGGGATTTGACAAAATCCAACACCCCTTCCTGATAAAGACACCCAGAAAAATTGGAATAGAAGGGACTTTCCACAACATAGTAAAAAGAATATATGCAAAACCAAGAGTCAACATCATTCTCAATGGAGAAAAATTTAAAAAATATTTTCCTTGCAAACAGGAACCAGTCAAGGATTCCGACTGTCACCATTTCTTTTCAACATTGTATTGGAAGTGTTTCCTAGTGCAATATGAAAAAAGAACAAAATAAAAAGACATCCAGATTGACAAAGAGATGATTAAACTGTTGCTATATGCAGATGACATGATAGTGCACACAGAAAACCCCAAAGACTCAACAACAACAACCAAAAAAACCCAACCAAAAACTGTTAGAGTTAATAGGCAAATTTAGTAGAGTGGCAAGATACAAGATCAATATTTAAAAAATAGTAGAGTGGCAAGATACAAGATCAATATTAAAAAAAATCAGTAGGATTCCTCTACAGTAACAAAGAGAACTCAGAGAAGGAAATCAAGAAATCAATACTATTTACAATAGCCAACCAATAATCAACTTGGGAGTGAATCTAACTAGAGATGCAAAAGACCTATACAAAGAAAACTACAGTGTATTTCTGGAAGACACAATAAAAGACCTAAAGAAATGGAAAAAAATGTGCCCTGTTCATTGATAGGAAGACTCAATATTGTGAAAATCACAATCGTACCAAAAGCAATCTATATATTCAATGCAACCCCAATCCAGATACCAAATTCCTTTTTCAAAGATATTGAAAGGGAAATTATCAAATTTATTTGGAGAGGAAAGAGACCCTGAATAAGCAAAACACTTCTGAGAAACAAAAATGAGGTTGGAGGTATAACACTCCCTGATCTCAAAACATACTACACAGCAGCAGTAAACAAAACAGCATGATAGTGGTACAATGACAGGGACATAGAACAATGGAACAGAATTAAGAACCCAGAAATAGATCCAGCTATCTTTGGCCAAGTGATTTTCAACAAGGAAATGAAACCTTTCAAATGGAGAAATGATAACCTCTTCAACAAATGGTACTTGACTTCCACCTGCAGAAAGCTGAAACAATATCCACATTTCACACCATACACAAAAATCAACTCAAGGTGGATCAGAGACCCGGGAGTAAAAAGAAGAAGATTCAAAAGAGACAAACTGAGATCAAGCTTAGAAGTGCTAGTCCAAGGTATAAAGAGACTGCCAAATACAACCAGAAATGCATAATCTGAAGCGGATGAGATTGATGCATGGGACCTTTTAAAGATTAAATGCATGTGTGCATTAAAAACTTTTTTTCAACAGAGTGAAAAGAAAAACTTACAGGTTGGGAGCATACATTTGGTAAGACCATCTCAGACAAGAGTGTTATAATAAAAGTTTACAGAATACTCCAGGGCCTCCACAAGAAAAAGATTGATAATCCAATGGGCAAAGGACATGGAAAGAATTTTAACAGAGGAAGATATTCGAATGACAAACAGACACATGAAGAAGTGCTCAATATCATTGAAAATAAGAGAGATGCAAATCAAAATCACAATGAGGTACCATCTCAGTCTAATAAGAGTGGCGAAGTTTAACAAGGTAACAAATAATAAATGTTGGAGAGGATATGGCAAGAAAGGAACTCATATATTGTTAGTGGGATTGTATAAGGGTACAACCATTCTGGAAGGCAGTTTGGCACTTCCTCAAAAAGCTGAACATAGAAATTCCATATGACCCATCTATTCTACTTGGAATATACTCTGAGAAAAAGAGGACTGAGGCACAAATGGAGATTTGTACACCAATGTTCATAGCAGCATTATTCACCATCCCAAGAACACGGAAACAGCCCAAATATTCAACAACAAATTAATGGATTGAGAAATTATAATTCATTGACACTATGGAATACTATGCAGCATGCAAGAGCAATGATTTTGTAAATTATTACCTAACTTGGGAGGGACTGGAGTGCACTATGTGAGTGAACTAACTCAGTCCCACAAGGGTAAATATTGTGTAAAACCATTATTATAGAATAAGTATAAGAATCCAAGAGGGGTAGGAGAGCGTCAAAGTAGAAGGATGAGGATATGCACGGGGAGGGGGAATTAATCATGGAATTGTACTATTTGATGGGTGGGGGTGGTGAGGGAAATTGAAAATATTCTTGAAAACAAGATATTAAAATTTTGTAACTTAGTAGAAAATTAAAAAAATAACGTAACTTTTAACAACACCCTTGAACTTAAAAAAAAATAAATCTCTAACATCTTACCTGAAATGTTGTTATACCAAAACACCAAACCCAATGCTATGCAGTTCTGACCAAAAGCAACCCAGCAGGACAAAATAGATTTGTTCCCTGGGATATCCAAGAATGTCATCTTTTCGAAAGGTGGCTGCCGCATATTTCTCTCACAGATTGTCTAGTGGGTTCACATGGATGACCTTTAGGTTAACAGCTAAGTAAATAATCAAATGTAGCTTGGCCTATATCAAGCTGGAAGTAGGGAAATCTTCATAATAAGAAGGAATTTGGAATTTTAATTATTATATAGAACTGGTGTTTATTACCAAAATGAAGTGGTATTTTTTTTTTTCAAAATGACTGGCAAAATTAATTGACCAAACTGAGATTATATTCACAACCAGAACTTGAATGCACCTATTTAAAAAAAAACAAAAAACCAAAAAAGCCTCACTGCTGTCTCTTAGGTACCAACTTCTAGCTGACTCTCCAATAAACTTTCAGAGATGGTAACTCACGTGAGAAGAAATTGCATTATCTCTCAGCTGGTGGACTCCAATTGCATGTCTTTAGGTTGGCAGCACAACTCCTTACCCACTGGGCTGTCGGAGCTACCTCAAATGAATACGTATAGTATTAGTTAAGAAGTAGTGGGCGAAAGGAAGTCAATAAGCAATTGTTGATTTTGTAATACAGTGATTAAATAAATGAGAGAGATTTGAACTCTGAACCAAAGCTAAGAAAGGTAGAAATTAACAACTCAGAATTTATGAACTATAACTAAAATAATAGTATCTATTGAGTTGCTTCTGACTCCTATTGACTTAATGTGTTGAGAGTAGAAAGGTGGCACACAGTTTGCAATTCTTGATTTTTATTTATTTTTTCTTTTTTTAATGTAGATCACCAGACCTTTCTTCTGAGAGCCTCCTAATGTTCTCAAACTTCCAAGTATCAGCCAAATGTTCTGATCATGTACACAAACCAGGGACTCCATGAGCAATGATATTATGTAGTCAATGTTTACTATGTTCCAGGGAATTCTCTAATTTAAATGTTATAGTCACCCTGAAATATAAGAGTCACTTCCACAGTTTTAAAGAAGAAACTGAAATTTTAAAAAATCAATTAATTACATGACTTTGTCTTGTATTTTATCACTCCCAATTGTGAGATTTTGTTTCGTCTCTCAACATAAATAAAGAAAGTAGGAGTATAAACACATCAAGGTTATATATATGAAAATTCTGATTGTTAATACTAAAATTTTAAGTCTTGATGAGCTGGTGTCTAGCTGGAAAGGGTCAGGGGAGACACTAATAAATTGCAAAAAGCAGAGATAAAATGCACATGTGCAAGATACACTCCTGTGAAAGTGGTGCTATCACTTCCTTCCAGAGAGTTCACTCGGAGGATGGGCTACATCTCCTCTGCTCTAACCCTTGGGTGGTTCTCGAGATCTGAGCAGCTACACCTCTGCCATTTTATAGCAAGTATCTCTGGTGTGTGTTATTCTCTAAGATTCTGAGTTACTTAAAATTAAAGCCCATTTCTTAATCTTTGTTTGGATACCATATCCTTTTAGAATGTTTTCTATTTTATAGACAGTCAGCTAAATATTGGAGTAATAATGAAAGCATATGTGGATAAGTGAATTTGAAATTGTTAACTAGGTAACACTAGTGGATTTAATGATTGAACAAAAAGAAAGATATAAGGATCGTATTGTGTTTCAGCACTTGTCATTGGGGATGAAGTCATGAAGGACACATAATAGAAGGGTAGTTTAGAATGCTGGGTTAAATTAAGGGCTATTTGCTGGTTTTTGTGTTGATTAGTTGAAATGAGAAAAAGGATGTTGTTTTTGTTGTTATGTGCCATCAAGTGGCCTGTGACTCAGACTGATCATTTTGAAGCCTGTCCTGTCCTGAGTCAATCTCACTGACTCCAATACGCTTACCCCTATTGCCCTAGCAACTGTGTCAATCCATCTCATCCGGGGTCTTCCTCTCCAGTGCTATCCCTCCACACTTCCAAACATGATGTCCTTCTCCAAGGACCGATTCCTATTAATGAAGAAGTTGAGAGAAATTACATGAAGGTGTATTGGAATAATTTTTTAGCATGCCTTATATATTTTTCTACCATAATGCTGTTAAGAGCATTGAATATTATAAATCTGGGTATAACTCAGAATTGGGAGGCCATGTTTGCTAAATATGGTCCTCAGCTGATATTTGCTGTGTTTAGTCTTCTTTAGCCACTCAATATCTTTTAATTGGTTTCTCTATATTTTGTTACTTCCCTCTCAGAAGACAACACCCATATTTCCAGCTTCTCTTGCATCTGGAGGATACAAATTTATGACCTAGATTCAAGGCATCAGAAAGACCTGAGCAACACAGCAGGAATTGAACAGCACTGTGTGGAGTCTCTACTGCTGCTGTCCATAGACAAGGCAAGATGAAGGGATGACAAGCTTTCATCTGCAGCAGGGCTGATAGTTCTAGGAGTCATGCTTTAGACTTAATGGCTGAAGATCCAAGCATGATGCCTGTATCCAGTTATTAGTGATAGTAGTAATGGTGTGTATTGTCGAGTCAGAACTGACTCACAGGTGACCCTCAGGTGGGTTTTCAGAGACAGTATCATGGAAAGAGATTGACCATCCTCCTGCTGAGGGTGGTGGATTTGAACCCGTGTCCTCAAGACTGTAGTGCAGCTTCTTGCAACTAGGATATGATTTCACATTAATTATCACACTGACCTTATTCCAATTTTACTAGCCATAAGTCAATGTTGTTGTTGTTGTCATGTGCCTTTGAGTTCCCTGAGACTCATAGTGACCTTATGTACAATAGTTCTGAACCCTGCCCTATCCTGAGCCAGTCTCACTAACTCTGACACACCTAATCTCCTTGCCCAAGTTACTGAGTCATTCCATTTTATCTGGAGTCTTCCTCTCCTATACTATCCCTCCACCCTCCTGAGCACGATGCCTTTCTCCAGGTATTGATCCATCCTGGCCACATATCGAAAGCATGTGACAGAGCTTCAAAATCCTCGCCTCCAAGGAGACTTTTGGTTTCACCATCTGTAAGACAGACTTTTTGTTCTCCTGGGTGGCTGTGATATGTTCAATACTTTTCTCCAGCATCACAACTCAAATACATCAATTCTTCTTCTGTCATCCTTAGTCATTGTCCAACTCTCTGATGCTTAGCAAGTAATTGCAAAGACCATGGGCTGCCTCAGGTGTACCATAGTCTCTAGACTGACATCGTTGTTCTTTAGCACTTTGGAAAATTCCTGACAGCAGATATTCCCAGTGCTATTCAGCTTTTGATTTCATGACTGCTGATGCCAAGAGGGTAAGTTAATATTGGTAGTAAAATTGGAAATGAGCTTTTAAAACACTGTGGAAAATTTATGGTCAATGTGATAATTAATGTGAAATTATTCTATGAATATAAATTTTATTGTTGTTATGTGCTATCCAGTCACCTGCAACTTATAACCCTAACAATAGCTCTGAACCTGTCACAATCTCATTATATCTGGCACACCCTTTACCCTAGTTACTGTGTCAATCTGTCTCTTGCAGGGTCTTCCTCTCCTCCACCCTTCCAGGAATGATGTCCTTCTCCAAGGACTGACCCCTGTTGGAAACATACCCAAAATATGTGAGATAGAGCTTTAAGATCCTTGCCGCCAAGAAAAAGCTTGGTTTCACCCTCTCTTGGACAGACCTGTTTGTTCCCTTTAAAGTCCATGGTATGTTTAGTACTTGTCTCCAGCTCCACAATTCAAAGTCATGTTCCACTTCTATCATCCTTAGTCATTGTCATTTTTTTTAAAAAGTTCTGTTCCAATTTTACTGCCTGTAAGTCAATGTTGTTGTCATGTGCCATTGGGTTCCCTGAGATTCATAGTGACCTTATGTACAATAATTCTGAACCCTACCCTATCCTGAGCCAGTCTCACTAACTCCGATACACCTAATCCCATTGCCCCAGTTACCAAGAGTTATTACAACACTCTGATAGAATTACAAAGACCATGGCTTGGATCAGGTACACACTAGCCTCTAGCCTGACATTGTTGCTCTTCAACACTCTGGAGAAAACCCTAACAGCAAACTCTCCCAGTGCAATGTGTCTTTTGATTTCCTTACTTCTGATATTGAGTGTTGACTGTGGAAGCAAGTAAGATGAAACTGCTATAAATCTCTTCTACATTTATTATGGTGCTGACAATTGGCCCAGGGATGAGAATCTTTTTCTTGATGTTGAGCTTCAATCTATATTGAAGACTGCAGTCCTTGATCTTTGACAGCAAATGCCTCAGGTCCTCCTCATTTTTGGCAAGCAACATTGTGTCACTGGCATAATGCAAGTTGTTAATGAGTCTGCCTTTAATCCTGATGCCACATAACTCCTCATAGTGCCCAGTCTCCTGGATTATCTGTTCCACACATAGATTGACAATTATGAAGACAAGATGCATCCCTGGCATATACACCCTAATTTTGGACTATGTAATATTAACTTGCTGTGTTTTCTACTTAACATATAAAATAAGTGATTAGAAATTCCTCTAATAAAAATTGTCATTGACTATTCTTTAATAGCTGGAAATTTTTCAAGTCTTTCTCCTGTAGTGGCAATGTGTAAATGATTTTTCTTCTAGACCAGAATAAAAGAAAAAAACTTTTCTGTTTTGTTTCTAGTGTCTCATCAAAACACCCTCATTTTTATTATATTTAAGTATTAACTTTTGCCTCTCAATTCTTGTCTGTTAGGATTCCCTGTTTCTAGAAATAAAAAAATAATGTATGTTTGAGTTAACATTGGTTAACATTTATTTAATATGCTTACATATCTCAAACAACTGTTTTTCAAGTCCTTGGCCAATGAACTGAGTTATCCTATTTTTACATCACTTTAATAACCTGTGATAAACTATCACTCTTTTTATGCATGAACTCATGTCTTCATAGAGTGGCAGAATTTTATGTCTATGTCCAATTTCCCCTCATATTTTTGTTTCATGCTTAAATTTTATTACATGTAATATTTTTTCTTCTACCAGCAATTTCTTTTTAAGTTCTTCATACAGCCTGTAATTAGTTATTTCTTTTAAAAATATTTCTCAAGAACAGAATAGCAACATTGGACTAGACTTAGATCATGTATGTGTGGGTGTTTGTATATATTCTTATATGTCATTGCTATTAGGTGCCATTGAGTCAAGTGCAACTCATAGCAGCCCTATGCACCAAAGATCTGAACCCTGTCCTAACCTGCACCATCCTCATAATCTCTGACAAAACTTAGCCCATTGCTGCAGTCACTGTGTCAATAAACCTGGTCGAGGATCTTCCTGTCTTTCACTGTCCCTCCATCTTCCCAAGCATTATAAAGAGTGTCTCCTAGTAGCATTCCCAAAGTGTGTGAGGTGACATTTAATAATCTTCACTTTTTTGGAAACATTCTGGCTGTTCCTTCTACAAGACATATCTTCATGTTTGTTTGGCAGTCCAGGGGATGTTCAGTACTCTTCTCCATTGCTAGAGTTATAAGGCATCAATGATTCTTCAGTCATCCATATTCATTGTAGAGCTTCCAGCATTACAACAAGTGATTGAAAAAACCATGGCCCAGATAAGATACACCTTAGTCCCCAAATTAATATTATCGTTCCTCAGTAATTTAGTATCTGAGTGCAGAATTTTCCAGTTTAATACATCTGATCTCCTGACTGCTAGTACCATGTGTATTTATACACACACACACACACATACACACACACACACTCACACTCACTCTCTCTCTTGGGTGTGTGTGTGTATCTGTGTACATGCATGTGTGTCTTTTCTCCTGGATCATGCAGCATGTGATTGGCTGCTAACTAAAAATTTAGTGATTCAGTTTGAAACTACTA
>NW_006399773.1:23631142-23637576 GCF_000299155.1 Elephantulus edwardii
TCCTTGTCCAAGTATAGGTTTCACATTAGCACGATCAAGTGTTCTAGGATTTCCATTCTTCTCAGAGTCAGCCACAGTTTTTTATGATCCACACAGATTATAGTGAAGAAAAAACTTCTAAAGCGCAATTCCTCTCTAAAACACAAGGAGTTACCATGAATTTGAATCAATGAGTTTGTGTGTGTGTGAAAGAGATATAGTTATCTATGCAAGTATATATAGTAGGGTACTCATATAAAATTCTGATTTCTTTCACTAAGGAACTGGTGTAAACCTTGAAAATTTACTAGGAAGAGCTATGACAGTACTTTAAATCTACTGTAAATGCAACTCCTCCTCCTTTATTTTTTTAACTTCCTTTTGATTTCTCTAAAAAAAATTATTTTATATTTGTTTTACAAAGTTTGCATGCATTTTGTTTCACATTACCCTTAGTTCGCATTTTGTTTCATACAAGCATTCCCATACATTATGTTTTATAAAACTAATCATCATTAAACTAGGTCCACCATTGCAAGTCCTGCTTCTTGTGCATCCAAACAGGGTTTAATTTTTTTTGTTTTTTTTTTCTTGGTTTCTTTTCCTCTATTTATATGACCTTTTGTGTGTGCTAATTCTGTCTACATGGATATGTTGGTGCTTCCATCCTCTGTGGTAAAAACTTACTCATTTATTCAAAGCTCACAAATACGCAAATAAAAATTGACAAAGGATGAAAAGTTCAATTGCTATTCCTTATGTCATTGTTTTGTCCTATGGATTCAGAATGGCCCCTTAGCTGATCTTCCAGAGGGATTTAAAGGTAATTAATCACACAGAAGAAGAGTGTTTATTTATAGTCATTTTAGTTTTATGCCAAACCTGTGTAGCTTCAAACTCATTACTCAAACTCGTAACTGTAGAATCCATTAGTGATGCATTGCATCTCTTGAGCAGATTTCTGAAGCTGTAAATTGCAATGGGAGTAGACTGCTCATCTTTATTCAGGAGCTGTTGGTGTATTCTAACCGCTTGAAATGTGAAACTTTTGAGTTAGCAGCAAAACTACCATGCCACCAGATCCCTGCAGTATATTTATTTATAACAGTAATTTTAAAACTATTTTGTAACTACATTAAATATACTGTCAAGAGTAATCTGTGCTTTGTTTTTTTTTAAAAAAAAATTGTAGGGGAGCTCTGGTGGCCTAGTGGCAAGGAGCTGCAACTACAACCCCAGAGGTGCACAGTTCGAATGCACCAGATGCTCTGCCGGGGAAGGAGGGACAATCTCCTCCTGTACCAGTCAGATCTGATTTGACAGTACACTCACACAAAAATAATAAAATAAAAATTAAAAAAAAATGTGTGCGATAAAGTCAAAACTGACTCTCTAGCATGTTTTCAGAGGCTGTGAATTGCACAGGAAGAGATTGCCTATGCTTTCCCCACCGAATCATCTGCTTTTGAGTTGGCAGAGCAACTCCATACCACCAGACCACCAGAGCTTTCTTAACTGCACTATGAGGTGGACACTTGTAATGTTCCGTCCAGTTAAAACAACTCATACCTTACTCTCTAGCAGGGTTTCAGAGAGAGTTAATTGCATGGGAGGATACTGCCCCTCTCTTTTATAGAACAGCTGGTAGATTCAAACTGCATGCCTTTGGTTGGCAGCACAAATCTTTTCATCTAAGCCATCAGAGTATCCTAGAGTTAAGTAAATGCTAAGCTAGATATTTACACAAACTCATTTATCGTTAATACTAGACACAACCTTGATTCCTGAAACTGAGGAGTACCTGAAGCACTTGCTGCAGGTCAAGAACTGTAGTCTTATGGACTGAAGTTCAACAGCAAGAAGACAAAGATTCTCACCACTGAGAAATTTGCAGCATTAGGATAAGACAAAGAAGAAATTGAAACTGTTAACAGTTACAGTTTACTCAGCTGCACAATCAACACTCTTGGCACCAGCAGTCTTGAAATCAAAAGAGCAATTGCATTAGGTAAACCTGTTCTCAGGGACTTCTCCAGAGTGAGAAGCAACGATGTCAGAGTAGAGATGATCTTCACAATTACTTGCTATGCATCAAAGAACTGCACAATGATTAAGGATGACAGTAGAAGAATTGATATATTTGAGTTGTGATGCCGGAGAAGAGTCTTGAGTATACCACAGACTTAAACAAACAAACAAACAAAACACAAACAAAAAAGAAATAGGTCTGTCTTGGAGAGAGTTAAAGCAATTTTCTCCTTGGAAGTTAGGATTTTGATGCTCTTTATGACATGCTTTGGGCATGTGGCCAGGAAGGACCTATCCTTGGAGAAGGACATCATGCTTGGAAGCTCAAGAGAGGAAGACTCCACATGAGATGGATTGACGCAGCAACTAAGGCAATGGGTGTAGTTTTATCAGAGTCAGTGAGATTGACTCAGGATAGGTCAGGCTACAGAGCTGTTGTACACAGGGATCACTATGAATTGCAGGCTACTCAGTAGCACATAACAACAACAACAGAATCAAACAAAGCAAAACATACTTCTACCAAATTGGTTTCCACTCGTAGCAATCATTCATAATTTTGGAAGTTTATAACCTTTATAGGAGGAAACTTAACATCTTTTTCCCACTTCATAAATAGTGAGTAAGCAGCCAAGCAGCTTGATATGTTAAGCTCTGTGTCATGTTAAGGGGTAGATGTTATTTCCCTTCATTTTACAAATTAAGAAAAGATTTAGAGGGAAAATATTATATGGCATTGTAGAGTATTGGAAAAACATTGAATTGTGCATTTATTTCCAGAAAATGTTTGCACACACCCATTTAAACATAGAAGTCAGGAAAGACATGTTCATTTCACCCTCTTAATATATTTTTTAAATTAATTTTAATGAAAGTTTAGAGACGTTGGATTTTTTTTCATTCATAGTTGTAATTTTGTCCCTGCCCACCCCTCCCCACAATTCGCTCTTCACTTTGAAAAGTAAAAGAAAAACCCTTACATTGTTTTACAATCCCTCCCCCTAAGTCCCTCCACTATGCAGCTTTCATTCTGGATGAATGAGAAATTAGGTAAAATTAAATTAATCTTAACATAATTCTGAAAGCTTAAGAAGCTTACAAATGACCTTCTCATTCAACTCAACCATCAGTTATCCTAAGGTTTCAAATCACGTTTTTACTAGGTTTTTGTTTTCTCCCTCAAACCTTTGTCTTACATTGTCCAACATTACAATGGGGCTGCTGAAAGTCCAGCCTTGTTTGTGGTAAGACTATACAGTTTGCAGTGACTTCATACCTTTCTTCACCTTATTAGGAAAAGAGAACTATTATTTATTTCACAGAGCAACAAAGCACTAGGCAACATCCAGAGGGAGTGGGGTAGTGTGGAGAACGAAGCTGTGCCTGGTGCTCTGCCTCTGCTCAGGTGGCATTGTTGCCATTAGACAGAGAGTTTCAATGACTAATTTCACCTCCTAGTTCACAGTTTCATCACACATCTCTCTGTTTTCTATTTTGCGACATCAGTGAATTATACTTCTGCACCTTTTTCTGGGTAATTACAGAGTAAATGCAAGTTAGATTATGAGAGCTATTATAATCTTGTCAGTATGTTTGGCTAGTGTCGTTTTATTTAAAGCATTTTTTGTGAAGTGTTTTCAAAGGACTGCACTTAAAAAAAATACTGTATTCTTCACTGACCTAATAATAGGAAAAACCAACAAAACCCCATTTTAAGGACAGGATAAAAAAAATATTAGAAAGTATTTTCCGAAAACTTCATAGAACAATACACTTGTATGGTTTCGCAAAGATTTGGAGATTTTTCTAATGACAATGCAAAATTGTAGAATGTATATATTCAAAACTTTGAATGTTTATGAAGAACTCAACATAAAAATTGGCTAAAAGTTACTACCTATTTTTAAGCTGAGCATTTCAGGCAACAACAGGGACTATAAAATCACTTCTCTTTACACATAGTACACATATAAAGATAGTGTAGCCTGTAACAAGCACCGAGCTGGGTACTGGGAGTTAGCAGACATTAGCTCTTACCCAAGATGAATAAATGTAAAATTGTTGTTGTTATTGTTGTTATGTGCCATCGAGTCGCTTGCGACTCATAGTAACCCTATGTACAAGAGCCCTAAACGCTGTTCTATCCTGTGCCGACCTAGCCATCTCAAATGCACTTATTCCCACTTCTCCAGTCACAGAATCGATCCATCTCATCGAAGGTCTTCCTATCCTTCGCCGCCCCTCCACTCTGCCAAACAGGATGTCCCTCTCCAAGGACCGGTCTCTCCTTGCAACATGCCCAAAGTATGTCAGACGAAGCTTCAGAAACCTTGACTCCAAGGAGCATTCTGGCTCCACCTTCTCCAAGACAAACCTGTGTGTTCTCCTAGCAGCCCATAGTATACTCAACACTGTTATCCAGCACCACAGCTCAAAGGCATCAATTTTCTTTCTATCTGCCTCATTCACTGTCCAACTCTCTGATGTATAGCACATAATTGCGAAGACTATAGCCCAGATCAAGTGCACCTTAGTCTCCAGCCTGGCGTCATTGCTCTTCAGTACTCTTGAGAGGTCCCTCACAAATGACTTTCCCAATACAATTCATCTCTTGATTTCCTGGCTGATGTTACTAAGATTGCTGATTGTGGAGCCAAGTAAACTAAAACTGTTAACCATCTCAATCTCTTTACCATCCATACTGATGCTGCCAATTGGTCCAGTGGTGAGAATCTTTGTTTTCTTGATGTTGAGCTTCAATCCATATAGGAGGCTACAGTCTTTGACCTTCTGCAGCAAGCACTTACACTTATCAGAACAGGGCAAAGAAACAAAGCATGGTTCAGGAGGCTGGTTTCCATGAGGAAGGATGTGACATCAGGATTGGAGGAAGACTCATTAACAACTGGTAGTATGCAGATGACACAACCTTGCCTGCTGAAACTGAGGAAGACCTGAAGTTCTTGCTGCAGAAGGTGAAGGACTGCAGCTTTCAATATGGGTTGAAGCTCAACATCAAGAAAACAAATACTTATCACTATGTCAGTTGGAAGCATTTTGATAGATGATGAAGAGATTGAGATTGTTAATAATTTCAGTTTGCTTGGTTCTACAATCAACACTCTTGGTACCAGCAGCCATGAAACAAAAAGATTGATTGCATTGGAAAACTCTGCTCTCAGAGACATCTCCAGAGTACTGAAGAGCAACAGTATAAATCTGGAGATTACGGGGTGCCTGATCCAGGCAATTCTCTTTGCAATGACTTGCTGTGCATCAGGAAACTGGAAGATGACTAGGGACGATAGAAGGAGAATTGATGCCTTTGCGTTGTGGTGCTGGAGAAGAATATTGAATATACTATGGACTTCTATAACAAACAGATTTGTCCTAGAGAGGGTAGAACCAGGCTGCTCCTTGGAAGCAAGGATTCTGAAGCACCATCTGACATACTTTGAGCATGTTACAAAGAGGGATAAGTCCTTGTAAAGGGACATCATGTTTGGGAGGCTGGAGGGTCAATGCAAGAGAGGAAGACCCTGAATGGAATGGATTGACTCAGTGATGTGGGTAATGAAGGTGGATGTGTCAGAGATGATGAGGTTGGCACAGGATAGAGCAAGTTTCAGAGCTGTTGTACATTGGGACACTATGAGTTGTAAGTGACTCGATGACACCTACCACCAACAACAACATGCAGGGTAAATTGGTATGGAGAGAAAATACAACCCTAATGCATTCCTTAATTTTTTTTTAAAAAAAAATCATGTAGTGTTCCCTTGCTCTATTCACACAACAGCCTCCTGGTCTTGGTATAGGTTTTGCCATGAACATGATAAAGTACTCTGGTATTCCCATTCTTTTCAATGTTAACTGTAACTTGTTATGATTCACACACTCAAACACCTTGCATAGTCAATCAAGTATAAATAGACATTCTTCTGGTGTTCTTTACTTTCAGCTAGGATCCATCTGATGTTAGCAGTGATGTCCCTAGTGCCACAGCCTCTTCTAAATCCTGTTTCAGCTTCTGACAGTTCCCTGTCTACGTTCTGTTTTAGCCACATTTTTTTAAGTTGTCTTCAGTAGTTTTTGCTTATATGTGGTGCTAACAATATACAATATTGTTTGAAAGTTTCCATATTCTGTTGAATAACCTTTCTTGGGAATGGGAACAAATAAAGACCTCTTTCCATCTGTAAGCCAGTCAGCTGTCCTCCTATTTTTCTGGAATATTCTGGTGAGCACATCCAGGGCTGCATCTGTTAATTGAAACTGGTCAATTGGTATCCTATTAATTTCTGAGTTCTTACTTCTTGCCAATGCCTTCAGTGTAACTTCAACTTCCTCCTTCATTACTATTGACTCCTGCTAATAAGATATTTACTGAAATGAAGTTTATAGTCCTTGGTTTTAGTCCTAGGTCC
>NW_006399773.1:23640136-23660728 GCF_000299155.1 Elephantulus edwardii
TTTTTCTATGTCAATCAGTTCTTGGTACAGAGAATCTGTATTTGCTCCATCTTCTTTTGATGCTTCCTGAATCATTCAACCTATTGCCTAGGCCATCTTTTGATACTGCAACTTGAGACTTAAATTTGTTTCTGTTTTTTCTGCCTGAGACATGCAGAGCAAGTTCTTCCCTTTTTATATACTAATGTCAGCTCTCTGCACATTCCTTTATGATACTTTGCTTTATCTTCTTAAGCTGCCCTTTGAAATTTTCTGTTCAGCCCCTTTACCTTGGCATGTTTTCCCTTCTTGACACTCTAGTTCACAAAGTCTCTTCTCACATCCATTTCAGGGTTTTTTTCCCTTTCTGTTCTATATTTACAAAGACAGTTTTTCCTCTTCATGATACTCCTATCAGTTCAGTGGTAATAATCTGTTTGTTGTGCGTTTTGGTTTGGTTTTTTTTACATTAAAATGGAATCCATGTTGAAGGCTGCATTTTTAGATCTTAGGCAACGAGTTCTTCAAGTCTTCCTCACTTTCAGCTAGCATCATATCTTCCTTGATATCTTCCCACAACTCATCTGATCTTTGATCATTGATATTCAGTGCTTCAAACCTATTCTTAAAATGACTTTGACGTTTAAGTGGAATAGACTCAAGAAGTACTTTTGTTATTGTGGACTTGTTTTAATTTTCTTCAGCCTCAATTTGAACTTACACATGAATGATTTAAGGTCTGACCAATAGTCTACTTCTGGTCTAATTTTGACAGCTGATACTGAGCTTCTCCAATGATTCCTTCTGCAGATTTAGTCAATCTAATTTCTATGCTCATCAGGTCAGTTCTATGTGTGTAAAGTCACCATTTATGTTTTTTATAAAAGGCATTAGAAAGGAAGAAATCATTGAACATACGGAATAATTCTATTTCCAGCTTTATTTCTGTCAACTACTTCATACTGTCTGACCATTATTCTTTCCACATGGTTTCAAACTTTTGCATTCCGGTTACCAGTTATCATTATCATGTCTAGATTGCATGTTTGTTTCACTTCAGACTGTAAGATACTGTTAATGTTCTGTTTCCCCCTCTTTGTCTTTAGCTGTAGGAGGGTATGTTTGGATAATAGTCGTATTAACAAGTCTTCCTTTCATGCGTATGGATACTATCTTATCACTTACAAGGTTGTACTTCAGGATAAAACTTGATTATTTTATAAAATGTGAGTGCAACACCATTCTTCTGTTTTTCATTCCCTGCATAGTATACCATATGATTATCTGATTCAAAGTTGCCAAAGCTTGTCCATCCCGTGTAACTAATGCTTAGAGTGTCGATATCCATATATTTCATTTAATTTTTCACAACTTCTAGTTTCCAACATTCATGCTTCATATGTTCCAAGTTCAAATTATTAAAAGGTGTTTGCCGCTATTGAATGAAGAAGGAATTTAGAGGTACAGAAGAAATCACCCTAATGTACTGTAGTGTTTGATCTCGATGGAGTGAATTTTAAAGAGCTCTTCAGTCCCTTCAAGCTGCTGTAGAAGAGGCATAAACTTCATCACCTTAGTCCACCCTCCCCCATACTTCCAACAACACAGTGAGTCACCTCATGGTAACAGTTTTATTCAGTTAATTTTCTGGATAAGAATTTTAATATAGATGGTCATGGGTTCAAATTATCTCTGCTAACTTCTTTCAAACATTTAAGGGAAAAATTAAAGCAATTTTACAGAACTCTTTCACATTAATAGACAAGAGAATATTTTCCACAGATACTTCCTATGACTAGTAAATTATTGATAAAAAAATTACCCTGAAAAACTTTAATTAGAATAAACTTATTATCACCTAAGCAAATTTGGGGGGAAAAATCTGGTCTAGTGGCAAGAGGCTGCACTGCATCACAAAGGCATGTGGTTTGAGTCTGCCATTTGCTCTGCAGGAGAAAGACGGGCAGTCTCCTGCTGTGTGATTAATTGCCCCTGAAAACTCACTGGAGGGTCAGCTATGGATCAGAGTCATTGTTCCAAATAGAATGGGCTGACACCGAAGAATTCAAAGAAACAACATATGAGCAAGAGGCAATAGTGATGAAGGAGGATGTTCAGGCTGCTCTGAAGGACTTGGTTAAAAAAAAGCCCCAGAAATTGATGGAATACCAATTGATGTTTTTCAGCAAACAGATACTGTATGTGCTCACCAAGAAGAAATCTGGAGGACAACTGTTTGCCACCTGACTAGAAGAGATGCATATTTATTCCCATTCCAAAAAAGGGTGACAAGGCAGAGAGTGGGAATTATTGAACAATAACACTAATATAACACACTAACAATATCTTGTAGAAGCTTATCCAGATAAGACTTGAATACTACACTGACAGAGAACTGCCAGAAATACAAGCCTGGTTTAGAAGAGGTCGTGGCACTACAGACATTATTGCCAATGTCAGATGGATCTTGGAAGAAAGCAGAGAGTAACAAAAGAAGGTCTATCTGTGTTTTATTGACTACGCAAAGACATTTGACTGTGTGGATCACAATAAATTGTGGCTAAACTTGAGGAAAATGGGAATCTCAGAACACGTGATCGTGTGAAACACTACATGGTTCAAAATCAAGAAAGAAGTGTGTCAGGGATACAACCTGCCCCTGTACCTTTTCAGTCTGTATGCAGAACAGATCATTTGGGAAGCAGAGCTTTATGAGGAGGACTGTGGCATCAAAATTGGAGGGAGACTCATTAACAACCTACGATATGCAGATGACACAACCATGTTTGCTGAAACTGAAGAAGATCTGAAGCACTTGCTGCTAAAGGCCAAGGACTGTAGTCTTCAATATGGATTAAAGTTCAACATCAAGAAGACAAAGATTCTCAACACTGGGCCAATTGGCAGCACCATAATAGATGGAGAAGAGATTGAAGTTGTTACCAATTACAGCTTGCTCAGATCCACAATCAACACTCTTAACACCAGCAGTCAGGAAATCAAAAGACTCATTGCATGGAGGGAATCTGCTGCCATGGACCTCTCCAGAGTGTTGAACAACAACAATGTCAGTTTAGATACAAAGCTGAGCCTAATCCAGGACATGGTCTTCTCAATTACTTGTTATGCTCTGGAGAGTTGGACAATGACTAAGGATGATAGAAGACTAGATGCTTTAGAGTTGTGCTGGAAAAGAGTCTTGAACATACTATGGACTGCCAAGAAAACAAATAAGTCTGTCTTTGAAAGAGTGAAACCTAGTCTCTCCTTGGAGGTTAGGATTTTGAAGCTCTGCCTCACTTACTTTGGGAACATCCTTGGAGAAGGACATCATGCTCAGAAAGGTGGACAGACAGGTCAGGAGAGGAAGATCTTGGATGAGATGGATTGACACAGTGACTGGAGCAGTGCAGGTTGGTGTGACAGAATTAGTGAGACTGGCTCATGACAGGGAAGTGTTCAGAGCTGCTATACATAGAGTCACTATGCATCACAGGTGACTCAGTGGCACATAACAACAATAACATACTATGACAGGTTTGGAAGCAGGAGTGATATTCACCTTCTAAACAACCTGCCTCCAAAAATTCTATGAACTTTGATAAATGTCGATAGTTGTAGAGGGGCTTCCACCCTTTTCTTCATATGGTCACTATGAGTTGTGCTTGACTCAAAAGCAATCAACAACACAGCAACAACTGTGATAATTAAGAAGTTTATAGAATGAAGAGTTCAAATGTAGGTAGCACAAGTTGTTCTGTACCACTGAGTGCTTGCGACTCATAATGACCCTACGTACAACAGCTCTGAATCCTGTTCTATCCACAGCCAACATTATCATCTCTGACACATTTATCCTCATTACCCTAGTCACTGAATCAATCCATCTTATCCATGATTTTCCTCTTTTGCACTGTTCCTTTACCCTTCTTAGCGTGATGTTCTTCTCCAAGGACTGGTGTACCTTCTTGCTACATACCCAAAGTATGCCAGATGAAGCATTGGAATCCTTGCTTCCAAGAAGTAGCTAGGTTTCACCCTCTCCAGGAGGAACTGGTTTGTTCTTTTAGCAGTCTATGGTGTAGTCAATACTCTTCTCTAGCACCACAGCTCAAAGGAGATAAAATATTTTTTAAGGATCTAATTTACAGTAGTTTTAAAAATAATTAGCATGAGAAATTTACCAAGAGGTATATAGGCCCTCTTCACTGGAAACTACAAACAGCAGCCAATAGAAATTAAAGAACACCAAGATAAAGGTAGAAATGTACCATAATCATTCACTGGAAAGCTTCATAATGTTTAGATGTTTAGTCTATATAAAGTGATCTATAGCATCCCATGGACAGCGAATAGAACAAATGTGTCTTGGAGAGAGCACAGCCAGAGTGCCCTTAGGAGGCAAAAATGTTGAGGCTTGGCTTCACATGCTTTGGGCTATTCCTTGGAGAAGGACATGATGCTTGGAAGGGTGGAGGGTTAGTGAAAGAGAGGAAGACCCTCAACCAGGTGGACTGACGGTGTGACTGATGCAATGAGCTCTTGTGTGTCAGGAAGTGTGAGGATGGTCTAAGACAGAACAGGGTTCAGACCTTTTGTTCATGGGGTCACTATGGGTTATACCTGACTTAATGATACCCAACAACAACAACAAAATAGATTCAGAGTAAAGCAAATTATAAACCAACAAGTTTATTTTGTGGAAGATAAATAAAAATGATGATTTGGGTTTACTTTTTATGAAAATTGAAAGGCTCTGGAAGAGTCAATAATTTTTCATACGAACATAAAGAGGGAAACCTGGGAAAAATTGAAAACCATACAGCTTAGAAAATGATATGATAGTTTTATAAAGTTAACTGTAAATATATATTATCATTTAACAGGAATCCCTGATTGTGTAATGATTAAATGCTTTCCCAGTGAGTGGGAAACAACTCATAGCTGACCCTCTAGTGGGTTTTCAGACTGTAAATTGCAAAGGAAGGGATTGCCCATCTTCCTCCCAGGAAGCAGCTGGCAGATTTGAACCATATGCCTTTGAGTTAGCACTGTACCTTCTTACTGCTAGGTCCCCAGGGAACCGCTGGAGCAGGTCTAATCTGTCCTCTGGTTTTATTGTGAATTAGAAATTACTTTATGCAGCACAACAACAACAACAACACAATTCAACAATTCCGTTTTTAAATATAATCAGTTTTGCCACATTATTTGTGTTAAATACACTTTGAATCAGTAGGCTTAAGGAGAAATTTTAGCATAATTCAAAATATCCATTTTCTTATGCACAATGTTGTCCAGGAGAATACCAGGAAAATGTAGAAAACTGTACAAAGTTAGTCAGTGAAAGGGCAATGGAACCAAAATAAGAATTTAAAGCAAATAAATAAAATGAATGTTGAGAAAAATAGACACATAAATTTTTTTAAAAAATATATACTGAGAAAGAAATATAGTCCAAGGGACTTCTCTTTAAGGAATACATAACTTAAGAATACATAACTTAAGAAGACAGCTCATAAACCCTAATTAAAGATTATATATAAAATAGTTGTCCTACATTCTTTGGACACATGAAAAATATTTTATAAAATCCAACATGCTTTCTTGATGAAAACTCTGAAGAATATTGACATAAAGGGAAAATTTCTCAATATAATTCAGGATACATATGAAAAGCTAGCAGCTAACATTATACTTAATGGAGAAAGACTGAGAACTTTCCTTGTGAAAAATGTAACAAGGGTGCCTTCTTTTACCACTTTAATTCAGTATTGTATTAGCAGTTCTCTTCAGAGAAACATAGCAAGAAAAAGAAAACGAAGCTATCCAGGTTGGGAAAAAGAAATATAAATATTTCTATTTAACTATATGATCCTACATATAAAAAGTTCAAAGTCTATAAGAAAATAGAAGAATATAGCCAATAGAGGAATTATCAAATTTGCAGAACAGCATGATTAATAATAACAAAAAAATTTGCTCTTCAACACACCAGCATTGAGATATCTGAAAGGGAAATTAAAGAAACAATTTTATCTATAAAAGAATTTAAGAGAATAAATTACACAGGAATAAATCTATCCAGATATGTGAAGGACTTATACAATAAAAATGATAAAATACTATTGAAGATACTAAAGAATAGTTAAATAAACAGAAAAAGATGTAACAATCCATGTCTCTGCATTGTGCTGGATAAGAATACTGAACATACCATGAATTGCTAAGAGAACAAACAGATCTGTCTTGGAGATGGTGAAACCAAGTTTCTCCTTGGAGGCAAGGATTTTATAGCTCTGTGTCATATACTTTGGGCATGTGACCAGGAGGGACAGGTACTTGGAGTAGGATGGCACAGGAGGGGATCACCCTGGAAAAGATGAATTGACAAAATAACTGGGGCAATGGGGTTAGGTGTGTCAGAGTCAGTGAGACTGGCTCAAATTGAGCAGAGTCTGGAGCTATTATACAAAGGGTCATTATGAGTTCCATGCGATTAAATGGCACATAACAAAGACAACCACCCATGAAATAGAAGACTTAATATTTCTTTGTTATCAATGGGGGGTGAAGTATCTGTAAATCCAGTATTGTCTTGGTAAATCTCCAACAGCATTTTTATGGGAATAGAAAAAAATGTTTTATATAAAATTTTTATAGACTCGCAAACTTACTGGCATCAAGTTAGAACTGACATGTAGCTGACGTTCCAATGAGTTTTCAGACACTGTGAATCACATGAGAGAAGACTGTCCATCTTTCTCCCATAGAAAACTGCAATTCCTTATCCACTAAATGAGATACCCTTCATTCAAATATAGACTGACAAAAAGACCAAATAACTAAAGCAGTATTGAAAGAGAAAAACAAGATAGGGATACTCATGTTGTTGTTATGTGCTATTGAGTCAAGTACAACTAATAATGACCCTATGAACAAAGGTCTGAACCCTGTTCCATCCTCACACTTCCTGACACACAAAAGCCCATTGTGGCAGTCATTGTGTCAGTACACCTGATCAAGGATCTTCCCCTCCTTCACTAACCCTCCACCCTTCTCAATATAATGTTCTTCTCCAAGGCCTATATCCGCCTAACAACATGCCATGAACACTAAAGGAAGGGATGTGATGATCTTTCTCTGATGGTAGATTTTTTTTCTATGAGGCTTAAATTCATTTGCCCCACTAGTTTATTAGCAACATTCTAATACAAAATGTTTCAATTTCCCTCACCACCACCCCCATCAAATTGTACAATCCAATGATTAAACCCCTTTCCTCCCTATACATACACATCCCTCCGCTTCCAGTCTCTCCCACCCCTCCTGAATCCTTATACTCATTCTATAATAATGGTCTTACATACTATTCATCCTTGTGGGACTGAATGAGTTCACTCAGCCTAATGCTGTCCAGTCCCTCCCAAGTTAGGTAATAATTTACAAAGTTACTCATCCTGTGTGCTGCATAGTATTCCATTGTGTGAATGTACCATAATTTCTCAATCCATTCATTTGTGTTTGACATTTGGGCTGTTTCCATGTTCTTGCAATGGTGAATAATGCTGCTATGAACATATGTGTACAAGTCTCAGTTTGCACCTCAGTTCTCATATTCTCAGAATATACTCCAAGTAGTGGAATAGCTGGGTCATATGGAATGTCTATGTTCAGCCTATTGAGGAAGTGCCAATCTGCCTTCCAGAATGGTTGCTCCATTTTACAATCCCACTAACAATGTGTGAGTTCCTTTCTCACCACATTCTCTCCAACATGTTTTACTTGCTGCCCTGTTAAACTTTGCTACTGTAACGAGCGAGATGCTACCTCATAGTGGTTTTGATTTGCACCTTTGCCAAATACAACCAGAAATGCACAATCTAAAGAGGATAAAATTGATACATGCACCCTTCTAAAGATTGCACATAAAAAACTTTTTTCAATAGGGTAAAAAGAAAACCTACAGACTGGGAACAAACATTTGGTAATACTATCTCAGTCAAGAGTCAAATGTTTACAGAATACTCCTGGGCCTGCACAAGAAAAAGACTGATAACCAATTACAAAATGGGCAAAAGACATGGAAAGAATTTTCACACAGGAAGATATTTGACAGGCAAACAGACAAATGAAGAAATACTCCAAATCACTAGGTGATAAAGTTGAAGCACAAGACTTTGGGTTGGCAATGGAACTCCTCCCTGTAACTGTACAGTATATTTTAAAAATCAGGAAGTATGAGTAGAGTATGTATCACTAAGCTTAGGGATAAAGAGTTGGGCTGCTTACACAAAGTCAAGTGCTTCAAATCTACCAGCTACTCCATCAGAGAAAGATCAAATCTCTTCCTATGTGTAATTACCTATGAAAACCTTACGGAGAGTTAGCTATGAATTGCCTCTAACATGATGGTACATAACAACATATAGCTACAGTAGTAAAAATCCTTTGGACTTGTATATTGATAGACAAATGGCCCAGAAGCAGATTTGAGAATTCATAAATAATCCCATCCATTTATAGTCAACTGATTTTTGACAGTTAATGGTTTTTGTCTACAGACATTTGACAGATTTTTTGCTAAATTAATCTGATGGTGAAATAAGATCAATAAATCTCTCTCATTGCTCTCAAACTGGTTCCCACTCACGGCAAACCTTTCAGTGAGTTTCCCAGACTGTAAATTTCAAGGATGGAAACAGCCTATCTTTCTATGGAGCAACTGGTAGATTTGAATTCTTAGAAAAGTGCAGTCTTTTGTTACCTGTGCAACTCTCTACAGAGTGTGCTACCAGAGAGCCCTCTTTAAAAATTGATACTGTATTTCGACATACAAGAAAATGAAATAGAGTCCATGTCTTTCATCATACACAAAACAAATCTAAAATGGATTAAGGACCTAAATGTGCAAACCTCACACACAAAATACTTAGAATGAAAGGGGTGGCAATTCAGGCAGTTCTAACTTTTAGCAATGAATTTTCTAATATGCTTGCATAAGCAGCAAAGGAAAGCAAACAGAATACAATGTAGAACCCTCATCTATCTCTGTTGGAAATTCAAAATGGTTGTATGAAATTATGTTTCCTAAAAAAGGGTAAAAACATAACTCGCATATAACACAGAAATATATCTGAAAGTATTGAAAATGAGATTAAAACAGAAATTTGTACAAAAAGCTTTATTATAGCACTACTCAAAACAATCAACAGATGAAAAACACCTAAATGCTCCCTATACAAAAAACATTTGACTGTGTGAATCACAACAAATTGTGGTTAACCTTGAGAAGAATGGGAATCCCAGAACATTTAATTGTGCTTATGCAAAACCTATACTTTGAACAGAAAGCAGTCATCAGAGTGGAGCAAGGAAACACTGTGTGGTTCAAAATCAGAAAAAGTGTACTTCAGAGATGCAGCCTATCTCCATACCTTTTCAATCTATATGCAGAACAGATTATTCAGGAGGCTGGACTTTATGAGGAGAACTTTGGCATCAAGATTGGAGGAAGACTCATCAACAACCTACATTATGCAGATGATACAATCTTGCTTGCTGAAACTGAGGAGGACTTGAAGTATTTGCTGCAGAAGGTCAAGGGATACAACTTTCAATTTAGGTTGAAGCTCAATGTCAGGAAAAAAAGATTCTCACCATTGGGCCAATTGGCAGCATCATAATAGTGGAAAAGAAATTGAGATTGTTAATAAATTCAGTTTGCTTGGCTCCACAGTGAACACTCTTGGTACCAGTATCCAGAAAATCAAAAGACAAAGTGCACTGGGAATGTCTGCTGTCAAGGATCTCTCCAGAGTACTAAAGAGCAACGAACAATATTAGTTTAGACTAAGGTGAACCACAGTCTTTGCAATTACTTGCTATGCATCAGAGAGCTGAACAATAAATAAGGATGACAGAAGAAAAAATCAATGATTTTGGTTTGTGGTTCTAGAGAAAAGTATTGGACATATCTTGTACGGCCAAGAAGACAATCAGATCTGTTCTGGAGAGGGTAAAATCAGGCTTTTCCTTCAAGATAAGGGTTTAGAAGCTCTGACTCACATACTTTTGGCATGTGGCCAAGGAGGGACCAGTCCTTCAAAATCATGCTTGGAAAGGTGGAGGGACAACGTGGGAAAGGAATACCTTGGATTCTATGAGGTGACACCATAATTGGGATAATGGGGGTAGACGTGTCAAAGATAGTGAGGTTGAATAAGAATAGAGCAACATTCATGGCTATTGTACATAGGGTCACTATGAATAGCAAGTGATTTGATGTCACTTAACAACAACATCTCACTTCTATTTTTTAAAAAAAAATACAGTGAAATGGGTAGAAAATGAAGTCAATGAGTGGTTACCAAGATTTGGAGAGAAGGAAAAATGTTTGGATTGTGTTAGAATTGAGGGGTGTGTAGCAACAATGATTATATTGCATTGACTAAAAAGGAAAGGCTTTAGGGTTATTTAATTGGTATTGTTAAAAATAAATTGTACATTTGTAAAAAGTTGAATTCACATACAAAAATGTATGATGGATATAATTGCAATAATGTAAAAAAAGAAAAATGGGAGCTACTCACGTACAACAAAAAATCTCATGGTTTGAAGATGAGAGCCACGTTTCATAGTTTCATAACACATGAGGTTCATTGCCTAATATGTTTAGTGTTTTCTAGTTCAATTCACCTGGTACAACAGAGGATGTTTGAATATTAAGAGTACAAAAATGTGGAAATTATAATTAATTACCTCCTTAAACTTCTCCAGTGCCACAGCTCGAAGCATAAATTTTTGTCATCCTTATTCATTGTCCAGGTTTCAGATGCATAGCAAGTGAATCAGACACACCTTGGACTTCAAACTTAAATAATTTACCCTCAGTAATTTGGAGAGGTCCTGATTGCAAACTCTCCAGTACAATACGTCTCTTGACTTCCTGATCTCTTATTCCAAGGGTGTTAATTGTGGATTCAGGCAAGGTAAAGATGTTGACCATTTCAATCTTTTCTCCATCTATCATGTTATTGCCTATCAATCAGTCCATGTGGTAATAATCTTTGTTTCTTGACATTGAGATGCAATCCATATTAAAGGTTGCATTCTTTGATTTTCTGTAACAAGTGCTTCAAGTTCTCCTCATGTTCAGCAAGCAATACTGTGTCATCTGCATGACCCAGGTTATCTATATGTTTCACTCCAATTCTGATGCCACATTCCTCTTCATACAGTCCAGCTTCTCAAATAATTAGGTCTGCATACAGATTGAATTAGTATGGAAAGAAACTACAACCCTGAGGCATTCCATTCTCAATTTTAAACCATGTAGTGTTGTTCCCTTGCTCTGTTTGCACGACAGCCCCCTGGTTTAGCTTTAGGTGCAGGAGCACAATAAAGTGCTTTGGGATTCCCATTCTTCTCAATGTCAATCTTAATTTGTTATGACCCATAAAGTCAATTGCCTTTGCATAGTCAAGAGAGCAAAATAGACATTCTTCTGCTATTCAATAATTTATTCATTGCAAACATTTTTTTTTTCAAAAGACAAAAACAATGACCTTATACACTGTCCTCACCTGATAAGCTGCATAGGAATCAGATTGACTACATCTGTAGAAAACATCAGTAAAAACTAGGCCAGACAATAAGAGAGATGCAAATAAAAATCTCAATGAGGTATCATTTCACTCCATTAACAGTGGCAAAGCTTAACAGGGCAGCAAGTAATAAATGTTGGAGAGGATATGGTGAGAAAGCAACTCTTATACATTGTTGATGAGACTGTAAAATGGTACAACCATTCTAGAAGGCAGTTTAGTGCTTCCTTAAAAAGCTGAACATAGAAATTCCATAAGACCAAGCTATTCCACTACTTGGAATATACCCTGAGAAAATGAGGACTGAGGTGCAAACGAAGACTTGTACATCAATGTTTATAGCAGCATTAGTCACCATCGCAAGAACATGGAAACAGTCCAGATATCCCAACCACAAATGAATGGATTGAGAAATTATGCTACATTCACACAGTGGAATACTATGCAGGACACAGGAGAAATGATTTTGTAAATTATTACCTAACTTGGGAGGCACTGGAGAGAATTGTGCTGAGTGTACTTACTCAATCCCACATGGATAAATATTTTATAAAACCATTGTTGTAGAATGAGTATAAGGATCCTAGAGGGGTGGGAGAGGCTGAAAGCAGAGTGATGAAGATGTGTAGGAGGAGGGGGCAATTAATCACAGCGTTGCACAATTTGATGGATGGCAGGTTTGAGGGAAATGGAAAGAATTTGTTTTTGAAAACAATGTTTTTAAATTTTGTAAATAAACTAGTAGAAGAAACCCAACCAACCAACCAACCAACCAAACACAAAAACCCTCTAGGCTAGAGCCAGCCTTAGCCAAGCCATCAATTACTCATAGGCAAATTTAAATTGAAGGCAAATAAAAATAAGTCCATGGGAACCAAAATATGATCTTGACTCTATTCCATTTGAATTTCAAAATTTTAAGAACAGATTTGAAGCACTGAACACTGGTGATCAAGACTAGATAAGTTATGGGATGGTATCAAGGATATTATGCATGAAGAAAACAAAAGGTCACTATTATAAAGACAAAAGTGGAGGGGAAAGCTTAAGTGGCTGTCAAAAGATACTCCAAAAATTGCACCAGAGAATCTAGAAGCCAAAACAAAGGCAAAATATGCTGAAGTGAAAGGGCTGAACAGAAGATTTCAAAGGGCACCTTGAGAAGACAAAGCAAAATATTATAGTGGAATGTGCAGAGAGCTGGAATTGGAGAATGAAAAGAAAGAACTCGCTCTGCATTTTTCAAGCTGAGCAAACTTAAAAACAAATTTAAACCTTGAGTTGCAATATTGAAAGATTCTATGAGCAATATACTGAATGACCCAGAAGATGAAGGATATACACAGAATCACTGTAACAAAAAGAACTGATTGGCAATGAAACATTTCAGGAAGTACCATATTAGCAGCAGCCAATGGTAATGAAAGAGGAAGTTGAAGCTTTGTTGAAGGTGCTGACAAAAAAGTCCCAGGAATTGGTGGGATACCAATTGACTTGTTTGACTTCTCAGAGGCAGCCCTGGATATTCTCACCATTCTTTGCCAGGAAATTTGGAAGTCAGCCATCTAGCCAACAGAGTAGAAGAGATCTATATTTGTTCTCATTCTCAAGTAAAGGTGATCCAACAGAATGTGGAAACTAACAAACAATCTCATTGCTATCACATGCAGGCAAAATACTGTTGAAGATCATTAAAAAATGGCTAAAACAGTACATAGATAGGGAACTGCCAGAGGTTTAAGCAGGATTTAGAAGAGGTCATGTCACCAGGGGTATCACTACTCATGTCAAATGGATGCTGGCTGAAAGTAAAGAAAACCAGAAGTAAAGAAATAAAAGTGTCAAAGCCAGAAAAGCAAGGATGAGGAATTCTCTCTAGTGAAAGGAAATGAAAGTGATATAAATCTACTCTTGATTTTGCCCTGGACCACAGAAAATTTAAATATATGAAAATCAAAGCATTTGACTGTCAACTACACATAATAGTGTTTACTGATTTTGATCTCATACTGTTGTTATAAGAGAGAATGACGTGGTTTTAGAAAGTATATACTACAGTACTAGAGAATAGAAGAACATTGTGTCTTCAATGAACTCTTAAATGTTCAGGGGAAAAAATTGTAACTCTGTGTATATAGTGGAGAGAGAGAGAAGAAGAAAGAGAATGCATGTTAAAGCATTAAAAACTAAGTAAAACGCCAAACTTATTTCAGAGATTTCCTTAAGAATACATTATTTAAACGACTAATAAAATTAGTACAAGGCTCTTTTTGTTAAACATACAGAGCAAAAATCTTTATATATTAATAGTAGAGTCTGTTCTTTCTTAGCGTATCTCTCTCACTCTGAGACTGAAAATAACATCAGGAGGGTGATACTTATGTGAATAGTTTATAACTGCATTATAACTAACATGGATTTCTGTTGTTTGGCACGTCTATCCTGAATAGGTTGTTTTATTTTAAGAATAAATTTTGAATTTTTTTATTTAGTTTTTAATCTAGAAACCATAAACTTGTAATAAAATTTCATCTTCTCATAAAATTATTGGGTATTAAGAGTCTCAAGACAATGTCTCCTATAATAATTAAGAGTTCCTTACCACATGAATGAATGGAAACCCAAAATCTCTGTAAATGTTTATGAAAATTAATAAAATATAATTATAGAAAAAAAAAAGAGTTCCTTACCACAGACCACTGGAGCTCCATGCATTAAAGAGCTCTGGTCGTACAACGAATAAGGTTGGTGGTTCAAATAGACCCAGGGGCTCCACAGTTGAGAAGACCTAAAGATCTTCTTCCATAAAGAATGCAGCCAGGAAAACGCTGTGGGACAGTTCTGTTCCATCATTAGAATTAAGGTTCTTAGAGTGAGAATTGACTCAGCAACTACTATATCTAGTTGATTGTGAATTTAGGAATTGAAATTGTTTCTAAAATATTCATCAGGAGAAAAAAAATGTGTGGTCGTGAAGGATTGAATTCTGTAATGTTAACACTCTTTTGACTCACACATACTCTCCTCGAATCACATTCATATCCCCCTTCAGATATTTTGGTGAGGCAGGTATTTTGTTGAGTTGCAGTTCAGGCCCTAGACATTTTTGTCATATACAGAGTTTATTTTAATACTTGTAACTTGTGACTCTCCTTTTTCTTTAGATGTTTCCTTTTTACTTACTATATCAAGTTTTCCTAGTGCCTTGTCTTTTTAAAGAAATATTACAAAAGAGTATTCATCTTGATATTCTAATCATCTATTATTCTAAGTGTCAAACACTAATGAGCACTGTACATGTTAACTGAGACCCAATCTTTAATAAAGAATGTGACCTTTCATCATTAGTTAGTAGATGGGTTAAATGCTATTTGGATCAAGGGTTATCCCTTCTTTTTTGAAATTCCAGCCTATCACTTTTATTGCCTTCACACAAATTATCGAATAAAGAAACACACAAACCAGGAAACAAAATTAATTACCAATTACATCTAAATAGTCAAGATTTGGAGGTATCTCTTTACTTTGGTGCTTTGTCAGATAATCCTTTTGGGGAAAAATACATGTATTTTGACTTTTAAACTCAGAGTACCTGAACATATACTTGTTTGAAAATGTCAAACATTTCAGAAATATATGGAATAAAACATCAAAGTTTATTCATATATCCCTACTACTCACTTCCCCAAGGATAATTTGATATTCCATTTTGAATATTTTTAAATGCATTTATCTGCGTGAATTTTTTTACATATGTAGTCATTTTTTAAATATGGACTGGAATATACTATCTATAGAGCTCTGCAACTTGATTTTTTCAAGTGAAGTATATTTTGAAGATCTGTCAATGTTATTAAAACTTCAGAGTATTCAGTAATAAGGATGTACATAAATCTTTGTAACAGCTTCTCTAAGGCTGGTGTTAAAATTCAGCATCCAAAGACCATCAAAAACATACTGGTAGGTTAAAAACTTTAAAAAAGAAAGATGTTTTCTGAGATTACTGTAATTAAGAAGAATATGTTAAAGGATCCATGGGTAGCTTGAAAAGGAGGAATATATTTACATTTTATTTAAGTACACATTACATTAAATTGTAGCAAATAACTATCTATTCAGATATTAAAAGCCAATCCTTTATTAGTTTGATAAAAATGTTTCCATCTGTTGGAATGATCGCATAGTATTCGTCTGTGTTGTTATTATGTGCCCGTCAAGTACAAGAGCCCTAAACCCTGCTTTATTCTGTGCCAACTCCATTGTCTCCAACACACTTACTCCTATTACCCCAATCACAGAATTGATCTATCTCTTGAGCTCTCCCTCCACCCTCTCAAACATGATGTTCCTGTCCAAGGACTAGTCCCTAATAGCAACATTTCCAAAATACGTCCGATGAAGCTTCAGAATCCTTGCCTCCAAGAAGTAGCCTGGTTTAACTCTCTCCAGGACAACCTGTTTGTTCTCCTAGCAGTCCATGGTATATTCAACACTCTTCTCCAGCACCACAGCTCAAAGGTATCAATTCTCTTTCTGTCATCTCTAGTCATATTTCAGTTCTCTCACCCACAGCACACAATTGTGAAGACTATGGCCCAGATCAGGTGCTCCTTAGACTCCAGCCTGATGTCATAGCTCTTCAGTACTCTGGAGAGGGCCCTGACAGCTGACTTTCCCAATGCAATTCATCTCTTGATTTTCTGGCTGCCGGTACCAAGAATGTTTACTGTGGAACCAAGGAAACGAAAATTGTTAACAATCTCAATCTCTTCATCATCTATAATGATGCTGCCAATTGGCCAACTGGTGAAAATCGTTGTTTTCTTGATGTTGAGCTTCAATCTATATTGAAGGCTGCAGTCCTTGATCTTCTGTAGAAAGTCCTCCTCAGTTTCAGCAAGCAGGGTTGTATCATCTGCATAATGCAGGCTGTTGACCAATATTCCTCCAATCCTGATGCCACATTTCTCCTCATATAGCACAGTGTCTTGGATGATCTGTTCTGCATACAGACTGAAAAGGTATTGGAGACAATACATCCCTGGTGGACACCTTTCTCTATTGTAGTATGTTCATAGAAATAAATATTTGCATTAGTTTATTAGCAAGTTATTCTTCTACATGTTATCTTTTATCTACTTGTTTGTTGTGTTTCATTTTCACTTGATTCTTTTACTGTCACAGGTTTCTTGAAAATCAGGTGTAAAATATTTTCATGAAACATTATATCTTTTTGGCATTCATATGAATATAATTTGCAATACACAGATTTATAGAGCTCTGCACAATTTTTCATGTTTATCAGTTTGGGTTTTGTTTGGGTTTTTTGATTTTAGATCCATCAGAGTAGATAGTAAATAGTGAAAGGGTTCTTCTTTAATTAAAATGTTACTTATTTACCACTCCTAATCACAAAACATACTGTGGATTATTTTTGTTAACTTACTGTGTATTTATAAAGACTAGAATTATAACTGTGAATGTCAACATTAATGATCTCAATTTGTTAGGATTGCTTGATATTTCTCTCTACTTTCCAGTCTGACCCAGCTTTCATAATCTTTTGTTTGAAATTATAAGTTGATATTGCACTTTTGCTATATGCCTTTTAGCTTTTATTTCCATTTGGTAAGCTGATGTAACATTTTTATTGATAGGTCACAGTATTATTTTTTTTTTACATTTAGTTACTAATTTAACTAGCTTCTTTGTAATATTTATGTAGAATAAAATAATAGAATATCATTCTTTTTATTGTGTACTGTAGAGTCGGAGCTGACCCTTTTCTGACCCCACAGCAGGTTTTCAGAGGCAGTTAACTACAATGGAGGAGATTGCCATCCTTCTCCCTTGGAGTGGCTGGTAGACTCAAATTACGCGACCTTGGGACTGCAGTGCAGCATCTTGCCACTAGGCCATCAGAGTTCCCTAATAGAATTATATTATGATTAATTTAATACTTTTTAAATTTTAATTGGTGGTGGTTGTTGTTATGTGCCATCAAGTCACTTGCGACTCATAACGACCCTATGTACAACAGCCCTAAACTCTGCACTATCATGTGTCAATCACACTGTCTCCAATATCCCCCACACCCATCCCGATTACCCCAGTCACTGAATCAATTCACCTCATAGAGGGCCTTCCCCTCCTGCGCTGTCCCTCCACCCTCCCAAGCATGATGTCCCTCTCCAAGGACTGGTCCCTCCTTACAACATGTCCAAAGTATGTTAGATGGAGCCTAAGAATCCTTGCCTCCAGGGAGGCACCCAGTTTAACCCTCTCCAGGATGAATCTGTTTGTTTCCTAGCAGTCCATGGTACCCTCAATACTCTTCTCAAGCACCTCAACTCAAAGGCATCAATTCTCCTTCTATCCTCCCTAGTCATTGTCCAACTCTCTGATGCATAACAAGTGATTGCAAAGACCATGGTCTGTAACATACCTTAGTCTCCAGAGAGACACCATTGCCCTTCAGTACTTTTAGAGGTCCCTAAGAGCAGACTTTCCCATGGCAATAAGTCTTTTAATTTCCTGGCTACTGGTTCCAAGAGTGTTGACTGTGGAGCCAAGCAAACTAAAACTGTAAACAATCTCAATCTCTTCACCATCCTATATTAATTTATTATATTTTTTATTTTAAATAGTCTACTATTTTGAGAGGATATCCTTTATTGCTGTTAGAATCAACTTTATGCTAATCTCTAACTTTTTTTGAGATGTTTTCATCTTTGCTTATTCTAATTGCATTCATAAATGGAAAAGATTTATATCTTCTGGAAACATGCTGGAGAGGCAGCTATGAGTTGGCTTCAATTTTATAAGAATGAGGAAGTGACCAACTTCAGTTAATATAGGTGGAATTACAGAATCAGGCTTAAAAATCAATGCAGTTTGACAAAACATGAAATATCTATAATTTGATAAATCCACACAAACTACATTAAACACTTGGCATAATTACCATTTTTTATATAGACTGAGAATAAATATATTTTTAAGTTTATAATTTCATATGCTAAATATTATCTAGAATACTTAATTTGCATTTTCTCATAGCAAATAAGACTGAAGAAGTTTTTCTGAGATGATATTAATCCTTTGAAAAATTGACCGCTTCGATCTTTCTTTGCTGTTTTTTTTTTCCTTTTTTATTAAAACACTTTAAGGCTTTTAATGTTTTGCTACATGTTGTTGTTGTTATGTGCCATTGAGTGGCTCGCGACTCATAGCAACTCTGTGTACAACAGCCCTAAACCCTGCTCTATTTTGTGCCAATCACACTGCCTCTGACACACCCATCCTGATTACCACAGTCACTGAATCAATCAACCTCCTAGAGGGTCTTCTCCTTTTATGCCATCCCTCCACCATCACAAGCATGATGTCCCTCTGCAAGGACCTGTTCCTCCTTACAACATGTCCAGAGTGTGTCAGACGAAGCCCCAGAGTCCTTGCCTCCAAGGGGAAGCCTGGATTAATCCTCTCTAGGATGAATCTGCTTATTTTCCTAGCAGTCCATGGTACCCTCAACACTCTTCTCCAGCACTACAGCTCAAAGGCATCAATTCTGCTTCTATCCTCCCTAGTCATTCATTGTCCAACTCTCTGATGCATAACAAGTGATTGCAAAGACCATAGCCTGTATCAGAAGCACTTTAGTCTCCAGAGTGACCCCCTTGCTCTTGAGTACTTTAGAGAGGTCCCTAACAGCAGACTTTCCCATCACAATACCTCTCTTAATTTCCTGACTGCTGGTGCCAAGAGTGTTGACTGGAGCCAAGCAAACTAAAGCTGTAAACAATCTCTATCTCTTCACCATCCACCCTGATGCTGCCAATTGGTACAGTGGTGAGAATCTTTGTCTTCTTGACATTGAGCCTCAATCCATACTGATGGCTGCAGTCCTTGACCCTCTACAGCAAGTGCTTCAGGTCCTCCTCAGTTTCAACAAGCGGGGTTGCGTTATCTGCATAATGCAGATTGTTGATAGATCTTCCATCAATCCTGATGCCACACTTCTCTTCATAGAGCCCAGCCTCTCAGATAATCTATTCTGCATACAGATTGAAAGGTATGGAGATAGGACACATCCCTGGTGTACACCTTTCCCAATTTTGAACCATGGAGTGTTTCCCTGCTCTGTTCTGACAACTGCCTCTTGGTCCAAGTATAGGTTTCATATTAGAACTATCAAGTGTTCTGGGATTCCCATTCTTCTCAGAGTCAGCCACAATTTGTTATGGTCCACACCGTCAAAAGCCTTTGCATAATCAATGAAACTCAGATAGACATTCCTCTGGTATTCTCTGCTTTCAGCTAAGATCCATTTAACATCAGCTACAATATCCCTAGTATCACGATCCATTCTAAACCCAGCCTGGACTTCTGCCAGTTCTCTGCTGATGCACTGTCTCTCCACCCTCCCAAGCATGATGTCCCTCTCCAAGGACTGGTCCCTCCTTACTACATGCACACAGTATGTCAGACGGAGCTTCAGAATCCTCTCCTCCAAGGAGCAGCTTTATTTCACCCTCTCCAGGACAAACCTGTTTGTTCTGCTTGCAGTCCATTGTATATTCTGTACTCTTCTATAGCACCACAGCTCAAAGGCATCAATTCTCCTTCTATTATTCCTCATCATTTTCTAGCTTTCTGATGCATAGCACGTAATTACAAAGACCATATCATCTGTGTCAGGCACACCTTAGTCTCCAGACTGTAAATCTTAATTTTATTAATATTTTTATAGAAATGTTTTCTTTAAATGTTTTACTTCAATTTGATAATGAAATCAGTAATCACTGAGGAAAATGAGAAAAGCTTCCAATAAATGTATGATTTTCTTAAATGTTTTGTCTATTATGAGTTTACATAGTTAATCATCTTTACATCTCTTTGATACTTATTAAGCCTATTAACAATTACGAACTGTATTCACAATAACTTGTAAATAGAAATTCTTTTACTTTAGCTATGGTATACTGTAAAACATATCAACTCTATA
>NW_006399773.1:23660828-23662377 GCF_000299155.1 Elephantulus edwardii
ACATTGGACATGTTCTAAGGAGGGACCGGTCCTTGGAGAGAAACATCATGCTTGGGAGGGTGGAGGGACAGTGCAGGAGAGGAAGACCCTCTATGAGGTTGATTGATTCACTGTCTGGAGTAATCAGGATGAAAATGTTAGTGGCAATGCGATTGGCACAGGACAGAGCAGAGTTTAAGGCTTTTGTACATTGGGTCTCTATGAGTTGCAAGCAATTTGATGGCACATAACAGCAACAACAACAACATAGTGAAAACACTGAAATACATGTTAGAATGGAATCTGAAAATTGCTCTGGAGCATCAAGAAACCAACACAAAGGGAAAATCTGCTGAAGAAAAACAGCCAAAGAGAAGATTTCACAGGGCAGCTCAGGAGCACAAAGCAAAATATTACATATAATGGAATGTGCAGAGAGCTGGAATTGGAGAATAAGAAGAACTTGCTTTGCATTTCTCAAGCTTAGAAGATTCAAAAGCAAATTTAAACCTTGAGTTGCAATACTGAAATGGGAAATATATTGAATGATCCAGAAAGCATCAAATGAAGATGAAGGGAATACACAGAATCACTGTACCAAAAAGAACTGATTGATGCTGGAGAATTTCAGGAAGTACTGTATGAGTAGTGTCATTGGTAATGAAGGAGGAAGTAGAAGCTGTATTGAAGGCATAGGTGAAAAATAAGGCCCCAGGAATTGATGGGATACCAGTTGATTTACTTCAACTAACAGGTGGAGCCTTGGATGTGCTCATCAGTTTATACCAGGAATGGATTACAAAAAGTTCATATTTGTTCCCATTCCCAAGAAAGGTGATTCAAAAGAATGTGTATACTATCATCAAATAATATCATTAATATCATATACAAACAAGATAAGGCTAAAAATTGTTCCAAAAAAAGCTTAGAACAGTACATAGATTGAGAACTGCCAGAAGTTCAAAAAGGATTCAGAATAGGCTGTGGTACCAGGGATATCACTGCTGATGTCAGATGCATTGAGAATACCAGAAGGATGTCTATTTGTGTTGTATTGACTATGCAAAGTCTTTTGACTGTGTGGATCATAACAAATTGTGGCTGACATTGAGACAATGGGAATCCCAGGGCACTTAATTGTGCTGTGTGAAACCTGTACTTGGACCAGGAAGCTGCTGTATGAACAGAGCAGGGGAAAACTATATGACTTAAAATTAAGAAGTGAGTGTGTCAGGGTTGTATTCTCTCTCCATACCTATTTAATCTATATGTTGAGCAAATTATTCGATAAGCTGGACTCTATAAAGAGGAGTGTGACATAAGGATCTGAGGGAGACTGACTCAACAACAACCTGCATTAAGCAGATGAAATAGCCTTGCTTGCTGAAAGTGAGAAGACTTGAGGTGTTTGTTGCAGAAGACTGAGGAATGCAGCCTTCAAATGTGGATTGCATCTCAATGCCAAGAAAGCAAAGATTCTTACCACTGGACTGATAGGTTACATGATGGATTGAAAAGAGATTAAAACTGTCAACAACTTCATCTTATTGGATCCGTAATTAACACCCTT
>NW_006399773.1:23662832-23667655 GCF_000299155.1 Elephantulus edwardii
TGACACAGTGACTGCCACAGTGCACTCCAGTGTGTCAGGAAGTGTGAAGATGGCTGGCTCAGGATAGAGCGAGGTTCAAATCTTTTGTTCATCGGGTCACTATGCGTCATACTTGGCTCAACAGCACCTGGCAACAATAACGTTGTACATTAATAATAGCATTCAAAAGCAAAGTTTTATTAATATTATTTGAACCTCGGTGAGACCATACTGGTTTCCCACACTGATTTTACCTCCTTCTCCATTATTTATTCTTCTCCATCAGTTTTAGCAAACACATTTTGTATCATCAGGCTCGCAGATTTTACACTGGCATCCATAGTGCTTGTAAATGTAATGTGATTGCTCAGATTTTGTCTGTAAGCTGGTAGAAATATTCTCTGTGTTATATATAACATAGGACCATCTTTAAAACATCTACCAGTGCAAAGTGACTTCAAAAGACATTAACATTCAGATGTAATACAATCAGAAGGTGGAAAATTGGTGTTAAAGATCAAATTTTCAAAATTCAAGCACAATAGAACACTTCAGAGCTAACATGAAGGCGGCACCCCAGAAAGAACAAGGTGCTGGAGCCTATGAGCTCTGACTATAAACTTATATTGACTTTGCTTAGAACCTGTATTTTTATTTCATGAGACTTCTGATGTGAATTTTCTTTCTCATTTTACTCCATTTAAATTAATAAAGCTTGCTGTGCTAGGCCTGAAGCTTCTTGTATATCTGTGTTAAATTGAGCTAAACCTGTGAATCTTATAATTTATTTTATTTTTAATTTGTAAAGCTTGAAGACATTCTTATCTATTATTTTTTTCGCAGTTATTTTTTAAGACTCAGTGAGAATCTGTCTGGAGAATGATCCTGTCAAGAAGTTAACTTACTTTCCCTTACTCTAGAGTTGCGCGTCCTCAGGTCCTGAGTTGTCCCACTTGGTACTTCTCTGTGCTTTGATTTTTCCATCCTTTCCTTTGTTGTAACCTGACTCCTATTTCCCTGAATGGAGACTCCTTGAGTAGTTAATTAACTTGCTCAGGCTCTAGTGACCAAGTGATAAGAAGCTGCATTGCCAGCCCAAACATTTGTGCCTTGAATTCACAAGCCCCTTTATGGAAGAAAGATGGGAAATTTCCTCCTGTGTGATTTACAGGCTCTGAAAACCCATTGAAGGATCAGCTGTGGGTCAGTTCCAACTTAACAGCATGTAACAAATACAATGTTTTCTCAGAACCCTTCCAACTTTTGTGTTGGTCATTCAAAGTTTCGTTTATTTATCTTATTTCACCTGCCCCTGTACATTTAATTTCTTCTCTTCTCTCACCAATCTGTCTGCTTTTATTCATCAAGTCCTATCTATAGCCTGGTCTCATGTATTTTTTTCTTTTCTTTAAGAATCTCGGAGTATAAATCTTTACCTATCAGATGCAAATGTGGTTTTAGAGTTCTGTCTCAACTCAGCATTAATCCGTTTGATAGGCATATTTATTTAAGTAATGACTCTCAACTTGGAAACAGTAGACAGAGATTTCAAGTGTTATAGTAAGAATTGTTGTGACATTTCAAAAACTACATAACAATGTGATGAAAAAATAAATTTCAGTTCCTACTGACCTAGAGTTCTAATTATTTTCTCTTTGATTAATAAAAATAGGAAACACAAAAATATTTCATAAAATGAATTTCATGTCATGAATGCAGAACAAATAATTTCCATGCTGTTAAATATGTTGGTATCAACTGATCTTCCAAATTTTAAGTGAAAATTATGCGTTGCCTAAGATGGTTATCTTCTCTCTTTTTATTTTCCTACATAGTTCTAGAAATCTAATTTTAGGGCTTGACTTTTCAAAAGAAAAGTTTTCATGTTTATATGTTTTGGTAATTGTATTTTGACTAAAAAGAAATCATTCTTATTTTGATAAGAATGGGTGCTTCAGGGATGTATACTTTTTCCATACCCAATCAAGCAATAATCTGAGTAAGTAATTGAGGAAGCCATACTAGATGAAGAAGACGATAACATCAAAATTGAAGGAAGACTTATCAACAACCTATATTATAGAGATCAACGTTGACTACAGAAAGTGAAGGAGTTATTTACTGAAGAAGATCAAAGACTACCACCTTCAATAGGGATTTCATCTCAACATCAAGAAAACGAAAATCTTTACAACTTGATTAATGATAGAAGGAGGGAAAAAATTGGCATTGTCAAAGATCTCCTTTTACTTAAATCTGCAATCACCCCTATGATAGCAGCAGTAAAGAAATCAAAAGTATGTTACATAGGACAAATCTATTGTCAAGTACGTCGTTTAAGTGTTAAAGAGAAAGAATGACAGTCTAAAGACTAAGATGTATCTTCACCAAGTCATAGTATTTTCAATTGTTTTTATGTGTGTGGACAATAAGAATAAATCTGGATAATAAATAAAGAAGCCTAAGGACTAATTCATGTTTTTGAAGAGTATTTAATATATCATAGACTGTCAAAAGAACCTATAAATCTGTTTTGGAGGTAAGGATGGTGAAACTTCTCACATAATTTGGACATGTTGTCAGAAGATACTAGTCTTTGGAAAAAAAAAAACAAAACAAACCAGCATGTTGAGAAAAGCAGATGGTCAGGGAAAGAGAAGAAGACTCTAAATTAGATGACCCCCCGACCACAATAATATGCTTGAGCATGGCAGAAATCATGGAGATGTTTCAAGATAGTAGCATTCTGATGTTCACAGGTTTGCTATGGATTGTGATGGATTCAACAGCACCAACATAAAACTAACAACTATTACTAACAACAACATTTGACCACCATCACCACCACCAACATATACTTACAAAGCAATGGGATCAGTAGTAAAATTCTTATCTTTCATCTATGTTTGATTTTCAACTTCACAGTGTCTGTATTTCTGTGGTTGCATATAAGATACTGAACAGATTGTAACAGAAACCTCCAGACTAGACTGGAACAAGAAAGAGGCTTGGCATCAACTTTTGAAAATGAGCCATGGACAACTTTATGGTTCACAATAATCCAATTCCTAACTGACCACCCATATGGCTCAGGACCAGGTAGTATTTCATTTCACTGGAATTGTCATCAGTCAGGAGAAGACTCCGTATAAGCTAGAAATAGCAACATATTTAAGATTTAGGACCAAGGGATCAATGAAAAGTTACCTAAGACATCAAAAAGGAGGATTTTAACAGGTGGTCTTCTAGTAAGGCAACTCAAGATAGTGTTGGAATAATTTGACTCATAATAATGAGGATTTAGATCTGTTCCCAGGGTTCAGATCTCTTGTTCACAGGGTCACAACACGTTGTATTTGACTTGATGGAATCTAACAACAACAACAACAACATAATGATGCTGTAGAAAAGAGAACAACTGTTTCATATAATTACCGACACTTTAGATTTTATGGAAGCAGATTGACAAATCTTTTACTCAGGAGCATTTGTGGTTTTGAACTTCTAACCCATTGGCTAGCCATCACTATGTAATTCTGCTACTGTCATTGCTGTGTGCAGTGAAGTCATAGCAGACCTTCCATGGACCATGAGAGACAGTAAATTGCTTGAGTGGTTTCCAGCTCTTCTCTGGAGGAGTATCTAATGGATTCCAGTTGTGTGTCTTTGGGATTGCTGCACAGCTTTTTACCAGCAGGCCACTGTATCTCCTTAAAACCACTCCGCGAGAGGGAGATCAGTTCTGGCAGTGATAAGATTTAAAGTCACACTTTCAAAGACACTGGAGCCTAAATTCAGCACCTTGAACTGCTTGGACACATTACCTACTTACTTTTCATTTGCATAATTTTAGCATAATTCAAAGCTAGTAAGCTATAAAAAGACCAATATTCTGAAAATCAGCCATGTAGAAGCACATACCAGATTTTTTTGTTTTGTTTTTTTAATTGTTTGTTAGTTTGGCTTGGTTTGGTTTAGTCAAATTAGGAGGGTGAGTTTCCACTGTGATTCTTCTCAGACCTTGATTTGCTGTGAGAAGCCAATGGCAGTCCGCTAGCCTCAAAGCCACCGAGTGGTATGGAATAAATTCTACTGAGATTTGGGGTTATATATTTCCCTCTTGTATATTTTGTTTCTTTAAATGCTCTTTTATTAATGCCAACATGATCCTCTTTAGAGACTTAACACTTCTGTTGGCTGAAAGCCATCTCTGTAACTTTAACATTTTTCTTTTAAAAAAGCGAGCCATAAACGAGACTGTCTTCACCTCATAAAATCTAGAAGCATACTAACAATATTTACTGTATTCTTCATTCCTCCATGCTGTCTGGATTGAAGATACCCATCAAGCGGAGATGTATAAGGGAATATTTAGGTATAGGATTAGTTATCAATTCTGAGGAGTTACTCATTGATCCAGATAAAAGGATGTTGGTTCTTACCTTTTTTCTGCAATGCAGGTAACCAGAGGGCTTCCACTGCAGTAATTAACTTTATTTTTACCATGAAGGAAACCTACATAATTATCTCTTCCTATCAACCCCAATATAATATTTATTTCATTATTTTCACAGGTTATTTTCTCCGTCTTGGACTGACAGGTGGTGGTTGTTGTTATGTGCTATCAAGTTGCTTGTGACTCATAACAACCCTATGTACAAGAGCAGTAAAAGCAGCTTTATCCTGTGCAAAACGCACTGTCTCAAACACACTCATTCCCACCACCCCAATCTCAGAATCGATCCATCTCATCAATGGTCTTCCTCTCCTACACCATCACTCCACCCTGTCAAACATGATGTCCTTCTCCAAGGACCAGTCCCTCCTTGCTATATGCCCAAAGT
>NW_006399773.1:23668595-23670700 GCF_000299155.1 Elephantulus edwardii
GCAGAATCTTGCTTGCATATGATATTAATGATATTGTTTGATAATTTCCACACTCTGTCGGGTCATATTTCTTTGGAATGAGAACAAATATTGCTCTTTTCCAGTCAGTTGGCTAGTGACAGGTAATCAGCTCAAACTCTTCACCAATGACTGACATTTAGGCTGGATTAGTGACAGTGGAAGAAGTTTACCAAGAAATGGTATTGAGTAAATACAAGAGGAAAAGGAATAGATCACGTAACTCATCTTCAAGCACAACGTCTTCATTGTAGCTTCACACTATATGTTTTTTCTTTCTGTGTATATATGTGTGTTTGTCTATGTGTGAGTGGCAAAGGCTTTTATAGTTGGCCAGTAGATACATTGCTTCAGAATGACACTGCAGTAATTTGAGAAATGTGTTTCCCCAAAGTTTGACTTACTGTTTCTAAGTATTGAGTAAGGCAAAGTCCAAAGCTGCTCCTCAAGTTAAGTAAAGGATACTGGGAAATGATTTATACCAGGAAAAAACTTGGAATTTTATCTCCAAAGCAGACCACTATGCTGCAGATTGTGAGGCAGATCTTGCCAAAGTAAATTAATTGGCCCGTAAAGAAACCATAAAGAACTGGGTTTTGAGAAGCAAGTCATGTGTATGGTTTTACCTACCTGTAAAGCAATGAATTTATGAGCTAAAGAAAATGTCAAGACCTGTGGGAAACAATATTGAATAAAAATTCCATATATGCTTATGTGTATATTGTATAATTATTTGTGTCTCAAATATACTAAAATGAGATAAGATACAGGTTATTTTCCTCTTTTTGTGGTTCTGTGATGATTCTCTAAATTCTCAGATCTGTATCTGCAAGTGTTCCATGGCATTTTCTTATGAGTGGAAGTTTGTAAAGGTGGCTAACACAGCACATAACTGAGCTATTCTACAATATTCACTCTACAATTCTAAACCCTCCTAACCTCTTTGTTGATTGGGCAAAATATTATTTTTTTGTTAGAAAACTTAAGGCCTCTGAATGTTCCTTCATTTTCCTCTCCCTCCACATTTCCAGGGATTCATCAGAGGCTGTGATTTCCTTCTCTCTGGTGTCCCACACCAGTTGAACCACAGCAGGGCTTTTAAGAATGGCACAGGGCTGGGTTGAGGGTTGGGCTTTCTTTTCTTCCTTTTTTTTTCCTATTATACATGGAATTGCAATGGTTCAGAACCCACCCAGTGACACCTAACAACTGTGAGACCTAACGACTGTCTCACACGGACACTTTCTATTGCACATTAACCCAGCTCCAGTTAAATGTCTCATAACTGCTTACACAAACATCTGCCATAACCCCTCCTGGTGCCCTAAGCCTCACTTCTCTTCTACTACCTTTACATTTGATGCCAAATTAATCTTCCCACAGTTGTTGTTGTTGTTATATGTTGTCAAGTTGCCTGGAACTCAGTGATCCTAGCGTACATTAGCTCTGAAGCCTGCCCTGTCTTGAACCAGTGCCCCTAACTCTGATAGACCTACCCTCCCACCCCATTACCCCAGTTACTGTGTCAATACATCTCATCCAGGGTCTTCCTTTACTGAGCTATCATCCACCCTTCCAAGCATGATGTCCTTCTCCAAGGCCACATGCCCAAGTAGAGTTAGATTATTTCATCCCTGCTCAATAGCTTTCAAATCACTCTTCTGTGCTACATTACATTATGATAAAGGTTTGTTTGTTATAATTCCACTTTATTAATTTTTTTGAAACTCTATAAATGAGCCCAACAATACAACATACTACCACAAGTCTGGAAACTTCCTTCCACCAGATGTTTGAATATACTTTTTTTTTTTTTTCGCTATATGAATTATACAGGGATGTGGCCTATCTCCATACCTTTTCAACCTGTATGCAGAACAGATTATCTGAGAGGCTGGGCTCTATGAAGAAAAGTGTGGTGTCAGGATTGGTGGAAGATCTATTAACAGTCTACATTATGCAGATGACACAACCCTGCTCGCTGAAACTGAGGAGGACCTGAAGCACTTGCTGCAGAGGGTCAAGGACTGAAGCCTTCAGTATGGACTGAAGCTCAATGTCAAGAAGACAAAGATTCTCACCACTGG
>NW_006399773.1:23673646-23694804 GCF_000299155.1 Elephantulus edwardii
AGAATTGATGCTTTTGAGCTGTGGTGCTGGAGAAGAGTATTGAGTATACCCTGGACTGCCAAGAAAACGAACAGATTCAGCCTTGAGAGGGTTAAACCAGGCTGCTCCTGGGAGGCAAGGATTCTGAGGCTTTGTCTGACATACTTTGGGCATGTAAGGAGTGAGAGGTCCTTGGAGAAGGACATCATGCTTGGGAGGGTGGAGGGACAGCACAAGAGGGGAAGACCGTCTATGAGGTCAATTGATTCAGTGACTGGGGTTTTCGGGATGGGTGTGTCAGAGGCAGTGAGATTAGCACAGGATAGAGTAGGGTTTAGGGCTGTTGTTCATATGGTCGCTATGAGTTGCAAGCAACTTGACAGCACATTACAACAACAACTTATGAATTATGTTTAATGTTTTCAATGCTTTGTGATAAAATTATCCTCAGAACTTCAGCTTCAGTTTTTGCTTTCATAGAGGAGCTTGGAAGCACAGTTCTGGAATTTCCCTAATAATGCACAGATAGTTATATAGGGAATTGGATGGAGCTACAGTTAGAAAGAAAAGAAGAAAGCTCAGCAGCATGGTTGTATGGAACTCTTATTCACTGATGGTGGGAATGGAGAAGGGTATACCTAGTATGTAAAGTAGTTTGATACTTTCTCAAAAAGTTGAAAATGAAAATACCATTTGGCTCAACAATTCCATTACAGGTAATATACCCTAAAGAAGTTAGAACTGTGACTTAAACTGATGTATGCACATCCAAGTTATTACTGCATTATTCACAATAGTAAAGAGATAGAAGCAACCCAACAGACACATGTTCAACAAACAAATGTATAGAAAAACCAAGAATATTAATTACTGATCTAAGTGAGATTAAATCATTGACCATTTCAGTCTTTTCTTCACCCATCCTGATGTTGTCTATCGGCCTAGTGGTGAGGAGTTTTCTTTTCTTAATGTTGACATGTAATCTGTATTGGAGGTTGCGGTTCTTGGTCCTGTGCAGCAAGCTGTTCAAGTTCTTTTTGTTTTCAGCAAGCAAAGCTCTGCCATTTACATGACACAGGCTGTTGATGAGTCTTCCTCCAGTCCTGTTGTCACACTCTTCTTCATAAAGTCCAGCATCCTTTATAATAATCTTATTTTAAAGATAGCCAGATGGTAGTAGGAGTGCTATTTAAATAAGTGAATACACTAGAAAACTAGGTGTCAGGCTACTTCCCCTGACTGAACACCTTTAAATCACTCCTATAAAAAAATAAGATTGTGTATAATCTCCATATCTTTAAAAGAGGAATTAAAACCTTAGCTTTCCAGCACTAAGGAAATAAGGAAATACTCAGCATGATGACTTAGCTACTGCCCCACTAACTGAAAGGATGGGTGTTCTGTGGGAGAAGTATGGGGAATCTGATTCCATAAAAATTTAAAATCTTAATGATAGGATGGAGTATTGCTATGAATTGGAATTAACTCCACAGAAGTGAATTTGTGTTGTTGTTATTGTTGTTAGGGTCTATGGGTGATGTAAATGATTTGCTCTTTGCTATTAAGCTAATGATTGGTGATATAAATCCCCTCCATCATTTCCTAGGGGGAAAAAAGAAAATAAAAAAGACCTGGTAATCTCCTCTTTTCATTAACATTGCAGCCAAAGCCCTATAAACAGTTCCACACTGTCCTATAGTGTCACCATAAATTGAATAAACTCATGGGAAGTAATAACAATAACTTCTGTTATTAATTTTGACTTGAAGGTACATTAAGCACAAATGACAAAAAGGAAAGGAAGTAATATAAAAGAATTCTTCCTTGGTCACACAGATTCTAAAGTAAAATATCCTGCTTGTGCTTAGGTATGAGGATTTAATCTTGGCGCAGCTTGAAACAAAGCCACTGGAGCACCGTGGTAGGATGGCAGTGACTGCGGAACTGATGCATTTCCAGGGCATGTTTACTGCATACCTTGCAGAGACCTGGCTGAGGGAAATGGAGCAGCGCTCCTTAGGGAGGTACAGGGAGCACTTCTACATATTCTCCTCCCTGGAGTAGCAACCCTGTTTCCAGCCATGAGGCTGCCATCCTGAGGTCCCTTCGCTCAGCTTGCTGTCTCAGGTATCAGTCTGCATACCTGCTGAGAAGTGGTTGCATGAGCGTTAGGAGGCTCTTGGGCAAATGTAGAGAACTATTAATTGTGTCTCTTCCTGACTGAGACACCTGCCACCTTTCCACTTGGCTGGACTCTACCTTTGCCTCAAGACTAATGACTTCTGTGAGATTTCACCTTTTTTGGTTAGGCTCTCAGTACTGTAATTAAGTGATAGCTTGACATGCAATCCACTAAAGATTTCAGGATTGTTGACCTGCTGCTTACAATTTTGATATCAGTGCACCCAAAGTGATATCCATAAGACAGAGAACCCACCAAGCTTGAGATCAAATAGCACAGCATTGGCCATTCTAATGTCTTAAGATCTTAATAGTGAGTTTCCTACTTTTTGCATCAGACATTTCTACTAGGCGTTTGGTAAGTGGTGGTGTTCATGCCATCAAGTTGGAACCAACTCATAGTTGGCCCTCTAGCAGAATTTCAGGAGGTTGCCCGTATAATCATGTTTTTTTTTTCATATAAAATATGATAAAGCATAGAGAAAATGTTAACAAAGAAAAAAGGATAACACCAATAAGAAGACATAAAGAGCTTTGTAATGTGGCCGGTATCTGAAAGGTTAGAGGTTTGATCCCATACTACAGACCTTGGAAGAAAATCTTAGTGATTTACTTTATTAAAAAGTCAGCCAGTTAAAACTGTGGAGCACAGTTATACGCTAACACACATGAGATCATCATTCATTAGAATAGTCTTGATAGCACTGGGAACTGATGCACATCAAAGCAATTCTTGTTCTTGCTCTAGATGACCTGAGCTTGAATATATGTTCCTCTCCTGATTATCTGTGCACAGTAGGCAAGTACTCTCTTTGGCAATAATAAAGGTACTTTTTACATGAGATTTTTATAAGTAGATTGTTATTAAAGGATTAATACACCTAGAAGAATGGGAATCCCAAAACATTTGATTGTGCTAATGAAAAACCTATACTTGGACGAAGAGGCAGTCATCAGAACAGAACAAGGAGACACTACGTGGTTCAAAATCAAGGAGGAGGTTGGTCAGGGATGTATTTTGTCTCCATACCTTTTCAATCTGTATGCAGAACAGATCATCAGAGACGCTGGGCAGTGCGAGGAGGAATGTGGCATCAGGATTGGTGGAAGAATCATCAACAACCTGTGTTATGCAGATGACACAACCCTGCTTGCTGAAACTGAAGAGGACCTGAAGTGCTTGCTGCAGAAGGTTAAGGACTGCAGCCTTCAATATGGGTTGAAGCTTAACATCAGGAAAACAGAGATTCTCACCACTGGACCAATTAGCAGCATCAATATGGATGGTGAAGAGATTGAGATAGTTAACAGTTTTAGTTTACTTGGCTCCACAGTCAACACTCTTGGTGACAGCAGCCAGGAAATCAAAAGATGAATTAATTGCATTGGGAAAGTCAGCTGTGAGGGACCTTTCAAGAGTACTGAAGAGCCACGAAGTCAGGCTGGAAACTAAGGTGTGCCTGAACCAGTCTATAGTCTTCGCAATTACATGCTTTGCATCAGAGAGTTGGACAGTGATTAGGGCTGATAGAAAGAGAATTGATGCCTTTGAGCTGTGGTGCTGGAGAGAGTGTTGAATATGCTATGGACTGTAAGGAGAACAAACAGGTTTGTCTTGGAGAGAGTGAAGCCAGAATGCTCCTTGGAGTCAAGGATTCTGAACCTTCGTCTGACATACTTTGGACATGTTTCAAGGAGGGACTGGTCCTTAGAGAGGGACATCATGTTTGGAAGAGTGGAGGGGTGGCAAAGGAGAGGAAGACCCTCGATGAGATGGATGGATTTTGTGAGTGGGGTGGTGGGAATGAGTGTGTCGGAGATGGTGAGGGTGACACAGGATAGAGCCGTGTTTAGGGCTCTTGCACATAGGATCACTATGAGTAGCAAGTGACTTGATGACACATAATAACAACACCTAAAATTTACTAGAATGATTGTCCTATAGTGAATGTTAAATAATCACTTTTTTAAATGTTCTGATTTTTATTTACATCTTGTTGCTTTTTAATGATCTTATTTGTACAAACTATATTTTGGTTTTATATTTTTTTGTTTTTTATTAATTCACATTGTGTTTCATATGATAATTCTCATACATCGTGTCTTATAAAATTTATCATCCTATTTGAGCCCACTATTACTCCATCTTTTTGATGCAAAATTAATAAGTGCTTCCATCAGTATCCTATTTTTCCAAACAAAATTTTAACTGAAAGATTTCTGATTTAATATAGTTGAAGTTCTGTTGGCATGGTCCTTAGGAATTATGCTGCTAACTCAGAGACCATGCATTTCTGGCAATTTGATCCCATCAGTAAGTAGCTCTTTGGGAGAAGGATGGACAATCTTCTCCAATGTGATTTACAGGCTCAGACATTCACTGTAGGGCCAGCCTTCACTAGTTATGGCTCAATGATAATGAATTTGAGTTTGACTTCCCCCGCCCCGCCTTCAATTTAATGCTTTAAAATGAAAGCACCACAAAGTATCAGGAGCATTGGAAGCCTGAAATCAGAGTTCTGGCCATATTGATTTCTTATGAAGGATCTGATATGGGAAGCCAATACTAGATATTTGAAATAAAAGGAATGCTATTTTAGGGTAGAATTCACCCTGAGGCACCAAGGAAATCCTTCAGGGTTTACGGGATTCTTGCATTGTATTTGCTGACCCCTCCCTCCTGAGTCAAACAGAATGTTTTCAATAGACAGAGCTTGGCTTCATTTGCATTGAATTCTTCTTGTGATTTACTTCCTGATAATTTTCAATAAAGATACAGGGAACCTGGAATGGATCCCTTCAGTCAGACGTGCTGGCCACCTGTTTTTATGCTTTCTGTTTTATCTCATTCCTTGGTAGTCTATCTCATAATTTATAATTATGAAAATACTTTACACTCAGTCTGCAACAATCTGAGAATGTGATTATACCTCTCTCCTAATTTCTTTTTTTTAAAAATAATTTTAATGAACATTTAAAGAGAGTTTGGATTTCCATTCATTCATTGCTGCACTTCTCTACCCGCTCAGCCCTCTCCCCCCACCCCCCATCCTAATTTCTTCTGTTCCTGTCTCTGTTCTTTTTGTAAGGAAAGCATTTATGTTGGTAGGATAAACCTTACTCTAGTTATGACCCATGTTAGCTAATAACATCTTGAAAGACCCAGATTTCAGTAGAAGTCAGATTTACAGCCACCAGCAGTTACTATTGTTGTTGATAGTGTGTGCTGTTGAATTGGAACCAACCCATAGCTGACCCTCCAGCATATTTTCAGAGATAGTAAATCAAATGGGAAGAAATTGCCCATCTTTCTCAGACAGAGCTGGTGTATTAGAGCTGCCATAGGGACTGTAGTGAAGCTTCTTATTAGTAGTGTAACCGAGAGAGTTCCCAAAAAAGATCACCGAGCCATTTAGCCAAATTAACAAAGTTTATTTCAAGTTCGAACCTGGGCTCCCGCGTGCTGACACAGCAGCATTCACCCGAGAGCCCCAAGCTGACACAAGCTTCTACCTTTGTACCTCTGTTACTCCTTTGTCTAGCTATACATGCTATGATTGGCTATCTATAGCAGTTAAGAGTACTATTTTGCTTTTAATTGGTTAGCTATAGCTCAGGGAAAACAGACAGATTCATCCTAGAGAGGGTTAAACCAGGCTACTCCTTGGAGGCAAGGATTCTGGGGCTTCGTCTGACATACTTTGGACATGTTGTAAGGAGAGACAGGTCTTTAGAGAGGGACATCATGCTGGGTAGAGTGGAGGGACAGCACAGGAGGGGAAGACCCTCTATGAGGTAGATTGATTCAGTGACTGGGGTACTCCGGATGAGTGTGTCAGAGGCAATAAGATTGGCACAGGATAGAGCAAGGTTTAGCGCTGTGGTACATAGGGTCGCTATGAGTCACAAACGACTCCACGGCACATGACAACACAAAACCACAAGTTAAACAGTAGGATTCTGGTTTGATTTATGTGAGTATATTTAAAAAAAGGAAAGTGCAAGTGGCAATAGGTAAAATATTTGTGATGAAACTTGTACACATCACTAATTTTAATTTTTGATCATCATCTTCCATAGGCTGAAAACTCAAAAGCTTGAAATTTATTATTATTATTATTATTAAATTATATTGTAATGATTATTCTAACCCTCTCTAAATGTTTTTACCTCTGTTTTTAAATTATTACATGACTTTTCTCATTCCAAAATATGTTGGTGGTTCTTCTTCTCAGTAGTATTTGCTTTTATGCACTTTCTTCAGGTTTCATGCCTTCACTGCCTTAACTTTCTGAGATTTTCTGGTTGTTAGGCTCTTCTACAGAGAGCTCTGGTTGCACAATGGTTAAGCGTTTGGCTGCTAACCCAAGTGTTGGTGCTTCAAATTCATCAGATTCTCTGCAGGAGAAAAATCTGGTGTTCTGGTTCTATAAAGAATACATACTTTTAAGCCCTGTGGGCAGGTCTAGTTTATACTGTAAGGTCACTAGGAGTTGGAATCTGTACTAAGGCACACACAGATTCTTACATAAAGATGACTGAGAAATAGTTTTTGTCTTCAAAGAACTCTCAGTGTGGTGAGAGAGAAAGTCACACCCACCAGGAGGGAAAGGGAACTATAGAAGGCTTCCTGCAGCAAATGATCTGAGACTGGAAAGGAAGAAACGGTCTAACAAGGAAGGGATGGAAGGCTTCATGAAAAAAGAAGATAAAATACTGCAACTCTTCTGTCTTGTGCTGAAAAGGGCATTCCTGATTTTCTTTAATAAACTTTACTTACATCATAAAATCATAAAAAAAGAATCTGCCCATGTTAAATCTTTAGCTCATTTTATAATTTATACTTTAAGAATTATGAGGGGTATAGATAAACAGATTTTTAAAATTCTTATCGTTTACTATTGAAAAAAGTTTAAAAATTCATAAGCAAGCAGATGACAGTTAACAATACGTACTGATAAGAAGATGTGGTCTGGATTTGAGTCACTTAGCCTCCACAGCTCAGTTTTATGTCACGCTGCTTGTTTTACACACCTAGACTCTGGCTGAAGTTATAAGGGGCACACCAGACAAATAAATATGCTGTCTTTATTCTACATCAGGACTGGAGGATTAGAAAATGTCATTTTAAGATTTCTTATTGCTGCTTACAAACTCAACTCATCGCCTTTAAGTAAAGCACAGAGGAGGAGATTTCCCATCTTTTTCTGCACTTTGTTACTTGTTACTGTTGTGTAGTGTAACCCCAGTTTGCCGGTATTAGCAAACAAAAATGGACGACATTTAGTTATTTTATTTTTTATATTTTTTTAAATTGATCATTCATAAGCAATTTGTTTTAGAACACAAATGATAATTGATTACTATAAGTAGTTAATTGCAATTTCTGATCAACTTTTTATATATTTCCTTTCCCTTTACCCAATTGATCTACTGATTGATTTTTAATCTCCTATCCCTCCCTTGCCATGCCTGATAATTATTCAAGAATGATTGTGTAACAATCCAAAAATGATTCTTTAGATTTTATGACAGTAGCCTTATACCATTATGGTCCTTTTAAAACTCATTTGTTTCCTTATGTTCTCTAGATTGCAATACTGTGCAGCATTTTTTTAATTTTTCATTTTGTTCTAGTGTTGCCTTGTACTCCATTTTATGAATGTATCATAGTTTTTTTTTTTATTATTTCATCTGTTCATGTATAGCTGGTTTGTTTTGATCCTATACTGTAAATAATGCTACAATGAGCCTAGAAATGCCTGTTACCTGCTTATCTGAGGATTCTTCTATGAGATTACTGTATCAAATGATATTTCTGTTTTCAACTTTCTAAAAAAGTCACCAAACTGCTTTCCATAGTAGTTGCACCATTTTATATTCCTACCAGCAGTATGGGAGTTCTATTCTCCCTATACCATTTCCAGCATTTGTTGATTGTTGTTTTATTGAATATTGTTTTAGTGTTGGGTGAGACGGCATCTAATTGGTTTGAAAGCAGGACAATCTCCTCCTTTGTGATTAACAGTTTCTGAAAACCTGCTGGAGAGTCAGCTATGAGTTGATTGCTGCTGAAGGGCACATAATAACTGTAGCTAAAGAGGAAGCTCTGTTTGTCTAGTAGCAAGAAGCTATACAGTAAACCCGAAGGCAAATGGTTTAAGTTAACCAACTGCTGCATGAGAGAAAGAAGAACAATTTCCTCTCTTGTAATTGACAGTGGAAATCTGCTGGAGGGTAAGCTATGAGTCAAATCTGGCCCAATGATGCCTAACAACAATAAGAAAAATAACTAATGAAATTGAAAATGTCTTCATATGTTTGTATGCTACTTGAATTTCTTCTTTGGTGAAATATCTTTGCATTTCCTATGCCCATTTTGCAATTGAGTTTGTCTTTTTCTTGTTAAGATGTCAAAGTTTACTATAAATTTTAGAGATGAGTCCCTTGTCAGATATGTCACTGTAAAATATTCTTCCAGAATATTTACTATCTTTTCATTTGTTTGGAGAAATATTTGAATGTTCCTAAGGATTTAACTTTTATGAGATAACAATCTTGTTTGTTCCACTGATCATCTATTTCCACTTATATGTCATAGTCCATTTATGTCGTAGGTTATTGATGCTGTGTGCTGTCAAGTCAGAACCAATGCATAGCTTACCTTACAGGGGATCTTCAGAAGCAGAAAATGGCATGAGAGGGGATTTTTCATCATTCTCTCATGAATCTGCTGGTGGATACAAATTATGTGCCTTTGGATTGGCAGCACAGCTCCTTACCACTGGACCACAAGACTGGAGTTCCTAACTTCATTCTGGTTATTTTGGTTTTGATTTTGCTTTTTTAAATGAACTTTTTAGTAGTAGGTTTTATGCTAATATCCTATATCTTTCTTCAGTTACTTTTTCTATATAGTGTGAAGTTTGAATCTTGTTTTAATTTTATGCAAATAGATATCCAGTTTTCCCAGCAATATTTGTTACAATGTCTGTTTTTGTTTGTTTTTTTTTTGTTTGTTTGTTTTTGTGTGTTGTTTTTTGTTTTTGTTGTTTACATTTAATGGAGTTCATCTCTTCGCCAAAGGTTTGATATCCTTAGATGGAGGAGCTTATTTCTGGGTTCTCAGTTCTGTTTCATTGGTCTATGCATCTATTCCTATACTTTCTATGTCTCTGTACCAAGTTGTTCTGATTACTGTATTGAGATTAGGTATTGAGATCAGGAAGTGCACAGCTTCTTACTTTGCTTTTCTTCTAGAAAAAAAAAGCTTTGTTATCCTGGGTTGAATCGTTCCTTTCCATATAAATTTAGTGACTACTTTCCTCCATCTCTTGGAAAAATGTTGATAGAATCTGGATTGGGATTCATTATGGCTATAGGGTGATTTGGTGGTTGTTTGCCCTTAAGTCAGAACTGACTCATGGTTGACCTTCCAGTAGATTTTCTGAGGCTGTACTTTACATGGGAGGATATTTTCCAACCTCTTCTTAGTGCAGCTGGTGCATTCAAGGGATACATTGGGATGGCTGCCTCTGAGTTTTAGCAACTTCACAAAGGAGAACTATCCCCATCAACAATATTAATAACACATGATCAATTCCCATGAGGTCAGATATGTCTGCTATGCTCCTATACCTCTTTATACTCATCTCAACAATAAAACTCACTGGTTTACTGGGTTCACAATCTGATGTGATAGCTTACAAACCACACAGAATCATATTGCATATGTCAAATGGTTATAATCCAGGTAAGTAGCAGATATAGTCAGAATGGCTTCCAAAATGTACTCAAAAACACTACAGTCTTGAGCCTCATGGCGTTAGGCCAGTGCTCCAAAGTTTAAGTCCTGCAAATTATACCTAGTCACATTTGACTAGCAAACTGGATAATGGTTCTTAGTCCAGAATCTGTTAGTATAGCAGTCTGCTGTATGTGTAGCTAAAGCAAGAATTTCTGGTCCTGAGGGGCATCCTACATTCTCTCACTTCTTCTTTGCTGGCAGGAAAGGTTAAATTCTCCTGCTGCTGCATGGCTCAAGTTAACAGGGAGACAAATTCCCTTGTAAATTGATAAGATTAGTCAATTCACTTATGAATTGATAAGACTAGCCAAACCCCTGGTGAACTGGTAGATAGCCAGTCCCCTGTGGAAGGCTAACACGCCCATTCACATATTTCCACCCATTTACATGGCAAAGCTAAATAACTGCTAAGAAAGTCATATTGAAAGATAAACTCCACAAGTTTATAGCATAAATCTTTACTCATTAGGTCACCAATTGTCATTTCATAATGTTAAGTCTTCTGATCCATTGTTGTTGTTGTGTTTATGTACCTTTGACTCAAAACAACTCATAGCTAACCCTCCAGTGGGTTTTCAGAGGCTGTGAAGTGCAAAGGAGGCGATGACCTATCTTTCTACCTCAAAGCACCTGGTAGATTTAAACTTCTTTTCTTTAGATTGACAGCATAACTCCTTACCTACTCTATCGTATATTCCTTTTATGTACTTCATTTTGTGAATTATTACTATAAATATTTTCTTTCTTTTCAGAGTTTTCTTTATAACTGTCACAAAATTAGATTTTTTTTTGTCAATTGTAGCCTGTTGTTTTGTTGAATTGTTCAATTAGAGCCACTAATTCTTTGCTGAAGTGTTGAGATTTTTCTATAGTGAACTTTTGACAGCAAACTTTCCCAATGCTTTGTTGTTGTTGTTTTGTTGTTAGGTGCCATCAAGGAGAGTATGACCCATAGAACAACAGACCCTATGAATAACAGGTATGAACCCTCTGTCCTGTCCTGTGCTATCCTTATACTTCCTGACACACTAGAGCCCATTGCACCGTTAAAATCCATCTGGTCTTCTCCTCCTTTGATGACCCTCTACCTTTCCAAGCATCATGTCCTTCTCCAAGGAATATCCCCTTCCTGCAATATGTTCAAAATATGTGAGGCAAAACTTCATCATCTTTGCCTCCAGAGAACACACTGGTTACATTCTCTCCAAGATGTATTTGTTTGTTTTTTTGGCAATTCATGGGATATTCAGTTCTCCTCATCTCCAACACCACAGCTCAAAGGCATCAATTCTTCTTCTCTCATCCTTCTTAATTTTCCAGCTCTCAGATGCATAGTAAGTGATCAGAAAGACCATGGTCTGATTCAGGTGCACCTTAGTTCTGAAACTGACTTCATTACTCCTCAATAATTTGGACAAGTACCTAACTACAGACTTTCCCAGTGCAGTGTCTCTCCTAATTTCCTGACTGCTGGTACCACTGGTGTTAATTGTGGTCCCAAGTAAGAGGAAGTTGTGCACAGTTTCAATTTTTACTCCATGTATCATGATGTTGCCTGTTGGCCCAATGGTGAAATATTTTGTTTTCTTGGTGGTGAGATGCAATCCATATTAAAGGAAGTATTCCTTAATCTTCTTCAATGAGTGCTTCAAGTTCTCTTCAATTTCAGCAAGGAAGGTTGTGTCATTTGCATAACTCAGGCTATTGATGAGTCTTCCTTCAATTTTAATGCCATATTCTTCTTCACAGAGTCAAGATTTTAGAATAATTTGCTCAGCATGCAGGGTTGTTCCTTGAAAAAAAAGACAGCTTTCTTAGAAAAGCAGAAGGTCAATGAAAGAGAGGAAGAGCGTCAATGAGAGGGATTAATACAGTGACTGGAACAATTGGCTTGAGTATGTCAGAGATAAAGAGGATGGCACAGGATAGGATAGGGTTCAGGTATGTTACTCACAGGATCACCATGAATCATATATGACTTTTTGGCATCTAACAGCAGCAACAACAAGGAACACAATTCATCATATTTCAATTTCAGATTTAAAATAACAAATGTGTATTTAGTATAAGTATCTCATGCGGAAGACACAACCCTGCTTGCTGAAACTGAAGAGGACCTGAAGCGCCTGCTGCAGAGCATCAAGGACTGCAGCCTACAATATGGATTGAGGCTCAATGTCAAGAAGACCAAGATTCTCACCACTGGACCAATTGGCAGCATCAGGATGGATGGTGAAGAGATTGAGATTGTACGCAGCTTTAGTTTGCTTGGCTCCATAGTCAACAATCTTGGCACCAACAGCCAGGAAATTAAAAGACACATTGCCATGGGAAAGTCTTCTGTTATGGACCTCTCCAAAGTACTGAAGAGCAATGGTGTCTCTCTGGAGACTCAGGTGCGTCTGATATAGGCCATGGTCCTCACAATCACTTGTTAAGCATTAGAGAGTTGGACAATGACCAGGGAGGATAGAAGGAGAATTGATGCCTTTGATCTTTGGTGCTGGAGAAGAGTATTGAGAATACCATGGACTGCTAGGAAAACAAACAGATTTGTCCTGGAAAGGGTTAAACCGGGTGGGTCCTTTGAGGCAAGGATTCTGAGGCTCAGTCTAACATACTTTGGACATGTTGTGAGGAGAGATCGGTCCTTAGAGAGGGACATCATGCTTGGGAGGGTGGAGGGACGGTACAGGAGAGGAAGGCCCTCTATCAGGTGGATTGATTCAGTGACTGGGATAATTGGGATGGGAGTGTCAGAGACAGTGCAATTGGCACAGGACAGAGTGGATTTTAGGGCTGTTGTTCATAGGGTCACTATGAGTCACAGGCGACTCGGCAGCACATAATAACAACAACAACAACATCTCATGTTAGTTGGTTGGTATCAACTTGATTCTTACTCTTGGCAATCCTACATGTGTAGCAGAAATCCAACATGGAACTTTTACAACTGTGGGGCTTTTTTTTTTTTTAAAACAGACTGCCAGGCTGGTCCTCCAAGGAACTTATGTCTTCATACTAGCAATTTTTGTGTTATTAGTTGAGCTTCCTAAGGGATTTAATAAATTTCTATCAAGTAATATTTAGAATATGTTTATATTAGAGCTAGGGATTTTGAACATTTCTTCATGTGCTTGTTGGCCATCTGAATGTCTTCTATGGTGAAGTGTCTGTTCATATCCTGTGCCCATTTATCAATTGGATTGTTTACCTTTATCTTGTGTGGTGCTCAAGTATTTTATACATTCTAGATATAAGTTCCTTATCTGACATGTCATTACCAAATACTTTTTCCCAGTCAGTAGCTTTCCTTTTTACCCTGTTGGAGAAGTTTTTGGAGTGCATAGAGATTTGATTCTTAGAAGGTCCCATTCATCTATTTTATATTCTCCTGGTTATAGATTTTTCAGGATACTTGGAAGACTGTTTATGTTGTGGATTAGGACTACTAGAGTTCTTCCAAGCTTTTCTTTAATGAAATTCATAGTCCTTGGTTTTAGTCCTAGGTCTATGATCCACCTTGAGTTGGTTTTTATCTTTGGAGAGATGCAAACCAAAACAACTATGAGATATCATCTCACCCCAGTAAGAATAGCAACATTTAAAAGAATAGCAAGCAACAAATGCTCACAGGGTTGTGGAGAAACTGTAACCCTTATTCACTGTTGGTAGAAGTGTCAAATGCTGCAACCACTGTGGAAGGCAGTGTGGTGCTTTCTCAAAAAGTTGCAAATAGAAATATCAATTGACCCAGCAATTCCGCTACTGAGAATATACCCCAAAGAGACCATAACTGCCACCCAATCAGATATATGCACACCCATGTTTATCGTGGCTTTGTTAATGATAGCAAGGAGTAGGAAACAACCTAAGTACCTATCAACAAAAGAATGGATAGAGAAGCTGTGATATATTCACACAATGGAATAGTACACTGCATTGAAAAACAAGGAACTCCGGCAATATTATTTAAAATGGGTGACCCTAGAGGACATTACACTGGGTGAAATATCTTAATCAGAAAGGACAAATATTGCATAGTGCCACTGTTATAAAACAGGACTGGCATCGAGGTTGGAGGGAGACTGAGAAAGACGGGATAAATAATGTATACTGCATTGAAACAGATGAGGGAGAAAACTGTTTAAAAGGGATATGTGATTAGGTATTATTGTCATAACAGGAGTCCAGAGAGAAGGCTACATAGTGGAGTGGACCTGGGAGGAAAGTTGTAAAACAATGGGGGACCTTATCTTTTACTTTTTAAAGAGAAGCGTGTACTGAGAGGTGATGGGTGAGCTGGGAGAAAAGTTCAACAATGAATGAATGGAAATCCGAAGTCTCTGTAACTTTTCATTAAAATTAATAAAAAAGAAAGTTAAAAAAAAGTCCTAAGAAAACCCTGTGAAGGGTAGTTGTACGCTGACAACATGGGGCCACCATAAATCAGAGACAACTGCATGGCAATAAAAAGTATGATTTTGTCCTAGAGAAAAAAGAATATATTTATATTAAAAAAGAATCCATTTTTTCTCTGAAATTCAAATGTGTTTGGACATCCTGCATTTACTTGGTGGATCCAGATAAGTGTTTATAGCAGAAATCACTTAATTGCCCATACTATGGCTCATTGTGGAAGGAGGAGTGGCGTCCACTTCCATAATAGTTTGCCTCCGGAAACCCTGTGAACCTGGAGAGAGGATGAAAGGTACCCAAGCGTCAAGGACTCTCCTTCATAGGGTCACTATGAGTAGCCTGTGAATCGACGGCACTTAACAGCAACAACAACATGGCTCATTACTTGAAATTTTATCTTCTAAGAGCATCTTCCATAGAGAGCTCATTACTGTGGCTTTGATTTTGACATACAATGTTCTTATAGGACAAGTTAGCAAGTTCCGGTGCCCAAGGAGTAAATAATTGCACTGCCAAAGCAAAGGCAGATGGCTCAAATCCATCTGAGAGGGAAATATAAGCAATCTCTTCCCAAGTGATTTACCATCTTTAGAAAACTATTAGAAAGTTAACTATGGGTCAGTTTTGACTCAAAAGCACATAAAAACAACAACAATAAAGCACAGAGTTAAACAATTGCATAGGGTTTCCAAGGCTATAATCTTGACTAAGATTGCTAAATCGTTATCCTGCAGAGTAGTTGGTTTTGAATAATTGCTATTTAGATGAGCAGTTGAGCTTTTAACTTTCTGCCACCAAGGACTTCTTTCAATAGAGAAAGGCCACTCCAAACTGGAAACTAGCAATGAATGTACCTGCCACTAACATGGGAAAGACAGTAGTGAGCAAAACTGTACAAACAGAAATGATATTCCTTAAGAAAGAGCGTTCCTATTTCATTTTGCCCACAGATGTTTCACCTCTACACAAATTGTGCTTTTGAAAAATACAAGAAATGGCTTAAACTAGAGACTATTACAGGCATGCCTTAGGTATATGGGTTTGGTGCAAATATCACAATAAAATAAGACATTCAACTTTGTTTTGTTTTCCAGTGCGTATAAAAGTTATGTTTATACTCTCTCATAGTATATTAAGTATATGCAATAGCATTATGAAAATGTTAGAAATCTTGCAAGCATTATCAGAAAGTGACACAGAGATAGAAAGTGAGCACATGTGGGGTGGGGGAAGTGGCACCAACAGGCTTGCTTAATGTAGAATTGCCACCAACCTTCGATTTTTAAAAAGATCATTATCTGAGAAGCACAATAAAGTGAATTGCAATAAAATTAGGTCTTCTTGTAGTGAAGACATACTTTCCAAGATTCTCTCGCCTATTACAAGAACAGAATAAGCCAAAAACAGACATGCGGTTGAAATGGAAGTAAAATATCCTTTCCTAAACTAATGGATAGAAAAGCTTGGAAAATTTCACATAGGAGATGCTGTTGCATTATAGTGCAAAGCTTTGAATTTGGATGATTTTAGTCTAGGCTAGTAAGCAAGTGTAAGAACCCTGAAATATTCTTCTTGACCTCTGGCAGAGTGCAATTGTTGAGAGAAGTGTGAGTCACAGCTACAAAGACACTTTGCCAGGGACAAGTTTCAGAGTGGCCTAAATCATAGGGGCGGAACCATACACTAAAGACCACAGGAACAAAGAAAAATTTAATCAAAGAGTGTCATTATGTACCCCACCAGTGGGTGTGGCTACGTGGCAGTGAGAATCTTTACTTGAACATGACCTAACTTTAGGGTTCAGCTGACCTTTAAGTTTCTGAAGATGTTTAAGTACAAAAAGAAGAAAGTCTATATTCACCTATCACCCTGAGCAAAGACTTAGCAGGTGAAACCACAGGTGTTTTACTCAAAAGAACATGAGGAGGAAGGCTTGTATCAGTTAAATGTTTCATTTGTTCCTGATAAAAATCTCTAGCCAAGGATGTTTCTAGACTTTTATAGATTTTCTTACAGTATTCAGAATTTGAAAGAAACTCTGCTATTACTATAAAATCTTAGATATTTATACTTCATGCAAGTAAGCCTAATAATTGTAAATATATACTATAAACACCATCTCGTATATATTGTGCCTGATGCCCGACTAGTCTTTGAAGAAGGACGTCATAATTGGAAGGGTAGAGGTCAGCTCAGGAGAGGAAGGTCCTGGATGAGATGGATTGACATGTTACTATGGTAATAGGAGCCAGTGTACTGGAGACAGTGAGATTGGCTCAGGACAAGGCAGGTTCAGCGCTATTGTTCATACAGCTGCTATGAGTCATATTCCACTCCACAGCACATAACATCAACATTATACAATACAATCCCAAATGTAGTTGGGTAAATACATGAATGCTTTTATCAATAGTTTATTGCTACAGCCTTTTATGAATTGTGTTGAAATGATTGTATGCCCTACTTGCTCTGTTTTTTGTGTAAAGAATGTTCTCAAATATGCAAAGACTCTGAATATTATACAATACCCTTTTGGATTTCAAGAGAGGAAACAAAAGAAAAGCTAAAAAAAGGAATTATCATATCAAAGGATTTCCATAGACCTACCAAGTAAACATTTTACTAGGTCTAAACAATTATCATAGATATGATATGTTCATGTAAATGTTTTAAAAATATTTTGTCACTAAATTACAGTGAAGTTGACAAGAATTAAAGGAAAGGACAGAGAGAAAAAGAAAATGTGGGATCAAATGAGGGCTTCCTTTTGGGTATTGACAATCAGAGAAAGATAGAAGTGTATTTATAAAAATATTAAATTAACTTTTTATATCTTCATGCTTTATCTCAATAAAAATGACATCATATAGCAAAGGTTATATTAGAAGGGCTGAAAAGAGAGATGTTCAAAATGCTATTGGATATTGAACATAGTTGATACTTATGGTGTATATATATATATATATACATATGTAATAACATCTGCATACTCTTCTGGCTTTGGCAACAAAGCAGTTTAAATTTTCTTTCTTATTTAGTTAATACTGCTAAATTAGAAACCCCACAAATGATTGACCTTAACAAATGAAAAATTATTTTCTCACCCAAACTAGTGATGATTCAGGTGCTTAAATTCAAGGTGCAAGTCTTAGTAAAAGTGGGAAAGGATGGGAAATCTCCACCCGTGCGATCAACTGCCTCTGAAAACCCACTGGAGGGTCAGCTATGGGTCGGTTCCAACTCGATGGTAAACAACAGCAGCAGTATTCTTGGTAAAAGACTTTTTCTCTTTTACTCTGGAGGAAAGTCATTGTCTCTTTGAGCTTCTACTCCTGGGCTATCTTCATGTGCTTGGTATTTCTCTTCCCCTGTTTCTGCGTTTATTTTAACATCGTTTCTATCTTGAGGGAACTCTGGTGACTTAATCTGCAGGAAACTGTGCTGCCAACTCCAAGGTGGTGCTTTCTCTTTACCATTTGAATCCATGCTGCTCTGAAAGAACATAATGGTCAATGCCCTCCTGTGAGATTTACAGCCTCTGAAATTCCTCTGGAAAGTCATTGATGAGTCTCTTTTGCAACAACAATTAGTGAAGGAGTGTTTTATATGTCAGGAAGATTTACTCAAGATACAATTGATACTTTTTCTTTCTCACCGCTTTCAAGTTGGAACTGACATATTGCTGATCCTCAAGTGAGTTTTCAGAGGCTATAGATTGGACAGGAAGAGATTGTTCATATTTCTCCCATAGAGCATTTGATGGATTCAAATGCCTGCCTTTGTGTTGGCAGCATGATTCACTAGCTATTAGGCCACCAGAACTCCTTATGCTCTTTGATAATCCTGTCAAATTAACATAACAAATGCAATCTGTTCCTATTTAGGATTATAGCTACAGATACAGAATTATAGCAATCCATGATATTCCCATTTTCACAGTCAAAATTTATGTCCTTGCATCATATAAAACAGTCATCACATAATGCACAAAATCTTAAATGAACTCCAAGCACATCTCATGTTCTGAATCATCTAGATCAACTGTTGGCAAAATTTAGCCATATTCCATCCTGGGGAAAAATTTTATTTTAAAACCTGTGAATTCTAGAATATGTTATTTTTTTCTGAAAGTAAAATGATGGAATAAGCTTAAAATAGTGTTGTTACAAATGGCAGGAATTAATGAGGAAGAAATGATTATGGGAAGCAAGCAGGTTTAAAATCCAGAAGGACAATTAAACGTTTGCTTTCAAGGTGTGAAAATAATCTTCTGTTCTCTAGGAAATGACTTTGCCCTCCAGACTCAGGGTGAGGGATTGTGGTTGGAAACCCCTTAGTTGGTAGGTTCAGCTTTACCTTAGAGATCCACTGGAACAGGGCCTCTGCTCCCTCAGAGAGACCCTAACCCCCTCACCCTGGCAAGCCACCTCCTGGGCATAGTAGTACCGTTCCTCAGCTTTCCTCCTCCTCCTATTTCCCTGCCACACCTTAGTGGTAGCTCTATATGGCTCTGCTCATTTGATGAAGATCTCTTTGAAATCTAAAAGGCTAAAGGATACTCCACCCTTATATCCAGGAGACAGTGGCCTCACCCTTTGAAACCAGAATACCCTACTTTCTGCATTTCTTCCAACAATTCTGCTGCCCTCCAGAAATGATCCTTTTTATTTTTTTATTGAAGGACAACAGATGTAGCCATTTGGTCTATTTTCTGACTGTAGAATTCCAAGAGGCAAACAGTGTTCTCTTTGTTCACTCTTTCTGTGTCCCCTTCAGTCTAAGCTATTGAGTTTTCTGCTATGGTAGACTTTTAAGTCAGTAAATCACGGGATAACTCTTTAACAAAATATTTTCTAACCATGTCCTTGGTTTGACTGGTAGAATTTTTCAGATTTTAAGTTTTATTTTCATTTTTCACAAGAGTCGTTGGTTCAATTATTTCAAAGTAGGCCTCTGAACTAATCTTCCCAGTTCAGTCATGACTAAGGAAGCTCAAAGATAGAGTCACACCACTTGATTATGAAGCCTGACCATACCACTTTGATCACGAAGTTTTCTCTTGTACCAGTAATCTAATTCCATGTACTGTGAAGTCATCTACAACTCATAGCAACTTTATGAACAACAGAACCTTACCATAACCTGCGATATCCTTATGATTTCCAGTGTTCTCTAGCCCATTGTTACTGTGGCATTCTGTCTTTTTGAGGGTCTTCCTCTGTTTCCTTGACTCTCAAGCTTTCCTAGTATGATATACTTTGCCAAAGATTGATCCCTCCTTAAAACATACCCAAATTGTGTCAGGTGGTGCTACTTCCTTCGAGACAGATATGTTTGTTCTTTTGGCAGTGCGTTAAATATTCCATATTCTTTATTAATACCATAATTCATTTATTGAACAGCATATTGTAGTGTTGTTGTTGTGTGTGGTCAAGTTGGAACCAACTCATAGATGCGGAGGGTTTTCTTACTTTTTTTATATATGAAAAGCTTATTTATCCACACAAAATACACAGTGAAAAGGGAAAATAATATTTTAATATGTACTGTGACATGGATGAATTTTGAAAAGATTGTTAGATGTCTTCAAGTCCACTATGACTCTATCTTATGAGCAACAGATATAAGCTTGCCCTTTCCCATATCAATCTTACCATTCTTTCATGCTCAAGATAATTTTGGTAACCACTGTGCCAACCCATCTCATTGAGGGTCTTCCTCTCTTTCTCTGCCTTTATAACTTTCCCAGGATATCTCTTTCCAAGAACTTGTTTCCCTTAAAAACATGTCCTAAATAAATGAGACAAAGTTTAACATTCCTTGCCTCCTAAGAACACTCTGTTTGCATAAATCTCCAATACAGTTTTGTTTGTTCTCCCCTCCCCCTCAGTTTTCATAGTTTCCTCTTTACACTGTTTGTGATTTGTATTGTATAACTTAGTTTTTTTCAGAGGCTGTAAATTACCTGGGAAGGGACTGTTTCTCTTTCTCCTACAAAGCAATGAGTGGGTTCAAACCTTGTGCCTATGGGATTGCAGAATACTTTCTTAGCACTGGGCCAGTGGAATCAGGAAGGCTCTTGAAAGGACTCACTATGCCTCTTCTGAATCTTCTATTATAAAGCTTGGATTGCTCACATTTTGGTTTCCTTTACAGATTACCCAAAATACAAAATTTCATTTCTGTTACATTTTTATGCTGTCAATCATTAAAAAACCAGGTCAAAGTTTGCTTTAAATATTAAGTAGGAGTTGTACATATCCTAGAACATGGATGCTCTAACCTGCAGACTGCCTTTATCACATTTTATCTTAGTTATCTTGTGCCTTAATAACAGATTTTTAAATTTTTTTCAAATGGTAGCTCTAACAGATGTTGTTGTTCTTGTTATGTGCTTTCAAATTGCTTGCAACTCTTAGTGACCCTAAGTTCAAAGCTCTGAACCCTTCTCTATCCTGAGCTAAATTTACCATCTCTGACACACCTATCACATTACCCCAGTCACTTTATCAATCCATCTCATTGAGGGTCTTCCTCTCTTGTGCTGTCCCTCCATCTCCCAAACATGATGTCCCTCTCCAAGTACTGGGTCCCTCCTTGCAAAATTCCCTAAGTATGTAAGACTCCTTGCCTGCAGGGAGCAGCCTGATTTTACCCTCTTTAGAAAAAACCTGTTTGTTCTCTTATTGTTGTTGTTGTTATGTGCTGTCGAGTCGCTTGCGACTCATAGCGACCCTATGTACAACAGCCCTAAACTCCGCGCTGTCCTATG
>NW_006399773.1:23697471-23702917 GCF_000299155.1 Elephantulus edwardii
GCGTTCCGTTTCTTCCTTAACAATATCTAATTTTCCTACATTCATGGTTCTCACATTCCATGTCCCAATCACCAGTGTGTGCTTACAACTGTTCCTCTTCCTTTGTATTTCCATACTTGAAAATTCAACCTCCTTTGCCGTTTCTGTTTTCTAAATGTGTTCTCTTATTCCATAGTATATTTTTCTCCAGCACCACAGCTCATAGGCATCAATCCTGTTTTTACTCCTAGTTTTTGTCCTGATTTCTGATGCATTGCAAGAAATTCTTAAGATTGTGACCCATATCAGGCACACCTTGATCCCCAGACTGACATTTTTGCTCATCAGTACTCTGGACAGGTCCCTGACAGCGGAATTTTCCAATGCACTTTATCTTTTGATTTCCTGGCTGATGGTACCATGAATGTTCATTGTGAAGCAAACCAAACTGAAGTTATTAACAATCTCAATCTCTTCACCATCTATCATGATGTTACCAATTGTCCCAGTGGCAAGAATCTTAGTTTTCATGATGTTGAGCTTCAATCCATATTGAAAGTAGCAATGTTTGACTATCTGCAGCAAATGCTTCAGGTCTTCTTCAGTTTCAGCAAGCAAGGTGGTATCATCTGCATAACATAGATTAATGATTATTCTTTCTCCAAACCTGATACCACTTTCCTCCTCATTGAGCCCAGTCTCCTGGATTATCTGCTCTGCATATAGATTGAAAACATATTGAGAAAGGACACATCAGTAGTGTATGCCATCCTGATTTTGAACCATAACAGTGTTTCTGTTCTGACAATTTCCTCCTTTTCCAAGTATAGGTTTCACATAAGCACAATCAAGTGATCTGGAATTTCCATTCTTCTCAGAATTAGCCACAGTTTGCTGTGATCCACACAGTCAAATGCCTTTGCATAGTTCACAAAGCACAAATAGACATTCCTCTGGTACTCTCTGTTTTTGGCTAAGATCCATCTAACATTAACTATAGTATCCCTGGTACCATGGCCTCTTCTAAACCCAGCTTGCACAACTGATAGTTCTCTGTGGATGTGCTGTTCCAGTCATTTTTGGATAATTTTCAGCAGAATCTTGCTTGCATGGAATATTACTGATATTATTTTATAAAAATTAATTTTTTTCACAGTTTAGTATACTAGACATCTCAATTCAAGGTTTTGACCCTAAGAGTAGGCTCTTTCTTTGTCACTTTTGTAAAAGGTGTGGTTTCAAGGACCTTGACAATGACTTTCGAGTGAGAAGGAACTTAAAATTGGTGTATATAAAACAAACATTATGGAATTGGTCAAATTTTCCCTTTCCCTCTAAGTTCATTTGAACAGATTCAGCAGCAAAAGTGGGGGTATCACAATCAGCAAGAAAGAACCAGGAAGTGCAGTGAATTTCCTTCAGGGCAAGAAATAAATGTGCCTAATCAGAATGGGTTGGCTTCTCCCAGGGTTTCTGCTACTTTTCTTTGGCAGAGGTAGCATGGTGGTGAAAGCACAGGAATTATGGCAAGCTTTTGGAGTCGAGTGCTTTTTTGGGCTTGTGTTTGACTTGCAGGTTTGCTCTGTCCCCAGGAGCAAGGAAAGCCAGGCTTGGCCTAGGGTTTAAGGCAGGAGGTGGCTTTAAGCCCCAAAGGGAGTGGGGAGAGGCGGCAGCCATGTTCTTCCTGGTTGGCTCCTGCCAGGGTTTCTGGCATCCACTTCCATAATAGCTTGCCTCCGGAAACCCTATGAAGCTGGAGAGAGGATGAAAGACACACAAGCATTGAGGACTGTCCTTTATAGGGTCACTATGAGTCTCCTGTGACTTGATGACACTTAACAACAACAACAGCAGCAGTCAGAATGGGATCTACACAGGAGAAACAGTGTTGTCAGCAGGGAATCAGAGACCAATGTAAAATAGAACTGCCTTAGAATGCTGTACCACAGATATAAAACCAGGGGCCATCAATCAAGCTTGCTAAAGAAAGATACCATAATTGGCAGGGCTAAGAACGCTTTGTAATACTGACCAAAGCCATGAAGTTCAGCAGCCTGAGAGAGCACACTTGAGAAGCTGTCCGCACTAAGGAATTGTATTCCTTGACCCTTATAAATCCCTTAATCAAGACTAATTTTGTGAGATCTGAGTGGTCATTGCAATGGATTTCACATCTAGCAGAGCAATAAGATTGTTGTTAGAATTAATAGAAGTAGGTTTAAAAACACAGGAGACTATGTTGTGTGACCTTATAGGAACCGATTTGTAGAGTGGATATTGTCATAGAGACAGTTTCTTTATATGGAGTTGATAGAGATCATATTCCACTATCCTCATTTTGTCTAAAATTCAATTCAGATATTAGAATAGATTCTAAAAATTACGTTAAAGTGCCAAGAGCCAAAGCAAAGGGAAAACATGCCTAATTATAAGAGCTGAATGGAAGATTTCAAAGAGCAGCTCCAGAAGGTAGAACAAAGTATTATAGCAGTATTTACAAAGGGCTGGAATTGGAGAATAAAAAAGGAAGAACTCGCTTTGCATTTCTCAAGCTGAGAGAACTAAAAAACAATTTTAAGTCTTGAGTTGCAATATTGAAAGATACTATGGGCAATCTTTTGAATGATCCAAGAAGCATCAAAAGAAGGTAGGTGGAATATACAGAATCACTGTACCAAAAACAACTGACACTGAAACATTTCAGGAGGTACCATATAAACAGGACCCAATGGTAATGAAGGAAGAAGTGGAAGCTGTATTAAAGGCAATGGCAAAAAATAAGACCCCAGGTACCAATGGAATACCAATTGACTTGTTTCATTTGAAAGATGCATCCCTGGATGTGCTCACCAGTCCATGCCAGGAAATTTTGAGGACAGCTGTCTGGGCAACAAATTAGAAGATGTCTACTTTGTTCCCATTCTCAAAAAAAGTGATCCAACCAACTATGGAAACTACTGAACAACATCATTAATATAATATGCAAGCAAAATACTGCTGAAATCATCCTAAAATGGATAGCACAGTACATAGGTCACTGACAGAAGTTCAAGTAGGATTTGGAAGGGGTCATGGTACTAGGGATATTGCTGATGTCAGATGGATCCTGGCTGGCAGTAAAGAATACCTGAAGAATGTCTATTTATGCTTTATTGACTATGCATAGGCATTTGATTGTGTGGATCATAATAAGTTATGGCTAACATTGAGAAGAATTAGAATCCCAGAGTACTTAATTGTGTTCACGTGAAACTTATACCTAGAATAGGAGGCTTTGAGAACAGAGCAAGGGAACATTACATGGTTTAAAATTAAGAAGAGAGTGTGTCAGGGATGTATTCTCTCTTCATACCTATTCAATATGTATGTAGAAGAAATTGTTCATGAAGCTGCACACTGTGAAGAAAAATACGTCGTCTGGATCAAAGGGAAGCTCATCAATAACCTGCATTATGCAAATGACACAATCTTGTTTGCTGATAGTGAGGTGAAACTGGAGCGCTTGTTGCAGAAGATCAACGAATACAGCCTTCAATATGTCTTGCATCTCAATGTCAAGAAAACAATAGGCAGCATTATGATAGATAAAGATTGCAATCATCAACAACTTTATCTTACTTGAATCCATAATTAACACCCTTTTAACCCGCAGTGAGGAAATCAGAAGACTTTTACTGAGCCCATTTCTGCAGTCACTGTGTCATTTTATCTTATTAAGGATCTTCCTTTCTTTCTGACAAACCGTCTTTCCGAGGATGATAATCCTTTCAGGGATCAGCTCTCTTTTTAACACCTCCAAAATGTGAGAAGCAAAGCTTAACCACCATTGCCTCTAAGACACACTCTGGCTATACTTTTTCCAAGACATGTTTGTCTGTTCCTTTGGTAGTCCACAGGGTATCCAATGCTCTTCTCCAACACCATGGCTTGAAGGCATCAATTCTTCTCTGGTTTTCTTATTCACTGTCCTGCTCTCACATGCATAGCAAGTGATTGAAGTATTATGGCGTGAATCAGATGTGTATTAGATTTCAAACTGACATCATTGTTCTTTAGTATTTTAGAAAGTTCACTGACAGTGGACTTACCTAAAACAATATTGTCTCCTGATCATCTGACTGCTGCTTCTGACTTCTGGTACTAATGATTTTTATTGTAGATCTAAGTAAGAAGAAATCATTGACATTTTTGATACTTTTTCATCTATTATGATGATGTCTATTGGCCCAATGTTAAGGATTTTTGTTTTCTTGGTGTAAGGCATATTGAAGGCTGTAGTCTTTGATCTTTTGCAGCAAGTGCTTGAAGTCTTCCTCAAATTCAGCAGGAAAGGTTGTGCCGTCTGAATAACTCAGGTTGTTGTTGAGTCTTCCTCTGATTCTTATGCTACGTTGTTCTTCATGGAGCCCAGCTTCACTAATTATTTGCTCAGTATTAAATAAGTATGGAGAAAGATAGAATGTATGGAGAAAGATTAAATAAGTATGGAGAAAGGATAAAATCCTCACACACACCATTCATGACTTTAAGCAAAATATTATACAGAAGTATACAAAGAGTTGGAGTCTGAGAATAAAAAGGGAAGAACTTGGTTGGGATTTCTCAAGCTGAAAGAAGTAAAAAACAAATTCAAGACTCAAGTTGCAATATTGAGAGATGCTGTGGGTAAAATCTTTAATGATAAAGAAAGCATCAAAAGAAGATGGAGGAAATACACCAAATCACTTTACCCAAAAGAATTGGTCAAAACTGAAAAATTTGCGGAAGTACCATATGAACAAGAGGCAGTGTTGACAAAGAAAGAAGTTTCAACTGTGTTGAAAACACTGAAAAAAAAAGTCAAAAAAGATAGGATATTAACTGTCATGATTCAACTAACTGATGCAACCCTGGACTTCCTTAGCAGACTGTGCTAGGAAATTTGGAGAACAGCTGCCTGGCCAGAGGTGACTAGAAGAGACCCATATTTGCTCCTGATCCCAAAATAGGTGGAATGTGGAAATTACTAAAATAAATAAATAAAAATAAATATGTGTCTCTCTGTCTATCTATCTATATATCTATCATATATGGAAGAATCATCAATAACCTGCATTATGCAGATGACACAACACTGCTTGCTGAAACTGAGGAGGACTTGAAGCGCTTGCTGCAGAAGATCAAGGACTACAGCCTCCTATATGGACTGAAGCTCAACATCAAGAAAACAAAGATTCTAACCACTGGGCCAATTGGCAGCATCAGTATGGATGGTGAAGAGATTGAGATAGTTAACAGTTTTGATTTGCTTGGCTCCACAGTCAACACTCTTGATAACAGCAGCCAGGAAATCAAGAGACGAATTGCATTGGGATAATCAGCTGTGAGGGACCTCTCAAGAGTACTGAAGAGCAACGATGTCAGACTGGAGACTAAGGTGTGCCTGATCCAGGCTATAGTCTTCGCAATTATGTGCTATGCATCAGAG
>NW_006399773.1:23704023-23704734 GCF_000299155.1 Elephantulus edwardii
CACAGATAGACATTCCTCTGGTATTCCCTGCTTTCAGCCAAGATCCATCTAACATCAGCTACAATATCTCTAGTACCACAACCCCTTCTAAACCTGGACTTCTGGTAGTTCTCTGTTGATGTGCTGTTCCAGTTGTTTTTGGATAATCTTCAGTAAAATCTTGCTAGCATGTGAAATCAGTGAAATTGTCCTGTAGTTTCCACATTTGGTTGGGTCACCTTTCTTTGGGATAGGAACAAATATTGATCTCTTCCTGTCAGTTGGCCAAGTGGTCGTTCTCCAGATTTCTTGGCACAACTTGGTGAGCACCTTCAGGGCAGCATCTGTTATCTGAAATATGTCAATTGGTATACCATCTATTCCTGGAGCCTTATTTTTTGCTATTTTCTTCAAAGCAGCCTGAACTACTTCTTTCATCACCATAGGCTCTTGCTCATATGTTGTTTCATTAAATTCTTCTGTTTCTTCCAATTCTTTTCGATACAGTGACTCAGTATATTTCTTCCATCTTCTTTTAATACTTCTTGGATTATTAACATTCTGCCTAAAGCATCCTTGATTATAGCAACTCGAGGTTTGAATTTGTTCTTCAGTTCCTTGAGCTTAAGATATGGTAAGCGAGTTCAGCTCTTTTGATTTTCTGACTCCAACTCCTTGCACATTTCATTGTAATATTTTGCTTTGTCATCCCATGCTGCCTTTTGAAATCTT
>NW_006399773.1:23710989-23728846 GCF_000299155.1 Elephantulus edwardii
AGGGACTGGTCCTTGGAGAGGGACGTCATGTTTGGGAGAGTAAAGGGACGGCGAAGGAGAGGAAGACCTTTGATGAGATGGATCGATTCTGTGACTGGAGAGGTGGGAATAAGTGCATTTGAGATGGCTAGGTTGGCACAGGATAGAAGAGCATATAGAGCTCTTGTACATAGAGTTGCTATGAGTCGCTAGCAACTGAATGGCATATAACAACAACAACAACATATGGAAAATGCACATAAAATATTGTTGAAGATAATATAAAAATGGCTGATTAAGTACATTCACAGAGAATTAGAAATTCAAGGTGGATTTAGAAGAGACTGCAATTAGGAATATCATTGCGGATGTCAGATGGAGCCTGGATTAAAGCAGAGAGTAACTGAAGAATGTGTACTTGTGTTTCATTGACTGTGCAAAGACGTTTAACTGTGTGAATCACAACAAACTGAGAAAGAGAACACTGAGAAGAATGTTGTTGTATACCAATAGAATCAGCTGACCCTCCAATGGGTTTTCAGAGGCAGTTAATCACAAAGGGTGGGATTGATTGCCCATCCTTCTCCTTTGGAGCAGCTGGTGGATTCTAATCTGTGCTTCAGGATTGCAGAGCAGAATCCTAAAACATTTAATTGTGTTCAAACAAAATCTGTACTTAGACCAAGAAGCTATTTTCTGAACAGAAAAAGGGAGCACTTAATGGTTTAAAATTACAAGCATAGATATTATGATTAACAACATGTATTTTTAGGGGTTATCATTCAATCCACAACTTTCTGTAAACTCAAAATCAATACTCTCTAATTAGAAAAAAATGTAACTCAAAATAGGAATTATGACTTTTGATACATCTTTATGAATATTGTTTCTAGTCATGAAATGATAAAAATTTTATGGAATTAGTAATAAACTCATGTAAATTAAATGTGCAAAAATCAGTTACATTCTAAATCAACTGAAAAGAGAGCCATTACGAGATATAATGGGAAGTATGCTTTATACTAAAAAACTACCTGTATTTTTAAAGATCATATTAATAACTAAATAGAGAAGATTTGTAGGTAAAACTAAATAAAACTTTATTGATGGAGATAAAATATTTAGATAAATGAACTATGCCATATTTCTACTTAGAGAGCCTGAATAAAATAATGTGGTGATTTTTCTTTATAAATTAATTAGTAGGCCTGAAATAGAAAAAAAAAATTATCTTGGAAATACCATGTATTCTTTCACTGTCAATATTTTTTGGTATATATGTTGTTGGCAATATTGTTATTAGGTGCTGTCAATTTGAATACAATATATAGTTGGTGTTCTGTACTGTCAAGTCAGAACCAATCTATAGCTGATCCTCTGGTGCGTTTTTAGAGGCAGTTAATTCCATGGGAGGAGACGGTCCATTCTTCCCCCTCGGAGCATATGGTGGATTTGAACCACGTGCCTTCAGGATTGCAGCACAGATTCTTGCTACTAGGCAATGGTTCTTTATTTTCTACAATGAGTATTTTAAGTCGTCTTCACTTTCAGCAAATATAGTTGTGTCATCTGCATAACACAGATGATTGATGAATCTTCCTCCAATCCTCATGCCATATTGCTCTAAAGAGTCTAGATTCATGAATTACTTGTTCAGGATACAGATTGAACGGGTGTGAAAAAAGGGTATATCCTTGACATGCACTCTTCTTGATTTTAAATTGTTCAGTGTTCCCTTGCTCCATTCAGACAAGAGCTTTCTTTTATTGATATATAGAGCATACTCTATGAATAGAGAGGTCATCAATAGAGTAGCCTTAATATTTTTCTACTTGATTTTTCCTCCTTTGACACTTTTTTATTTGTATAAGTCCTGTCTTTTTCAAGTGTATAGACTAATTTTACCAACTGTGGCTTTCACTGCTCCTCCTGGCCTTGAAAAAGCAAAGTGATCAGGTGAAATGCTTCTGGAAAGGACAACAGAGCTGGGAACTACAGAGTGCTCTTGGAGCCAAAAAAGACTCTGGCCAGCACCTAGTAATAAAGTGAACCTTTCTGTTCTACAGCAAGGAAATGAATTCTTTCAGTAACCTGAAGAAATTAGGAGAAATATCTATGCCAAGCAAGTCTAAGGTGACACTTTGATGATAGATTCCTGACATATGAGAACTGTTAGGTAATATGTAATTTTTTCCTCTTTTTAAAAATTTTGTATTGGTTTACATACAAAATTTGTATACACTGTGTTTCACACTTTCTTCATTGACACTGTGTTTCATACAATCATACACATATAGTGTGTTCTATAAAATTAATCACCATAAGCATTTAAAATGCTTGTCTTTCAAATATTGCTCTAGAGTTGAGCATCAAAATTAAGATGGACTATGGAGAAGGTTTGGTCATCCACTTCCAAAATCCCAGGCCTCAGAAAACCTTATGTACAATAGAGCATACTTAGAGTATACTAGCAGATGTAGCACCGGAGGCAGAACCTTCTTACTGGGAATCACAAAGGAGAAGTAAGTTGCAAAGTTATTGCTGATTTTAATGTGGAATGTGAGAAGTATGAATGTAGGAAAATTGGAGATTGTTCAGGAAGAAATGAAATGCATGGCATAGTAGGCACTGGAGAAACGAAATGGGTTGTTGGTATGTGACATTTTGAATCCGCTAATCATAAGATCTACTACATAGGAAATGGAAAGGTAAGGAAAATGGGTTCACGTTCATTGTTGAAAAGACCATTTCTAGTTTCATCTTGAAATACAATGTTGTGAGCGGCAGAATAATATCCATATGCACATAAGGAAGATGTGTTAATACTACTATTATTCAAATTTATGCATGAACAACCAGGGCCAAACAGGAGGAAATACATAACTTTTCCAAACTTTCGCAGTTAGAAATCAAATGAACATGCAACAAAGATGCTATGATAATAATGGGTGACTGGAAAGCAAAAGTTGGGAACAGCAAAAATTATCAGTAGTCGGAAAGGATGGACATGATGACATAAAAGAGGCTGGAGGTAAAAATGATAGAATTCTGCACAATGAATGGTCTTTTTATTCCAGATACCTTTATGAGAAACATGAAGCTATACACATGGGCTTCACCTGATGGTCTGTACAGGAATCAGACTGACAATCTGGGAGGTGGGGGGAACCTATGAAGAAGCTCAATATCAATGGGGAAAAGTAGGCCAGGTGCTATTGTGGAATTGACGATCATCTACTCATATGCAAGTTCAAACTGAAGCTAAAGAAAATCAAATCAAATACACAAAAAAGAGTTTGACCTTATGTCTATCCCATCAGAATTTAAAGACCATCTCAAGAACAAGTTTGAGGACTTGAATACTAATGAGTGAAGACCAGATAAGCTGTGGGAGGATATTAGGCATATCATCTATGAAAAATGCAGTCATTACAAAGACAGATGAGGAAGAAAAAATCAAGAAGGATGTCAGAAGAGACTTTGAATATTGCACTAGAGCTCCAAGAAGCCAAAGCTAAGGGAATAAATCAAGCTTTCAAATGGAAGCTCAGGAAGACTATGCAAAACAAAGTATTAAAATGAAATGTGCAAGGAGCTGGTGTTGGAAAATCAGAAGGGATGAACTCACTCAGCATTTCTCAAGAAGAATGAACTAAAGAACAAATTCAAACCTTGAGTTGTAATACTTAAGGATGCTGAATGAAGAATGTTAAATGACCGAGGAAGCATCAAAAGAAGATGTAGAGAATACACAGAGTCATAATACCAAAAAGATAGGCTGACAGTTCATTTCATGAAGAATTTAATGAAACAATATATGGTCTAAAGTCTATGGTGATTAAGAAGGAAGTTCAAGCTGCTCTGAAGGAATTGGGCAAAAACAAGCACAAGGCTCCAGGAATTAATGGAATACCAATTGACATGTTTCAACACACTGAGGCTGCTCTGGGCATGTTCACCGGGTTAGCACAAGAAATTTGGAGACCTACCTGGCCAACTGACTTGGAAGATACCTGTATTTATTCACATTTCAAAAAAAGGTGACCTATCAGAGTGTGCAAATTATAGAACAATATCAGTGAATTACGCACAAACAAGATTCTGCTGATGATTATCCAGAAACAATTGGAGCAGTGTATCAGCAAATAAGTACCAGATGTGCAATCTGGGTTTAGAAGAGGAAGTGGCACTAGGGATATCATAGCCAACCTTAAATGTATCTGGGCCAAAAGCAGAGAGTACCAAAGATATGTCTATCTGTGTTTCATTGAATATGCAAACACATTTGACTATGTGAATCACAATAAATTGTAGGTAACCTTGAATGGGAATCTTAGAACATTTAATTGTACTCATGTGAAAACTATATTTTAATCAAAAGTACAGAGCAGAGAAACACTGCTCGGTTCAGGAGCAGGAGAGATGTGTGTCAAGGATGTATTTTATCTCCATATCTTTTCAATCTATATGCAGAACAGATCATTCAGGAGACTGGACTTTGTGGGGAGGAATGTAACATCAGGATCAGAGGAAGACTATTCAACAACCTGCATTATGCAGGTGACAGAATTTTGCTTCCTGGAACTGAGCAGGACATGACGTGTTTGCTGTATAAGGTCAAGGGCTGTAGTCTTTAATATGGTTTCAAACTCAAAATCAATAAAACAAAGGCCCTCATCACTGAGCCAATTGGTTGCTTCACAATAGAGTGAGAAGAGATTGAGCTTGTTAACAACTTAACTTGCTTGGTTACACAATCGACTTTCTTGGCACCAGTAGTCAGGAAATCAAATTGATTCCTTTGAGTTGTAGTTCTGCTGTTAGAGAAGAGTGTTGAACTGCCAGGAGAACTTGGACTGCCAGGAGAACAGACATGTCTGTGCTGGAGAGGGTGAAACCAAACTGCTTCTTGGAGGCAAGGGTTTTGAAGCTCCATACCACATGCTTTGGACATGAGGTCAGGAGGGACCTTTTCTTGGAAAAGAACATCATGCTTGGAAAGGTAAAGGGACAGTACAGAAGATGATCCAGGATGAGATGGATTGACTTAGTGACTACAGATATGGAATTAGGTGTGTTGGACATCATGAGATTGGCTTGGGGTCAGGCATGGTTCAGAGCTATTGTATGTAGGATCATTATGAGTCACAGGGACATAACAATAAATCATGCCCATTACTCTGTCCCCTCAGGTCTCTGTGGAGTCCTCCAATTTCCTTTCCCCCCTCCCTCCACGTACAAAATTGTGCAGCCATGCAATATTTTCTCTGCCCAGGCTCATCGCTCTGCTGCCATCTTTTCCTCCCTTGGACCCTGATACATGTTTTATTAATGATCCTTCTATTTTTACAATAATTGTCTTATGCAGCATTTGTCCTAATGCAACTGAATTAGTTTACTCAGCATAATTCTCTCCTGTCTCTCCCATGCTATTTAGTGTTTTTCAAAATCATTGCTCCTGAGTGCTGTGTAGTATTCCATCATGTGAATGTACCATGATTTCTCAATCTATTTATTTATGGTTGGAGAGTTTGCATATTCTTGAGATCATGAGTGATTCTACAATGAACATTGGTGTGCAAACCCCCATTTGTACCTCAGTTATAATTTCCTGAGTATATCCCAAGCAGTGGAATGCCTGGGTCATGTGAAGTGTCTATGTTCAGCTTTTTGAGGAAATGCCAAACTATCTTCCAGAGTGGCTGTACCATTATACAATCCTATCAATAGTATGTGAGAGTTTCTACCTCTCTACAACCTTTCCAACATTTATTGCTTGCTGCCCTACTAATCATTGCCACTGCTACTGGAGTGAGATGGCATTTCATTGTGGTTTTGATTTGCATCTCATATTGCTAATGATTTTGAGCATGTCTTTCTATGTCTTTTAGTCTTGTAAATGTTTTATTTTGTGAAAAGTCTTTCCATGTCTTTTGCTCATTTTTTTAATTGGGTTATTAGTCATTTTTCTCTTAGAGGCCCTAAGTTAGTCTGTAAACATTTTTAACGAGACCCTTGTCTGAGGTGGAATTGCAAAATTTTTTTACCCAGTTGGTAGCTTCCCTCTATCCTAGTGGGAAAAATTTTTGATGCACACAGGGATTTAATGTTGAGAAGGTCTCTATTATCTATTTTTATCCTCTCCTGGTTGTGCATTTCTGGTTATCTTTTCCAACCTCTTTATAACATAGGCTAAGTCTTCTAAGCTTAATCCCATTTTGTCTGTTATGGTTTGAGCTTTACCCCAAGATCTCTGATCAACCATGAATAGCCTTTTGTGTATGGTATGAGATGTGGATCTTGCTTCAACTTTCTGTAGGTAGCAGTCCAGTTTTGCTAGAACCATTTGTTGAAGACGTTGTCATTTCCCCATTTGATAGGTTTTATTTCCTTTTTGAATGTCAATTGACCATAGATAGAAGGGTTCTCAATTCTGTTCCATCTGTCTATAATTTTTTGACAGTAAATTTCTGGTACTTTGTTACATATCATAAGAAAGTAATACAAATAATACACATACATTAATTAATTTAGCACATTTATTTAGAGTCCTCAGCAAGATTAGGTTTAGTCACATGTACAAAAAAGAAACTGCAGTAACCAAAATGTTAATAAAGAAATTGTAATACTATTAGTTGATTATTAGAAAGCATACAATCAGGAAGATGTAAAAATATTAGGCAATGCTCTGAGAGTGGTTAAATTATAGCTCCACAAATTCCAAAAGGAGTATTCATATACTGACCAAAAAGTCTGCTAGTATGTCTACAACATTACCTTGAAGAAGATATTATTTTCTATCTCATAGTTATTCCAATATGCTGTATTAAAATATATTTTTGTAAATAGATATAGTTTGGGGATTTTTTTTCATAATTATTTCATTTTAGTCATGTGCACAATGATGTTCTGGTGTGGTAAATTGTAATGAGTTGCGATGTTAACTCAATGGTCCACATTTACAATCCTCCACTTGCTCTACCGGGAAAAGGTGGCCACTCTTCTCCTCCAGATGTAATTTACAGCCTTGGAAACTCAGCACAGGATCTTGAGGAGTAGGAATTAACTACAGAGCAGTGATTCGGCTTGAGTTGTGAGTCATTCCCATGGGTCTACTGCATTTTGTTTTGTTTTAGTTAGAGATGTCAACCATAATGCCTTTACGGGTGAGGTCAAGTTATTTTAATGCAATACATAGATTGTAGGATAATTTGGGAAACTCTGTTCTGCTGCTTCACATCTCTGTGACCTTGGCAAGTTACTTGCTGTTTTGTTTTTAATTTTTATCATCTGAAACATCTTGATACTATCAGAATAGAAAGACTTTAGTGGATTATGAAAAAGATTAAATAAGTTAGTGGATAAATTCCTTGCAAGAGTGCTAATAAATGAGTCAATGAATAAATGTACTCATACCTTTCTCAAAACTTTCAGTAATTTGGAATTAAAATAATTTTGGACTTCTTTCTAAAAAATCCATTAACTTTCCCTTATGTAGTTTGGAATTGGTAAATTCACTACATATATATTTTAAGATTGAGTCAATGAGTCAATATTAATATACATATTTATTTATTTTCTTCTCTGTGCCCTAATACAATGTTCATAGTATCTTTTTTGTATCTATTTTGGTTTTTCCTTTCTCCTCTTTCTTTGTAATGATGTTTTGCTCCCTTCATGAATGATATCTTTTTTTTATTATACTAGTTTATTTACAAAATTTGAATACATTGTTTTCCAGACCAAATTCTTCCAATTTCCCTCACTCACTCCACCTGTCAAATTGCACAACCTCTTGATTAATCCCTCGCACATCCCCATCATCTTTTATATATTACCATAGTTCCTCTGGCCTTCAATTACTAGTGTTCAATGCCTCAACCCTGAGATGATTCTTAAATTCAAATGCAATAGATTTAAGGCTCTACTTTGGTTCCTGTGGATTAGTTTTCATTTTCTTCAGCTTCAATTTGAACTTGCACATGAGTAATTGATTGTTCCACAATTAACACCTGTTCTAGTTTTAACTATAGATATTGCACTTCTCCAATTATTGTTCCCACAAATATAGTCAATCCATCAGGTGAGATCCACGTGTAGCGTTGCCATTTGTGTTGTTGTTGTTTTATATTTGCCATGAGTAAATAATGGCATGCACAAAAATGCATCTTTTGATCCCTGACCTCATTTCTGTCATCAACAGTTGACACCCTAGGTACCAGCAGTCAGGAAATCAGGAGACAAATTGCATTGGGCAAGTCTGCTGTCAGGGACTTCTCCAAAGTACTGAAGAGCAATGTTATCAGTGAGAAGACTAAGGTGAACTGATTCACAGTGTGGTCTTTTCAGTCACTTGCTATACGACAGAGAACTGGGCACTGAATAAGGATAACAGAAGAAGAATTGATGCCTTTGAGTTGTAATGCTGGAGAAGAGTATTGAATACCATCTGTTGTCATGTACAGTAGAGTTGGAACCAAACCATTGCTGATTTTACCCTCAGTTTTCAGACACAGGAGAGATTATCCATCTTTCCCCTGTAGAGCAGCTAGTGGCCTAGAACCAAGTGCCTTTAGGATTGCAGTGGAGCTTCTTGCCACTAGACCACCAGACACCAAAAGAACAGATATGTCTTAGAAAATGTGCTTCTTGGAGGCAGAGATTCTAAAACTTCACCTTTCATACTTTAGCCTCTAGGTGAGGTTAATCCTCGGAAAGGGGCATCATGGTTGGAAAGAAAAAGTATCAGCAAAAAAAAGGAAGACCCTCAATGAGATGGATTGATAAAGTGACTTCATCAATTGACTCTAGTGTGTCAGAAAAGTTGAGTATGACACAGGATAAAGCACGGGTCAGGTTAGCTGTGACAACACCTAACAAAAAGCACAACAATAATGTATACATTGTTGTGCTGGTAACATAAACGGAAGTTCCACAGTTTGAAACTACTAGTTTCTTAGAGTTGTACATTTGTGTTCTGTTGTACATAGGGTTTTCAGAAGCCTGCTATTTCAGAAGTGGATGGCCAATCCTTCTTCCTAGTCTGTCTTAATGTGACTGTTCAGATTTAGAGAAGTATCAGACAGACCAGCAAGTTAAAGGTATATCCCTTATTGCGGTGTTAACTTTAGAGAAAAACAGAAGTGCAGTCTCCTCCCATTGCAATTAACAGCTTTGCACTGAGATGGATTAGAGTTGTTAATAGGGATTACAGCGGGTTTTTGTTTAGTGAGGTTATGCAAAGATACTGGAGATTGTCATGCTTTATATTTTACTTTAATTTGACACTTATTTTCTATTCCTCAACATGCCTCCATAATATAATCAGATAGTAGCTCTTGAGAGGTAGGGGGAGTTAGCCATCATATAGACCATTCTCTTGTGGTTTTCTATTTTATTTAGTAGTATGACTAGTGGCTTAACTATGGGAAAGTTAAAGCTAAAGCCAGGAGAAAACTCTAATTTTGGTTTCACTCATAGGAGCCAGGAATTTATTTTCTCATGTTTTCTCTCTACACACATACACACAGTGAATATTCACACATGTGTTTGTTTTCCATTTCTTTAGTTAGAAGCTCACTTATCAACTGTGTCAAAGCATTTCCTTTCTTGGCTCCTTCCTGAAGGAAATGTTTATTATGAATTTTTAAAATCCACAACCAAAATAGGATTTCATAAAAGTGCTGACAGAAACTTATTTATTCTCTTGAGAATGCAACACTGTGCATAATAAACATTTAGTAAATTGTTAAACAGCATATGATGAAATGTTAACATAAATAAAAGAGAGTACTTAAATGAATTTTCATTCCGTTTGTTTTTCCCTTGCTGAGCTACGGAGCCATTTCAATAAATAATAAGAAAATAGTGGGAGCAGTGAGAGCAACATCTCAAAAGCATAATTCCACCCCCACTCCAATATCTCTACTCCTACCTCTTGGATTGGAACTTAATTTTGTTTTTTATCATCCACAACAATACCAACATAAGATAGTTCCTGAAGAAAGGTAGGAAAAGGGCCGTTGTCACAGGCATTTTCAGATCTGTCCAAGGTTTTATTTACCTAAGGAAACTATTCTTTCATAACGATAATATTCTACCAACTGTTAAGAAGCTTTCTTTTGATGAGCAGGCCCATTAAAAATGTCTCCAGCTCCTCAACTTGCACCGTCCCTAGATCAGATAAATTAAATGATGTCCAGCTACCATTATTGACTACTCTGGCCTGGTGGCCATAGAACATCCTAGACAGTGTGGGCAGAAAATGTAGAAATTAAAACAAAATGAGAAAAATCTTAAGTTATGGCTATACTTATTGGTATATTAAAGACTGGTGGTACTAATTAAAGACTGGTGGTACCCTGAGACACCCTTCAAATCTGGAATTGAGTTCACTCCTTTTCACCTTACAGCTGTATCACCTTACAATCAATCTTCTTCTCCTGCTGCTGCTGCTTCTGATTCTTCTTGTATGTGTCATCCAATCAACTGCAACATACAACAATCCTAAGCACAATAGCTCTGAACTCAGCCCTATCCCAAGCCAGTCTCACTATCTCCAACCCAACTATCACCATTGCTGCAGTTACTTCGTCAGTCATCTCATTCAGGGTCTTCTTCTCCTGCCCTTTTCCTCCACTCTTCAAAGCATGATGTACTTCTTCAAGGACTGGTCCCTCCTGGCCATATGTCCAAAGTATGTGAGATGGAGCTTCAAAAATCTTTCCTCCAAGGAATAACTTGGTATCATCCTCTCTAGGACAGACCTGTTTGTTCTTTGGAAGTCCATGGTATTTTCAGTTCTCTTCACCAGCACTACAATTCAAGGGCATCAAATATTTTTCTGTCATCCTTAATAGTTATCCAACTATCTCGTTCATATAGCAAGTAATATCATGAGAATAATCAACGTCATTATGGTTATTGTTATGGGCCATCAAGTGGTCTGCAACTCATAGCAACCTTATGTACAAAAGCTCTGAAGCCTGTCCTATTCTGAGCCAGTCTCACTTACTCCAACACAACGACCTTTATTTTCTCAGTTACTGTGTCAATACATTGCATCCAGGGTCTTCCTCTCCTGAATCATCCTTCCACCCTCCCAAGCATAATGTCCTTCAGGGGCTGGTTCCTTCTGGCTATGTGCCCAAAGTTTGTGAGACAAAGCTTCAAAATCCTAGCCTCCAAGAGAAACTTGGTTTCACCCTCTGTAAGACAGATCTATTTGTTTTCTGGGCAGTTCATGAGGTCAAGACTCTCTCCAGCACCACAACTCAAAGTTATCAATTCTTATTCTGTCACCCTTAGTTATTTTCCAGTTCTCTGATGCATACCAAGTAATTGCAAAGACCATGGCCTAAATCAGGTGTACCTTAGTTTCTAGACTGGCATTGTTCCTTCTCAGTAGTACTCTGGAGAGTCTCTAACAGCACATTTTCCCAGTACAATTTGTCTTTTCATTTTTCTGAGTACTGGTGCCGAGATCAAGAGGTAATGGTGGTGAAGGAGGGAGCAGGCTGTTCTGAAGGACTTGGCTAAAAATAAGGCCCCATGAATTGATGGGATACCAATTGACATATTTCAACATACAGACACTGCCCTGGATGTGCTCACCATGTTGTGCCAAGAAATCTGAAGGATCGCTACCTGGCCAACTGACTAGAAGAGATCCATATGTATTTCTATTCCAAAAAAGGTGACTTAATAAAGTATGTAAAATATCAGTCAATATCATAATATCACACACAAGCAAAATCCTGCTGAAGATAATCCAAAAATGACTAGGACAGTACATCAAAAGAGACTTACCAGAAGTACAGGCTGGGTTTAGAAGAGGTGGTAGCACTAGAGGCGTAATTGTCAATGTCAGACAGATCTCGGCAGAAAGGAGAGAGTCCTAGAGGAATGTCTGTCTGTATTTTATTGACTATGCAGAGGCATTTGACTGTATGGACCACAAAAAATTGTGGCTGAATTTGAGAAGAAAGAGAATCCTGAAACACTTGATTGTGCTTATGAGAAACCTATGCTCAGACCAGGAAGTAGTCCTCAGAACAGAGCAAGGAAACTGCATCTTTCAAAATCAGGAAAGGAGTGTGTCAGGGATATGTCCTGTCTCCATACATTTTCAATCTGTGTACAAATAGGTCATTTGGAGAGTTGGCCTTATGTGGAGGAATGTGGCATGAGGATTAGAGGAAGACTCATCAACAACCTATCTTATAAAGATGACACAAGCTTGCTTGCTGAAACTGAGGAGGACCTGAAACACTTGTTGAAGAAAGTCAAGAACTGTAGTCTTCAATATAGATTAAAGCTCAACATCAAGAAGACAAAGATCTCACCACTGGGCCAGTTAGAAGCACTATGAGAGATGAAGAAAATATTGAAGCTGTTAACAATTCCAGTTTGCTTGGTTCCACAAAGCAGTCAGGAAATCAAAAGAATTGCATTGGGAATCAAGGTAAGGGTATAAAAAAGACAATACTTGCCCAAAACAAATCTGAAAAGTCAGGAAGGGGAAGAAAAGATGAATAAATTGAAATGAGGAGCCCAAGGGAGAAGTGACAAGAATACTATTTCATTTCAGGACTACAGCCAGTGACATGAAACAAAATGTGTATAAATTGGTGTATAAAAAGTGAATTAGTTTTTTAAACTTTCAACCAAATTATAATAAGAAGTCAAAAACAAATGAACAACAAAACTCTCATTAAACTACTTGACTAGAACAAAAAACCCAATGTGTACTACTTGGCATATTGACACATTCATTATAAAATGGAATTTAAGTAATTGGAAAAATTACTGAATTCTGTTAAATGCTTTGACCTAACTTGTGTATTTTATAACATTTCATAATATTAAGCAACTCTCTTTGTTTTTTTTTCCCCCCAAGTAGAGTCATCTGAGTTACAAATCTATTACTAGAGTTTGGTAGTATGAAAAGAGCAGGACATGGACTTCTAACTATTTCATAAAGGAAAACTGACCCCATCAATAATATCCATAGCAGCAAACAGATAGCTCTTATGTCAGAAACACCACCCTTAATGCTCTTGTACCTATTTCCACCAATCACTGATTTTGACATATGTTGTTGACTCAGACTTTTCTCATAATTATGTACCAAGAGTGGGCTTTATTATGGAAATAGAGAGGGGAGCGGGAGAGACAAATAATATCTCACAATGCAAGCCCAGGTTTAGTCCAACGAAACCAAGCCAGAATAACAGCAAAACACAACTGCTTAATTAGTAGAAGTTTGGGTTTCCATGTAGCAACACAACTGCAAAAAACTTCTTGTTCCTCAATCATCCAGCAAAGTTTGCCTCAGAGTAGTTATAAGTCAGTCTCTATTTAATAATCTGGCAAGCACAGGAAATCCTTTAACTGTGGCCTTTATCGCAGGGCTTCTCTGGTTAAACCTTACCACATTTGATTCACAGTAATGCCACAATCTCTCTGCCACCTCATGAGGATCTCGTCACCAGGTTGTCATTGTCACTAGGGTTTTGCTACAGTCTCCCTTAAGTTTTGCTGTCCAGTGTGGGAAGCACTCTCTCTATTATCTTAGTCCAATAGCTGTTAATTATTTGTAAGACCATGTGTCTACAGTTAAGGTATCTGGAGACCAGAGGTACTAAAATAACGGTTAGAAATGCCAACTTTTTTTTTTTTAGATATTCTTTATTTTTTTTTAATTTTTTTTTTTTACAGAGGTTTTGGATTTCCATTCATTCATTGCCTCAATTTTCTCCCTTCCCACTCCTCCCCACCAGCTCGCTTCGCCCTCCGAAGAGAGAAAAAAAAAAGAAAAAGAAAAAAAATTCCTTCATTAGTATACAATTCTCACATCCCTTCCCCCCAACCTCCACCCCGAGTACACTTCTCTATGCAACCCTAATTCTGGATTCCTGTGCTAACCATAATACTCAATCATATATCACTTCTAATCTGTTCTTTCCCTCATCTGTTTCAATACAATATACATAATTTATCCAGTTTTTTCTGTCATACCCCCACCGTGATGTCAGACCCATTCTACAACAGTGGCACCATGCAGTATCTGTCCCTCTGTGACTGAGATATTTCACTCAGCATAATGTCCTCAAGGGTCACCTACTTTGAACAATATTGCATGAGTTCCTTGTTTTTCAATGCTGCGTAGTATTCCATTGTGTGGATATACCAAAGCTTCTCTATCCATTCGTTTGTTGATGGGCCCTTAGGCTGCTTCCAACTCTTTGCTATTGTAAACAAAGCTGCAATAAACATGGGTGTGCATATATCTGCTTGGATGGCAGACATGGTCTCTCTGGGGTATATTCCCAGTAATGGGATTGCTGGGTCAAATGGTATCTCTATTTGCAATTTTTTTAGAAAGCGCCACACCACCTTCCACAATGGTTGCACCATCTTACATTCCCACCAACAGTGAATAAGAGTTCCAGTTTCTCCACATCCTCACCAGCATTTGTTGCTTGCTGTTATATTTTGCTATTCTTACTGGGGTGAGATGATATCTCATAGTTGTTTTGATTTGCATCTCTCTTAGAGCTAGGGACTTTGAACATTTCTTCATGTGCTTGTTGGCCATCTGAATGTCTTCTTTGGTGAAGTGTCTGTTCATATACTGTGCCCATTTTTCTATTGGATTATTTACCTTTATCTTATTGTGGTGTTCAAGTATTTTATAAATTCAAGACATAAGTCCCTTATCTGACATGTCATTACCAAATATTTTTCCCAGTCTGTGGCTTCCCTTTTTACTCTATTGGAGAAGTTTTTGGATGTGCATAGGGATTTGATTCTTAGAAGGTCCCATTCATCTATTTTATCTTCTCCCGGTTGTAGATTTTCAAGGATACTTGGAAGACTGTTTATGTTGTGGATTAGGACCACTAAAGTTCTTCCAAGCTTTTCTTGAATGACGTTTATAGTCCTTGGTTTTAGTCCTAAGTCCATGATCCAACTTGAGTTGGTTTTTGTATATGAAATGCCAACTTTTAAGCTAACATGGCAGGTAGTCTGCTCTCAATTTTTCTACCTCTTTCATTACCTTTCTTTTGAGGCTCTTTTGAATCAGATATTATTAGACTTTCCCTTTAATAAGTCTGTAAAGTACTTTTACATCATGTAGATTTCTATTTAATTATTTAAAGATATTCAAGTTAATTGATTATACTATTTGTTTCAAAGATCAGCAATATGCAGTTTAGCATTAGATGGGTGATGACTCTGGAACCCAAACACTTATCTTCAGAAAACACTAAGGTAATCCTTTCACTCAAAAGGGTCTTGGACTTGATATTCCATGAAGTGAATCTCTTCTATTTGTTACTGGTAAGTATTTCACAATTATTATCAGTTGCTGGAAAATCATCCAACTTCGGTAATCCCATGTGTGTCACAGTAGAACTATGCTCCACAGAATTTTCAGTAGCCAATTTTATTTAAAACAAACAAACAAACAAATAAACAAAAACAACCTAGCTGCTTATAGGCCTTCCCCCCACCCCAAGCCAACTCTGGCGAACTCTGATCTCCAAACTTCTGGTTAGTAACTTACTGCTCTAACAATTAACATTTCCTTGGGGCTTCCTATTAGGTTCTAAGATGCTATTTTAGACATTTTTCTCCCTCGTTAAAATTAAAGGGAACTAGTGGTAAGGACCTGAACTACAAAAAGCACATACAGTTTGAATCCACCAGTGGCTTTGTGGGAAGATGATGTCCTCTTGAGTGATTTACTGCTTGTGAAAACTCCCTGGATGTTCAGCTATGGATCAGTTCTGATTCAATAGAAAATAACAGCAAACAAAAGTTAAAATTCTGGAATACTGAAGATACAAAAGAAGCTGATGATATACTGTATAATATTTTGAGGTGCTAACTCAAAAGTCAGCAGCTCAAAGCCACCAGTCACTTCAGGGAAGGAAGATGGGCAGTCTCTTCCTGCAAATTTTACAGTCTCAGAAACCTTTAAAAAAAAAAAAAAACAAAAAAAAAAAAAACCAAGCTCCTAAAAATCAGATACAACACAATAGCACTTTTTCGGTTTGGTCATAAAATTACTACTTGACGACTAAGTGAAATATGGATACTTTGACACACACTGAGTCTTCAGGGTTAAAAAATCTTATAATCTTTTCATATGAAGAATAGACACAATGAAACAGTTATTTTTTGTCATGTAGTATGCTATGTGCACTCTATTACACACAGCAACAGAATGGAAAGAGATCCAGAATAAGCAAAGCACTCCTTAAAAAGAGAAACATGATAGGAGACATGTCACTCCCTGATTTCAAATCCTACTGCACTGCCATTGTAGTCAAGAGAGCATGGTACTCATATGACAGACACATAGATCAATGGAATAGAATAGAAAATCCAGAAATCAGCCCATCTATCTATGGTCAATTGATTTTTGACAAAGAGATGGAATCAGTTAAGTGGGAAAATTAAAGCCTTTTTAACAAATGGTGCTGGCAAAATTGGAAAACTTATCTGTAGAAAACTCAAGCAAGATCCACACCCCACTCCATACACAAAAACCAACTCAAAATGGATCATAGACCTAGGACTGAAAACAAGGACTATACATTTCATTAAAGAAAAGCTTGGAAGAACTATAGAAATCCTAATCCACAACATAAACAGTCTTCTAAGCATCCTGAAAAATCTACAACCAGAAGTGGATAAAATAGATGAATGGCACTTTCTAAGAATCAAATCCCTATGCACATCTAAAAACTTCTTCAACAGAGTAAAAAGGGAAACCATAGCTTGGAAAAAAAATATATTTGGTAATGACATGTCAGGTAAGGAACTTATATCTAAAATTTATAAAATAATTGAGCACTGCAACAAGATAAAGGTAAACATTTCAATTGAAAAATGGGCACAGGGTATGAACAGACACTTTACCAAAGAAGACATTCAGATCACCAACAAACACATGAAGACATGTTCAAAAAACCTAGCTCTAAGAGAGATACAAATCAAAACAACTGTGAGATATCATCTCACCCCAGTAAGAACAGCAAAATTTAACAGAACAGCAAACATCAAATGCTGGTGAGGTTACAGAGAAACTGGAAACCTTATGGAAGGCTGTATGGTGCTCTCTCAAAAAGTTTAAAATAGAAATACCATTTGACCCAGCAATTCTACAGAGAATATACCCCAAAGAAACCATAATTGCCACCCAAGCAGATATATGCCCACCCATGTTTATCATGGCTTTGTTCACAATAGCAAAGAGTTGGAAACAACCTAAGTGCCCATCAACAATGTATGGATAGAGAAGCTGTGGAATATTCACACAATGGAATACTACGCTGTATTGGAAAACAAGGAACTCATGAAATATTATTCAAAATGGGCGACCCTGGAGGACATAATGCTGAGTAAAATATCTCAGTCACAAAAATACAAATACTGCACAGTGCCACTGTTGTAGAACGGGACTGACATCAGGGTTGGAGTGAGACTGAGAAAGAATGGATAAATTATGTATACTGCATTGAAACAGATGAGGGAGAGAACTGTTTAAAAGTGATATATGATTGGGTATTATGGTCAACAATCTACGATATGCAGATGACACAACCCTGCTTGTGGAAAGTGAGGAGGACCTGAAGCGCTTGCTGTAGAGGGTCAAGGATTGCAGCCTCCTATATAGATTGAGGCTCAATGTCAAGAAGACAAAAATTCTCACCACTGGGCCAATTGGCAGCATCAGGATGGATGGTGAAGAGATTGAGATTGTTCACGGCTTTAGTTTGCTTGGCTCCACAGTCAACACTCTCGGCACAGTAGCCAGGAAATAAAAAAAAATATTGCGATGGGAAAGTCTGCTATTAGGGACTTC
>NW_006399773.1:23734186-23737100 GCF_000299155.1 Elephantulus edwardii
AGAGAGGCCTACTATTTCAGAAGTGAATGGCCAATCCTTCTTCCTGGTCTGTCTTAATCTGAATGTTCAGATTTAGAAGTATCTGACAGACAAGCATTTTACAGAAAAAGTTTAACCATTAGTATCAGTGTTGTCCCTGCCTTTGACAAAAGTGTCTTTACCCCCTTATTTCCCTGCTCCATCATCCACCAGGATACCCATCCACTTCTATCCACTTCCTTCAACATCTCCCATTGTTCAGCCCTTTATCTGATATATCTGAAGCTTCTTTGACTTCTGTAATTCCAAACATGACAGCTGCTGATAGTTTCTTATGCTGTGACCAGTGTCTCTTAAGTTTAGTGGTAATGTTTCCCAAGCAAAGGTGATGTGTCCTGTAGAACTGGTGTGTAGATAGGGTTTTTTTTTGGACCTATGGCCTGTGGCCCTCATGTCCAAATGATCCTGTGTGATCTTGCAGACTTCAGGGTTACCTGTGAAATATGGGCGGGGTGTTTTAAGGCCGCTTGAGCTGTCCTGCTTGTCCGCCTGTGAAAATTTCTTCCTGCACCCTCTACATGATCTGTGTAGGTTCATCCTAGGGAGGGTTGAACCAGGTTGCTCCTTGAAGACAGAGATTCTGAAGCTTTGTCTAACATACTTTGGACATATTGCAAGGAGGGGTCAGTCTTTGGAGAAGAACATCATGCTTTGGTGGGTAGAGGGACAGCACAGGAGAGGAAGACCAACTGTGAAGTGCATTGATTCAGTGACTGGGGTAATGGTGGTAGGTGTGTTGGAGACAGTGAGATTGGAACAGCATAGAGCAGGGTTTAGTGCTGTTGTACATAGGGTTGCTATGAGTCTCAGGTGACTCATTGGCACATAACAACAACAAAAACAACAACAATAAATATCTCTGTATCTCTCTCTCTCTCTCTCTCTCTGTCTCTCTATCTATCTCCTCTCTTAGGTGAGATGGAATAATACAGTAACTGGGGTAATGGGGGTTGCCATGTTGGAATTAAGGAGACTGGCTTAGGATAGGGAAGGTTTCAGAGCTGCTGTACATAGGGTCACTGTTAGTCATACGAAACTCAAAGGCACATAACAAGAACAACAAAAGTATAAGTTGTATAATGTTTGGTTAATTTTTTTTTAATTTAAGCCTCTTATTTAGAGTTAATGGGACCTGGTGGAGGTCCCTCTGTATGTAAAAGTTGGTTGAGGCTGAGGGCCTGTGGACCTCATGTCTAGTGTTATTATATTTTGGAGAAACATTCTTCTAAGTGGTATAGCACAGGTCTATCAGTTTGCTGTACAGAGGTACCCTGGAGTTGTTGTGATGCTTAACCTTGTACCACTGGTGTCTCAAATGCCAGAATCGTTAATCATGGTGGACAATGTTTGGTGGAGCTTCCAGATTAAGACAGGTTTGGAATCAGGAGTGGCATCCACTTTCTAAACAACGTGCCTCTGAAAACTCTATGAACTTAGAGAAAAGACAATAGTTATAGAATAGAGTTCAGGTCTTACATATATGTTGTTGTTGTGTGCCATTGAGTTGTTTGTGTTCCATAGTGACCCTCTGTACAGCAACTCTGAACCCGGCCCTATCCTGATCCTGTCTCACTAATCTGACATACCAATGCCATTGCCTCAGTTACTGTTACTCCGTGTATGTGTGTGCACACACGAGTGCATATAAACTGCCACTGAAAACACTACAGAGCACAATTCTGCTCTGTCTACTCTGACACATGTAGTGTTTAGGGGTCAGAATGGAACTGGCTTTAGTATACGTAAAGTACCTGCCGTGTGAAAAGTGCTCCACCATGTTGTCAAATCTGTCTCCTTTCTCCTTTCATTTCTGTTCTTCTAACATCAGCCAGTAATCAAAAAATGTATTGCGATGGGAAAGTCTGCTGTTAGGGACCTCTCTAAAGTACTCAAGAGCAACGGTGTCTCTTTGGAGACGAAGGTGCGCCTGATACAGGCCATGGTTTTTGCAATCACTTGTTATGCATCAGAGAGCTGGACAATGACTAGGGAGGACAGAAGGAGAATTGATGCCTTTGAGCTGTGGTGCTGGAGAAGAGTATTGAATGTACCATGGACTGCCAATAAAACAAACAGATTCAGCCTAGAGAGGGTTAAACCAGGCTACTCCTTGGAGGCAAAGATTCTGGGCCTTTGTCTGACGTACTTTGGACATGTTGCAAGGAGAGACAGGGCTTTGGAGAGGGACATCAGGCTGGGTAGAGTAGAGAGACAGTGCAGGAGGGGAAGACCCTCTATGAGGTGGATTGATTCAGTGACTAGGGTAATCAGGATGGGTGTGTCGGAGACAGTGTGATTGGCACAGGATAGAGCATGGTTTAGGGCTGTTGTACCTAGGGTCGCTATGAGTCGCAAACGCCTCGATGGCACATAACAAGAACAAGAACAACAACAACAGAATAATTGTATCATCTTCATTTAATATTCTGAAACATATTCCCTTTAAAGCTGAATCATCTTTTAGAGCTTTTGAATGTTAATACATTAAATTTATTTGGAATACATATAAATATATATTTTACGTCTTTTTCAAATAGTAAAATAATTTTACTATTTTGCTTTGAAAACATTTTCTTTCTTTAACTTTCCTTTGATACTAGAAAATTTCTTAGCAAGCTGCAAAACTTTGATCAGTAAACCACAACTTTGGAGTGGTCTCCTCAGAAATTTGGTTTATTGTCTGTAAATTATATGTTCTATATCATGATCATTACCTGGAACTCCTAGGAAACAAAATATATTTGATAAGTTAGTCTTCATCTCACATTAATGAAATAAATAATGAAAAAGAAATAACAAGCAAATAAATGGAAACATATAGAAAAGAATTTATATACATACATATATATACATATATACACATATACATGTATAT
>NW_006399773.1:23737200-23738397 GCF_000299155.1 Elephantulus edwardii
CTGGGGGGAGGGGTGGGCAGGGAGAAAAATGCAACAATGAATGAATGAAAAATCCAAAGTCGCTGTAAACGTTCATTAAAATGAATAAAAACAAACAAAGAAAACCCAAATTCCACCCTATCTTTATGTTGTGACTTGACAAAAAGTAATAGAGAAGACTTTAGAAGAATCACTCTCTCATTTTAGTCATTCTAATGGATTGATTATAAAGAAAAAAAAACCCACAAACCTTTCTCCAAGGGAGCAGCTGGTAGATTGTTACCATCTGCCTGTAGATTGACAGAGCAATTCCTTACTTACTAGGCCATCAGAGTACCATGAAAATAAAACAGTACAAAATTGATAAATTCTGTGCAGATTAAAAAGTCAGATATTTTGAAAATCTGTTAATGTAGGAATAGATTCTTTCTAATATGGTATCTGTCATAGTGTATCATCAAATATTTTTCTTTTTTCATATTAGGTTTTCTTTTCTAGTTATAAAAACAAACAAAACACACACACACACACAACCACACAAAATACCCACTCCCTCCCCAAAAAAAACCACACAGGGAGCTCTGGTGGTCTAGTGGCAAGAAACTACACTGCAATCCCAGAGGTGAGTGGTTCAAATCCACCAGATGCTCTGCTGGAGAAGAAGGGACAGTCAAATCCAACTTGACAGTACACAGACAAAAACTGAAAATTTTAAAAAAATTTAAAAAGAGAAACAAGCCTCCAAGCCCACAAAACCAAACAAAAATAACAAAACATCCTCCAAATCAAAACCATATCCTCTACTATTATTGAGTCCAATCTGACTCACATTGACCAGGTCTCCAAGGCTGTGTTCTTTATGAAGAATACAGCCCATCATTCTCCCTCACAATAGTTGGCAATTTCAACTGCTAAATTTTTAGTTAGCAATTTGATACATTGATCAACTGCATCACTAGGGTTTCTTTTAAGTTTGATAATAATTGTCCCAAAAGAAAATGTAGCCTTTTTTTATCTCTGTAACATTAAACTTTCATTTTTTTCTCTTCAGAGTTCAAGACATCATATGTAAGATTGCTACTCTGAGCTATTATGCTTTCCATATTACAGCTGAGGATGTACCACTTATTACATGGGTGGTAACATGTGGCAAGAGAATAAATTCTCCATTCTCTGCTCCATAGTAACTCAAGGACACTGGAAGACTAGCTACTTATT
>NW_006399773.1:23745259-23767777 GCF_000299155.1 Elephantulus edwardii
ATATGATATATATAATATTTTATATATATATTGACAGAAGCTTTAAAGGAAAACATAGACCTCATAACTAGGGAAGAAAGGACATAACATCTTCTCACATTAGACAGCTCAGTTGTCAAAGAACAATTCATAACCAACTCTTCCAAAAGTAAGCTCTCAGTGAACAGGACAAGTATAACATATGGTAAAGTGGAAATGAGACTATCTATCTATCACTTACAATTTAGAAGGCTAATAAAAATTTTATATTCTTCTTTGAAATATTAAAAACCTGGATAAAAGGGATATGCACATGTCATTCCACAGTAATGTGGTTCTTTAAATTTAGGTGGATCTATATCTAGGGATTTTATTTACTGATGTTTTGACATATGAGATTTCAGTTGTTGCTGTTTCTCGACGTAAACCTGTTACCCTGAAATACAAACATATTTAGTGTGTGAGGTTTCTCTTAATGGCAATTGTTTCATAAGTTCTTTTTGCTTGCACATATTATTTTACTTAGCTACAATTCGACGGCACTTAGCAACAACAACTTCAAAGTGAACTCTGAGGTTATTTTTCTACTTCAAAGAGGCTATTAGATATATTGCTCATAGTTTGCAGAGACTTTTGTACACATTTTAGTGACAGAGTAATCAATTATGAAGAATCTGAGAAAAATACATTTTTCAGGGGTATAAGAATGAACTAATAATTGTAGCATATAAACTCTTTATGGCAGGATGTTTAAAAAAAAATACTATCCCTGGAAATTTGAGGATAAGTTTAGATATATGATGGTCTAAATATTTACCTGTCAAATGATTGTAAAACAACAACAAACAAACTTGCTTTATATAGTCGTCTATATAGTATAAAAACAAAAACAAAATCATAATCCATTGTCATCAAGACAATCTTATTCATATCAATTCTCCATTTAATTTGTGAGGCTTTCAATCTTTATGGAAGGGGACTGTCCACATATGTACTTTAGAGTTGATGCTGGATTGGAACTACTGAACTTTCAGTAAGCAGCCAATATGCTTTACACTATATTCCCAGAACTTCATATATAGTAGAATAAGGTATTTATTTCAAATAATAGAAAAACATTTAAACAATACTGCAGTGCTATTAGTTGGTGGCACTCAGGTGGCCTAATGTTAAGGAGCTATGCTACCAACCTAAAGGCATGCATTTCAAATCCACCGGCTTTTACAGTGAGGAAAGCTGAACAATCTCCTTCCATGAAATGTATTGCCTCTGAAAACTCATTGGAGGGTCAGATCTGAGTTGTTTCTGACTCATTAGTACTCATCGGTACATAACCACATCAATATATGGGTTAAAATCAAGCAAAATGTGCATCGGGGCTGTATTTTTTCTCCGTATCTATTCAATCTGTATTCAAAGTGGAAGAATTCAAGAAGCTAGAATTTATGATAAAGAAGAACACCAGATTGAGGAAAACCTATCAGCAACTTAGAATATGTATGTGATACAACCTTGCTGCTAAAAGAAAGGAAGACATAAGATGCTTTCTATAGTCTTCAATATGGATTATATCTCAACATCAAGAAAACCAAAGTCCTTGCCACTGGGCCAATAGACAACATCAGTGTACATACAATTGTTAACAGTTTCATCTTTCTGATAAACAAAATCAACTTCCTTGACACCAGCAGTCAAGAAACCAAAAGACCTGTTGCCAGCTACTTCATCAGTAAGATGATTATAAGGGGCAAAAGATCACAATATGCATGAGTAAAATATTACATGAAACATAATGTGTATGCATGAAGGACAATGTATATGAATAATCAAAATATTATTAACAGAGTATAGTGAGGGGAGTGAGGGAGAAGGAAATAGAAAAGATCCAATGGGGGCCTGAAAAGATGGGGTAATAGTAGGCATAGATCAATGGTGGCTAATTTTATAAAACACAGTATACAAAAGTGATTATTTTAAAGACAGTGTGAATGTAGGAATGTGTGAAATGTAATGTGCATGAATCTTACAAATGCATAAATACCAATATAAAATAAAAATAAAGTGGGGAAAAAGTTAAAAACATAATCTTATTATTTTACTTAAAATAGACATGTAATTATTATAGTTATTAAATTATTATTAAGTATTATGTAATTATTATGGTTATTATAGTTGCTTAAATTCACCTATAGAATGTGTAGGGACCATAGAAAGGAGAGACAGGTATAAAGGGTTTATTCTTGAATGGATATCTATAGTGCTCTGAGATTTATTAATAAAGGTCAAAACTATAAAAAAACAAAACAGTTACAGCCTTGGAAATGGGGGGAGGGGAAGAAAGAAAGTAAAAAGGAATGTGTTGCATTTGGGAGCTCTGCTGTCAAGGACCTCTCCAGGGCACTGAACATCAGCAATGCCAGTTTAAAGACTAAGGTACAGCTGTTTTAAGCCATGATCTTTTTAACTATGTCTTATTCATTTTATCCTCACCACTGGACCAGTAGACAACATAATGATAGACTGAAAAAAGACTGAAATATGCAATGACTTCATTTTACTTGAATCTACAATAAAAATATTTGGCACCAGAAGTCAGAAGGTCAGGAGACACGCTGCACTGAGCAAATCTGTAGTCAGGGACCTCTTCAAATTATTGAAGAGGAACGATAGTAGTTTGAGGACTAAGATGTGCCTGATTAATATGATGATCTTTTTACTCACTTGCTGTACTGTTGAGAGCTGGAGAATGAATAAAAGGGGTAGAAGAAAAATTGATGCCTTTGAACTTTGGTGTTGGAGAAGATTGCTAAGTGTTAAAGAGCTATATCTTGGAGAAGGTGCAGCTGGAGTGCTCATTGGAGTCAATGATTTTAAAGTTTCATTTCACATACTTGGGGCATGTTGCTAGGAGGCTATTTCGTGGAGAGGGATATCATGTTTGCATAAGTGGAGGGGTGGCAAAGAAGAGGAATATCTTCAACTGGCGGATTGGCAGATTGACAGCAGCAATGGATTTGAGTGTGTTGGAAATTGTGCGGATGAGGATGGTACAAAAGAGAATAGCGTTCAGATTTGTTTTTCATAGGGTTGCTTTGAGTCATACTCAACTTGATAGTATCTAGCAACAATAATAATAATGTGCATCTTAATGTTGGAGATGAATTGGGTTCACAGAAGAAGAATCAATGCTAACTTTTGATGTTGGAGACAAGCACCAAATATCTCACGTATTAACAAAAGAATAAACAAGTCCTGGAGAAAGTGCAGCCAGGGTACTTCTTGGAGGCAAGGATGATGAAATTTTGTCTCAGTTACTTTAGATAAGTTGTTAGAAAGGACCAGTCCTTGGAAAAGAACCTCATTCTTGGATACATTAAGCATCCTTGAAAGAAAGGAAGAGTTATAAATTAATTTATAAAGTTAGATTCAATGAAGAGGAATGTGGTAGCTGGATTCATTAATTAGCTGTATTATACAGATAACACAATCTTGCTTGCTGAGAGTTAGGAGGACCTCAAACGCTTGCTACAGAAGTTCAAAAGGATCACAACTCAAAATCCAGAAAACAAAGTTTCTGGCTGCTGGGCCAGTAGATACCTGTATGATAGATAAATAAAGGATTGAACTTGTCAATGATTTTGTCTCGCTTGGTTAAAAAATCAACACCCTTTGGTGGCCTAGTGGCAAGAAGTTGCACTGCAATCCCAGAGGTATGCTTTTCGAATCCGCCAGATGCTCTGCTGGAGAAGGAGGGGCAGTCTCCTCCTGTACCGATCAGATCCAATTTGATGGTACATACAAAAAAACAATAAAATTAAAAAAAGAAAAAATCAACACCCTTGCTACCAGCAGTCAGGAGATCATATCTACTGCCTAGGGCAAGTCCACTGTCAAGTACCTCTCCAAAATATTAAGAGCAATGATGGCAGTTTGAAGACTAAGGTGCCCCTGATACAGGCTATGGTCTTTTCAGTCACTTGTTGTGCATCTAACACCGAGGTAATGCATAAGGTTTATGTAAGAATTGATGCCTTTGAGTTGTAGCGTTGCAGAATCCTGAATATTTCATTGGCTGCCGAAAGACCAAACATATATTCTTGGGGAAAGTTCAGCCAGCTCTTTGGAGGCAAAGATGGAGAAACTTCTCACATAATTTGGGCATGTTGTTAGGAGTGGCTATATCTTAGAGAGTGGTATGATGCTTGGAAAGATGGAGGGTCAGTGAAAGACAGGAGGACACCCCCAATTAAATACATTAACACAGTGACTGTAGCAATGAGATGATGTGTGCCAGAAATGATGAGGATGCCACAGGATAGGACAGAGTTGAATCTAACCTGACTAAGTGACACCTAATAACAATGATAATTCACAACAGTCCAAGAGAACCAACGTAAATGTTCATAAACAGATTAATAGAGAAACAAAATGAGATGTGTTGCATTCTGCAAATCTGTTGTCAAAGCCCTCTTTTAAAATCAGTGATATCAGTTTAAAGACTAGTGTGTACCTGATCTAAACTATAATGTTTTCAGTTGCTTCTAATGCATCTTCGTGATGGATAATGACTAACGATGATCTGATGACTGTGCGTTGTGGTGCTGACAAAGAGTACTAAATATCTCATGTACGTACAAAAAACCAAAAAAACAAACAAACAAACAAAAAGAAAAAAAACCAAGCAAGTTTGCCTTGGAGAAAAAACAGTCTGGATGTTCCTCGGTGGCAAGAAAGGTGGAACTTGTTCTCATACCCTTTAGGCAAGCTGTCAGGAAGTTCTTCGAAAAGACATCATTATGGGAAATGTGCAGCATCCAAGTCAGTAAAAGTCTCAACAAGACGTTTTGACACAGTGACCGTAACAATGGACTCTAGCATGTTGGAGATAGTGAGGATGGTCTCGAAGACAGCAAGGACCTAATCCTTGGTCCATGGTGTCACTGTGAGTGGTAGTTGACTGAATGGCACATAATGACAGATTAAGAGATGTTATTTAAATATAAAATAAGCTTATTTGCCATTGATTTTAGCAGCCAATTAGTTTGCTCTGACTCCTGGTCACCTTACATAAACAGAATGAAAATCTTGCTTGGTCTTGTACTCTCTTTGCAGTCTTTAAGATGCTTGAGTTATTGAATTTGGGTGAACCATTTCCTTGGGAATTTAACTTGTTTTCATAAACCCTTTACCCAAAATAAAGTTCTTTTCTAATAATTGGTGTTACTTAATGACATTATCTAAAATAAACAAGATGAAGTCTTGGCTTTCTCAATTCTATGAATACTTCTGTTATTTTCTTATTAAATTAGTTTCTTCTTCTGGAAATGCATGGTATGATCAATATTATTTTTTAAATCAATCCAAATGTAGAAATTCTTCTCTGTGTTTTTTTCTTTTTTCATTGACTAACTTTCACAGATGAGACCATTCGAAGTTTGTGGTCAGACTTATCTTAGTACTGAAAATAACATATTTGCATTTTAGAACATTAAAAAGAACTTTTGAAACAAGAGTTGTCTAATATAAGTCTTATTACCTTGACAACTGTCTTGATCGCAGCATTTAAATGATATCATTTTTGAGTCCTGAGATTAATAGATTCCTTTATATTAAAGGAAAAGTAAGTCCCAAGTTATATGTGATTGAGACAATTTCTTGTATAATTTTTGTTCTCTAAGTCTTGTTAAAAAGTCAAACACTTTAATCAATATGGACTGAAGCTCAACATCAAGAAAACAAAGATTCTCTCAACTGAGCCAATTGGCAGCGCCATAATAGATGGGGGAAAGATGGACGTTGTTATCAATTACAGCTTTCTTGGCTCTACAATCAACACCCTTGTTACCAGCCATCAGGAAATCAAAAGACAAATTGCACTGGGAAAATCTGCTGTCAAAGACCTCTCCAGAATATTGAGAAGCAATGAAGTCAGTCTAGAGACTTGGGTGTACCTGATCCAGTCTCATCAGAGAGCTGGACAATGACTAAGGGTGACAGAAAAATAATTGATACCTTTGAGTTGTGATTTTGGAGAAGAGTCTTGAATATACCATGGACCACCAAGAAAACAAATAGTTTTGTCCTGGAGAGAGTGAAAACAAGTTTCTTCTTGGATGCAAGGATTTTTTTTTAAATAAAATTTTTGTTTTATACTAGTTCACTTAACAAAGTTCATATACATTGTTTTTCACACCACATCTTTCCCATTTCCTTTACCCATCCCTCCTTCCACCCATCAAAGTTTGTGACCATATGATAAATATACAAACACTACCATTCCCACACCACCACCTCCACCCCCCTGCCATCCTTACATCTCTGCTGCTCCCCCCCCCCTTAGATCCTCATACACATTCTTCAATAATGGTCTTAATATAGTATTTGTCCTTATGGGACTGAGTTAGTTTACTCAAAATAATGTTCTCTGAGCCCTCCCAAGTCAGGTAGTAGTTTACTACTACCTGACTAAAATCATTACTAAAATCATTGCTCCTGCATGCTGCACTGTATTCCATCATGTGAATGAATGTACTATAATTGCTCAATCCATTTGATTGTGGTTGGACATTTGGGCTGTTTCCATCTTCTTGAGATGGTGAATGACACTACTACGACCATGGTGTATAAGTCTCCTTTTGTGTCTCTGTTATCATTTTCTTGGGGTATATTCCAAGGAGTGGAATAGTTGGCTAATAACGAATTTCTATGTTCACCTTTTTGAGGAAACACCAAACTACCTTCCAGAGTGGTTGTACCATTTTACAATCTCACAAACATTGTAAAAGATTTCCTATCTTGCTATATCCTCTCCAATATTTATTACTTAATGTTCTATTAAACTTGGAGACAAGAATTTTGAAGCTCCATTTCACATACTTTTGCACGTGGCCAGGAGGGACTAGTCCTTGGAGAAAGACATCATGCTTGGTAGGATGAGGGTCAGCGTAGGAGAGGAAGACCCCAGGTGAGATGGACTGACACAATAACTGGGGCAATGAGGGTATATGTGTCAAAGTCACTGAGACTGGCTCAGAACAGGTCAGGCTACAGGGTCACTATGAGTCATAGGTAACTTGATGGCACATGACAACAACATATAGTGTCCACTATTTGATGAAGTAAAGCAGTAAAAGAGAGGAAAAGAACCATATTGAATTTGTCAATTATTATAACTGGGGCAGTATATACCAGGGATGTCAGTTTTAAACTGAAGGTGTGCTTAACTTAGGCCATGGTCTTTTCAATCACTTGCTATGCATCTGAGAGCTGGATAATGAATAAAGATAACAGAAGAAAAATTGATGACCTTGAATTATGATATTATAGAAGAATATCGAATATCCCATGGAATGGAATGTGAACAGAACAAACAGATAAGTTTTGGGAAAAGTGCAACAAGAGTGCTTCTTGAAGTCATGGTAATAAAACTTTATCTCACTTATTTTGGCTATGTTACTAGGAGAGGCTATTTCTTAGTAAGGGATATCATGCTTGGAAATATTGAGGGTCATCAAAAGAGAGGAAAACCCTCAACCAAATGGATTGGCACAGTGACTGGGCTTAAGTGTATTGGAGATAATGAGGATGGCACAGGATCAGACAGGGTTCAACCCTATTTTCCTTAGGATTGCTGTGAGTTGTACTCACTAGCACCTAACAACATACCAGTGGAAAGACACCCAGTGGTTACCATATTCAGATATTAACATAAAGGATGGCAATTTGAGTACACTCAGAAAGGCTACTGGCAAAAGACTTAGTGATCTAGTTCTAGGGAAAGTAATCATTAAAATCTTTAAGGAACAGTTTTATTTGACACTTAGGAGATGATATGAGCTGAAGTTAACTCACTAACAGATTGTTTGTTCCCCACAAATAGGTGTTTTATTTTGATTGGAATACTGATTGCATTTTCCCTACATGTATGTAGCAGGATTTCACAATAGTTGTATTGTAGAACTATGTGGCATGCTGATAATGTGTAAATATATTCTCTAATTAAAACAGTAAAACTCTATCGTTTAGGTCATTCTGGGTCTCATTTTGTTGTTGAACAGTAGCTATTACTATCAAGTATTTTGTGTAACTTTTCCCTTATCTTTTCATTTGTTAAACTGGACACAGTTATAGTACCACTGAAAAGAGTTTTAGTACCACTGATAAGAGTTTTGTGAAAAGGAATGTCAAAATCTTACTGTTTTATTGTTGTATCATCTTTAACAAAATCATAACTAAAGCTGCCTTAATTTGTATAGCCTCCCTTTATAAAGTCAATTCCTTCTTTATGAATCTTCTCCACTGAATTTGCATCTTCATCTTTAACAGCTTCTATTTTTAATTTCAAGATACACTTAACATTAGGTAGGTAATGCATATATATGATTTGGGTTAAGTAGATGTTAAAATATTCAGATATTAGAATTCTACCATTATGAAGTTGCTAATCAAACTCCTGGATGTTTGTACATGGATTTGGCACTGTATCGATGAATCACAGTTTGTATTGTCAATCAAGAATCTACCCTTAGATGAATTTGACAAAAGATACATCTAAGAGAAGAATTCTTGACTGGCAGCAGAGGAAATTGCCCAGATCCCAAACAGAAGCCCCACTGTTATTTGAAACTTAACTGCCAGAAACTGATTTGATTGTCACTGGTATATCCCCTCAGGGACAGAGCCTCATAGCTAAAGTTATATTTTAAAGAGCCCATATTAGAAATCTAAGAAATACTGAATTCGGTCTCTTAATTATGTCTTAATGCTAGTGAATCCATGTTATGTTCTGGGGAATGGCAATATCAATTTTGGTCTAGATACAAGGCAAAGATTGTATCTGGTAAAAGCAGTTTGAAGTGCAAATGTGAAACCAAGAGATCTATTTTTAAAGGTGCAAACTACAGAAAATATCAAATTAAAAGAACATTTTTACACCTGAAAAATATATCACATACAGATATTGCTATATCTCAGTAAAAGTTTACAGACTTTTAAGTGTAATTAAAAGAAATTAAACCACCAACCTAAATTTTCAAGAAAATGCCATGGGAAATTTCCAGTAAACATGATGCTAAGACATTGGTAAGGTAGTGGTTGTTAGCGTTGAAAAGGGGATTGTTGGTTCAGTCTGTATAGATTCAAAAGAGTTATGAAAGGGGGGAGGGTGTTTAATTTGTCTTTATTTGAATCTTTCTAGGTATATTAACTTAACATCCTTTTCTTGCCTCACTGAAGTTTTACAGTCACACTCAGGGGTCTATGTTTAAGGCAGGGGGTAGAAAGAGTCACAGTAGGTTGGAAAAGTTCATGATCCATTTCTACAACTTAGCCTGGGGTAAGGCATAGCTCTCCTGTGAGATATTACAGAGGAAATTCAGAGGCAGAATGATTTCTTTTATGAAAAAAAAAAAGGGCAGGGTGTTTCTTATATTGTTTTTTTAGACCTTCCCTAGGAAGTGATTATGGAATTCTGTGATAAACCTACATGGACACTTTTGGAGAAAGGAAGAGTAACAATGTTAACTCTGAAATGATTTAATTGAGTATTTTTTTAATCCTATTCCACTATAATACTAAAACACTAAAGACAAAGGCTGATGACATAGATTACAGATTTCAATTTAAATCAACAACCTATTATAATTGTTAAAGTTTCTCCAAGAAACAGAACCAATAGAAAAAAATAGATAGATAGATAGATAGACAGATAGATAATAGATAAAGCAAGAGGTACCTGTAGAGAAATAAAGAGGATAGATATACTTTAAGGAATTGGCTTATATGATAGTAAGGACTCATAAAACTATATGTTAAAACTCAGGCAAAATTTCTATATTATAGTCTTAGTCAAAATGTTGTTTTTGTTCCAGGAAACTTTTGAGTTTACTTTGATGACCTTCAGCTAATTAGCATTAGCAAGATTGTTATTTTGTTAGGTACCATCAAGCCAACGATGACTCAAAACAACTCTGTGAATGCTCACATCTTAATCTTGCCCTATACTTTGTCTTTTTTATGATCTCTAGGGTGCTTGAACCTATTGTGATAGTCACTGTGTCAGCCCATCTTGTTGTTAGGACTCCTTACCCTTAATTAGAGTCAACTGATTACTATGGTAATAGGGAGCTCTAATGGTGAAGTTCATGAAGAATTGCTCTGCTAGTACATAGATGATAACTATCTGGCCATTTGGATTCACCAGAAATTTTCTAGAAGAATGATAGGTTATTATTGTTATGTGCTATCAAGTCAGAATCAACTCATTGCTGATGTTTCAGTGAGTTTTCAGAGACTGTCAGTTATATGGGACGAGACTGTCTGTTTTTCTTCTGTGAAGCAGATGGGGAATTCAAGCCATGTGCCTTTGGGTTGGTAATGTCAACTAGGCAACTTGCCCTATGCAATTATAATCTCTGGAAAATTGTTGAAGCATCAGCTATATGTTGATTCTGATGAAATGATTATAAATGATGGGTCACTGCAATGGTTAATTTCATCTACCAAAAACCTTCTATGAAAGTTCTAGATGAGGAATTGACCAAACAACTGGGTAACCAAGCATAGCTAAGTTGTTGTTGTGTATCATGGATTCAGAACCTACACATAGCTGATCCTCTGATCCTGAAAATTTGTAGAGGTCGTAATCATACAGGAGGAGCAACTGGTGGAGTCAAACAACGTGCCTTCAGGATTGCAGCTCAGATTTTTCTTAGCACTGGGCTCCAGAGTTTCCTGGTAACACATGGAATTAATCATTATGTTTACTTACATCATAATTGATTTTCAGGGAATTTGAAGATTCTATTTACTTTGTCCCCAAATGTGTATTTCTGCCTTCCTTTTATTGATCTCAACTCTCTTTTCTCTTAAATATGACCTTTCTTCTAGAAGAATCCAAACCACAGTGAAATTTGTTTAACTACATGAAAAACTCAAGTCTTGGCATAGAAATGACTGCAGCTTTGCAAAGGACAAAATGTAATACATGAGTTTGGGAAAGTGAGATAAGACATGGATGTAAACAATTTATGGTGCTATGATGGAAATCCCGAGCGGTTTAAGAAGTTAATCATTCAACTATTAACCTAAAGACTAGAGGTTCAAGTTTACCCAAAGTCACATCTGAAGGAAATTTGGTGATTTATTCCTAAAAGTTAGTCACTGAACATCTTACAGAAAAGCTTCACTCAACACACATGACCTCTCTCCATAAGGTGGAATAAATAGAATGGTGACTGGTTTTGTTGGGAGAATCTTTCTGACATGGACCCTATCTATGATTTGTAACTGGTAAATTTCAATTCTCCTGGTAGTTAAATTCCTTTCAAACCTTTGTGTGTGTGTGTGTGTGTGTCTGAAGTTAATTCTATTCACATGACATTGTAGAAGGTGGAACTGATCAAGAGGGCTTCCAACTTGGACAGAATAGCTTACTTTGTCACCCAGAACAGTAGGTGGGTTAGAACCAAACTATTGTGCCACTTGGGATACTTAATGGCATAGTTAAAGGAAGAAAATTAATAGGTCAGATTATCAATTTGTGATTAGCATGAAACTTATAAACCTTCAGGAAGTTTTGGTATGTTAGCATCTAGACCAGAAAACTGATGGTTTGCTAGCCTTGAGTTTCTCTCCTTGGACATATCTTAATGCGTATGCAGGTGTCCCTGGGCTTCTTTTCTCTCTTACTGGGAACTAAGCCTGAGGGAGTCAACACAAGCATGCTTATCCTTTAATTTCCATTTTTGATGTATCATTAATCTAGGAATCTTGCATCTGCTACTAATACCCATGAGACTGTGACAGAGTAAATTATTAAATTGAAAGAATAGGGTAAAATCTGGATCAGCTTCCACTCTTCACATCTTAAATATACCATGGTCATTGTGGGAAATGTAATAAAAGAGGCAAATTCTGGTTTGGATATATAAATTTTAAGAAACTTTTTATGTAGGTATGAGTTGAAATTGTTGACAACTGAGTGTGACTATTGAATAAATAAACGTTTAGTATAGTGAATAAACATGCACAAAAATAAAAAAGACATGTCTCCAATGTTAAGTATTGTTAAGAGACATAGGAATGTGAAAGTTAAAATACTTGTTACGTATATTAGGATGAAGACAAGATCTATAGGGATTTTCTTGAGGACATGGGTTTAAGAAAATGTTAACACCCTAAATGGGGAGAAGATAATACTCTTCATGTTGTTGTTAGGTGCCGTCAAGTCATAGAGTGTTGACTAAACTAAGAGAACATATAGTTTAGAATGGAAGTGTCTCCAGGATTGAGAATAGGACGACATGGAATGGGAAATATCACGGTGAGAGAGGATTGAATGAGTGCATTAAAAACTTCAAGGGAGGGAAGTACACTATAGTGAAAGAACAACTTTTTCATTATTACTGGAGGAAAGGAAAAACAAATGGTTGTAAATACAATCCTCAGCCAAACACACACACTGGTAATCCAAATGCTATTTATTTCTGGTAATTACATCAAATAGCAGCTCCTTTGAAGAAAGATAGGACTCACAACCTCAGCAACTCAGCAGAGAATCATTAGGAATCAGAACCAACAATATAACAGTGAGAATAGATGAATGATTATTTGTCTCAAAATCAAGAAGCAAAAACAAGTTCTAAGAATGAGATCAAGACATGAATATATTAAGTGGAGAAGTTTCAATATCATCTCTCTTTTTTGTAGTGTATGAATGATTCAATCCATGAATCAGACTACCATAACCTAACAGCATTGAAGTAACTTTTTAAGGCCATGAGTTTATAATAAAAATTCACAGTAGACTTCATTTCCAGTGCTAGATGTCTGTGCACATAGGTTAATACAGAGAACATATAGCTTTGCTTAAATAAGGGCAATAGTTCTCAACAGTTTGCTTCAGTTAGTGCTGCCTGAGTAGTGGTTCACATACTGTTGCCCAAGGAATGTATCATATCAATCTTTTGTTTATTGACAATCTTTTTAGCCAACCTTTTGCATTTATTACAATAGTAAAAAAATCTATTATTCAATTACTACATGAATTAATAATGTACACTTGGCACAAAGGAATATCAAGATGATAAATGAGAGTAAATCTCACTTATTTGGAACTTGTTAACATTATATGTCAACTGGCTAGACCATGATTTAGTGGTTTGGAAGCTATGTAATGATTTAAGTTGACAATTATGCAATGGCGTCATTTGGCAGCTTGTTGTTGCGTACTACTGAGTTGTAACCAACCCATAGCTGCCCCTCTGGTAGGTTTTCAAAGGCAGTTAATCTGATGGGAGGAGATTACCCATCCTTCTCCCACTACTTGGCTATGTACCACTACTTGATGGCTACGTAAAGATATAATTTGAGAGTTGTGTAATGATGTAATAATACTCCATTTTGTGTTCTAAAAAGGTCCCTTTTGCATAACGCTGTTTTTGTCTTAGTGACTTTGTAACTTAATCATATTGGTAATGAGGAGTTGGTATAATTAAGAATCTCTGCAGGTACATGTAGATATTTACAGATATTATTATAGCTTTCTTTTTTCCTTATTTAATTTTTTAAAATTATTTTTGCATGTGTACCATCAAATTGGATCTGACTAGTACAGGAGGAGATTGTCCCTCCTTCTCCAGTGGAGCATATGGTAGATTTGAACTGCACACCTCTGGGATTGCGGTGCAGCTTCCTGTCACTATTTTATAGCTTTCTTGTGATTACAATGTTGTTATTGTTATGTGTCATCAAGTAGGAGTTCACTCATTGATTACCTTACAGGGTTTGCAATGATTATATCTCACACAGGAAGAGAGGTTGGTATAATCTAATAGTCTACTTTTGGGTTGGCAGTGCATTTTTTTCCCACTAAATCACCAAAGTTCCTTATGATTCCAATGGATAATTAAAATTGAAAACCTATGATGAAAAGACAATAAAAAGTTTAAAGAAGTTTAAAATAATGATAATGTTTATGGACTAGACCACTGAAAGAAGCAATAATTTTTTAAAATAGTTATGTCTATTGGACACCATTGAAATTGAATAACAGTCAAAATGGTTGAAGCAAAGTTAGTACAGAGAGAAGGAGGTACTTTAAGGAGTGATTTAAAACATCTTGATCAGGAGCAAATAATACCGAGAATTCAGAAGATGGTAGCTTGGGAGAAAAATAGTTCTTGGACTTTCTTTATGGCTGTTTGTATCTCAACATCAATAAGACAAAATTCCTCACCAATGGACTTAAAAGCAACTTCATGATAGATAGAAAAATGATTGAAATTGTCAATTATTTAATCTTAATTGGATCTATAATTAACACTCTTGGTACCAGCAGTCAGAAGATCAGGAAATGTGTTGCATTGGGTATATTTTCTGTCACGAGACTCTCCAAATTACTGAGGAGCAGTGATTTCAGTTTGAAGAGTAACATGTGCCTAACTCAAACCACTTTTTTTCCCCAATACTTGCTATGAATCTGAGATGTGGACAATAAATAAGGATTACAGTTGAAGAATTTATGACTTTGAGCTTTGAGCCTGGAGAATAATATGGAGTACCCCATCAACTAAAGAGGTCTGGTGGCCTAGTTGTACAAAGCTGTCTGCAATCCTGAAAACAATTCGATAGAATCCCCTAAGTATTCCACAGGAGAAAGATAAATAATCTCCTCCTGTGAAAACCCACCAGACGGTCAAGTATGGGTCAGTTTTGACTCAACAGGGCACAACAACAACACTATCCCATTGACTACCAAAAGAATAAACAGATATGTCTTGGAGAAGGTACAGCATGATGCTCTTAGAGGCAAAGATGATATAGCTTTATTTCACATGCTTTAGGAATTTGTTAGGGGGCACTATTCCTTAGAGAGGGAAAGGTCAGTGAAAGAAAGACCCTCAACAAGATAGATTGACACAGTGAAGCAATGGGTTCAAGTATGTCAGAGATAATGGAGATGGCATAGGAAAGGACAGGGTTAAGATCTGTTGTTCATAGGGTTGCTATTCTATGAGTTGTACTTGATTTGATATCTGGGAGGCTGGGCTCTTTGAGGAGAAGTGTGGCATCAGGATTGGAGGTAGACTTATCAACAGTCTGTTTTTACGGAGATGACACAACCCTGATTGCTGAAACTGAGGAGGACCTGGAGCATTTGCTGCAGAAGGTCAAGGACTGCAGCCTTCAATATGGATTGAAGGTCAAAGTCAAGAAAACAAAAGTTCTTATCACTGGGCTGATTGATATGATAGATGGTGAAGAGACTGAGATTGTTGACAGCTTTAATTTACTTGGCTCTACAATCAACATTCTTAGTACCAGCAGTCAGGAAATTAAAAGACGCATTGGGAAAGTCTACTCTCAGAGATGTCTTCAAGGTACTGAGGAGCAATGATGTCATTCTGGAAACTAAGGTGCACTTGATACAGCCCATGGTCTTTGTCATTACTTGCTGTGCTACAGAGAGCTGGACAATAACTAGGGATGATAGAAGGAGAGTTATGCCTTTGAGCTGTGGTGCTGGAGAAGAGTGTAGAATACACCATGGACTGCTAGGAGAACAAACAAGTTTGTTCTGGAGAGGGTGAAGCCAGGCTTCTCCCTGGAGGCAAGGATTCATCTGATATATTTTGGACATGTTGCAAGGAGGGACCAGACCTTGAAGAGGGCCGTCATGTTTGGGAGGGTGGAGGGATGGCATAGGACAGGAAGACCCTTGATGAGATGGATTGATTCTGTCACGAGGATAAGGAGAATAGGTGTGTCAAAGAAGTGAGATTGGCATGGTATAGAGCAGGGTTTAGGGCTCTTGTACATAGGGTCACTATGAGTTGCAAGCAGCTCAATGGCACACAGCAACAACAACTTGATTTGATGGCATCTATCAACAACAGCATGAAACAAGACTTACAAAAAACCTACTCAATATTCTATATAGAAAGGAGAAAAATTATCAATCTGAAGTGCATTTCATGCTTTTCCAATAATTCAATTAGATATAGATATATAGATGACAGACTATAGATAGATAAGCAGACAGATAGATAGATGGATTTAGAAATAGATACATATAGAAAGTTTGCATTTTGCTTAAATTATGTGTATTTTAATGTCTTAACTTCTGTCAGATACTTCTTCAGAGTGCTAAAGAACAAGTCAGTCTAGAGACTAAGATGCATCTGATCTAGGCTATGGTCTTTGCAATTACTTGTTATGCATCAGAGATCTGGACAATGACAATGACCAAAGATTACCAAAGAAGAATTAATGTCTTTAAGTTGTGGTGCTGGAGAAGTGTATTGAACATACCTTGAAAGAACTAACAGTTCTGTCCTGGTGAAGGTGAAACCAAGCTGTTCCTTGGAGGAAAGGATTTTAAGACTCCATCTTACATACTTTGGTCATGTAGTCAGAAGGGACCAGTCTTTGGAAAAGGATATCATGCTTTGAAGTGTTAAAGGACAACATAGGTGAGGAAGACCCTGAATGAGATGGAGTGACACAATAAGTGTGTTGATGAGGATAGATAGATGTGTCAGAGACTGTGAGATTGGCTCAGGATAGAGCAGGTCTCAGAGTTATTGTGCACAGGGTTGCTATGACTCATAGTCAACTTGATGACATAGAACAACAACAACATCTTATAATAGCTCACTGGGGGAGCTCTGATAATCTATTGGATAAGTAGTTCTACTGTCAACTCAAAGTCTGGTCATTCAAATCCCCCACCTACTTCCCAGGATAAAAATGAACAGTGTCCCTCCTTCTGATTTACAGCCCCTGAAAACCTGAAGGAGGGTCACCTATATGTCAGTTTTACAACACCGTGGTTCATAATAACAACAACAACAAACAAGTTGGTAGTTATTGTGTTGTATGATTACATTATTTTTTGCAATAATTCTTTGAATTTGAAAAATAGTTTTTTCAACCACTCGCATATTAGAAGTTATAGTGTATGCATTTATGACATAATTTCTAATTCAGCGTCTCTTTTGCCTTTTCAAAAAAGAGTTAATATATTTACAGAGACAACTAATCAACATTTACAGTCTAACATACATATTGACCAGCTTAATCTTCTTATATTGTTGTTGTTGTTGTTATGTGCTGTCGAGTTGCTTGCAACTCATAGCGACCCTATGTACAACAGCCCTAAAGTCTGCTCTGTCCTGTGCCAATCGCACTGTCTCTGACACTCCCATCCCAATTATCCCAGTCACTGAATCAATCCACCTCATAGAGGGCCTTCCCCTCCTGTGCTGTTCCTCCACCCTCCCAAACATGATGTCCTTCTCCAAGGACCGGTCCCTCCTCACAACATGTCCAAAGTATGTTAGATTGAGCCTCAGAATCCTTGCCTTCAAGGAGCCATCCGGTTTAACCCTTTCCAGGATGAATCTGTAAATAATGTTCTTATATAACAATTCAAATTTTTACTAAGCATCTATTATTGCTTATAAGAAGTCTTAAAATATTTGTAAGTTAATCTAAACATTCCTGCAAAAGTTCCTATTAAAATCAATAAAAGTATCATTCTCATATTTTCTTCCCCTCCTTCCTATGCTGGCCACTTACTTAGACAATTATATTATTTTTAGAAGAAGCAAGAGCACTTTGAATTTTCATTTTCGCTTTGTTTGTCAGGTTCCATATTAGAAGAGTAGGATGGTGTCTCTTGTTTCAGTGCAGTGACTCTTCAAAAGGAGAGGCAGCAGGCACTTTGAGTGATTAACAAAGCAAAAAACACCCACTGCTGTCAAGTTGAGTCAGACTCATCAACTTTCCACTGATTCTCCAACTCTGTAGATCTTAATGAGAGTTGGCTGCTTAATTTTTTCTCCTGAAGAAGGGCAGATGGATTCAAACCTCCAGTGTTTTGGAATTTAGGGTATTCACCTAGCATAACCTCTTTCAGAGACACAGAAATTAACTTCAGCATAAATGTTTATGTTTCTAAACATTTTCCATAGTAGTTCTGACTAGTGAGTCATTATCACTATCCAGCAATCTAAAAAAGATGACTCCTTTTTATTTTTATTAAACTATCTTAAAAGCCAAGTTAAAAAAAACCCCAATGCTTCTCATGTCTGATCATGAACATCACTTGAAATTATTGTATTTTTCTGTTATGAGAATAAGAAAAAAAATAAACTGAGTCCAAAATAATATGGAGTGCATGTCTCACTACATACTCACTTGAGTGACTAGACCCTTTCTGTTCAGGGATTTATATTAATGTTACAGCATACATACTGGTTATGACTGACAAGGGTAGTATGAGTATTTATGCCACTCTAAAGAGAACAAGGAGTAACTATAGGTTTAAAATCAGAAAAGGTGTTAAGATTGCATCCATTTGATTAGAGGCATTCCATCTTTATCTGACCCTCCACCATCTCCAACATAATATTCTTTTCCAAGAACGAGTTGCTGCTAATAACATGTCCAGAGTATGTGAGATTAAATTTCATCATCCTTGCGCACCCTGCCTATACTTCCTCCAGGACAGACTTGCTCTTTTGACAGTCCATGGTGATTCCCTAATCTTCTGTCATACCACAGTTCAAAGATGTTGATTCTGCTTCTGTTGTATTTAATCATTGTCCAATTTTCAGATGCATAGGAAGTAATTGAAAAGACCATATCTTTACATGAGCATTCTTACTCTTTCCTTGCTGAAATTGGGGAGAAGATGAAACCTTTTTTGCAGATAATAAACCCTTTAGTATGGACTACATCTCAAAATCAATGAAACATAGTCTCTTATCACAAAACCAACAATACACATTATGAGGACTGATGCTGTCAATGATTTAATCTTTCCTGGATCAGCAAACAGCAGCCTTGGTACTAGCAATGAAGAAATCAGGAGACTTAGTGCACTGGGCAAGTGTGCTGTCAGGGACCTCTCCAAAATGCTGAAGACCAATATTATCAGTTTGAAGACCAAGGTGCACCTAATTCAAGCCATAGTCTTCTCAATAACCTGCTATGCATTAAGAGTTGGACAATAGATAAGGATAGCAGAAGACAAATTGATGGCTTTGACTTGTTATACTTGAGAAAAGTACTGAATTTCACATGGACTGCCTAAAAAACAAAACAAAACAAAACAAAAAAACCCAAAAGACAAAAAAAACGACAAAAACCAAAAAACCAAAAACCCCAGAAGGTGCAGCCAAAATGCTCCTTGGAGGCAAGGATGGTGAAGCTTCTACTTTCATACTTTGGACATGTAGCTTGTTGTTGTTATGTGCCATTGAGTTGCTTGCGACTCATAGTGACCCTATGTACAACAGCCCTAAACCCTGCTCTATCCTGTGCCAATCTCACCGCCTCTGACACACCCATCCCAATTACCCCAGTCACTGAATCAATCCACCTCAAAGAGGGTCTTCCCTTCTGCACCATCCCTCCACCCTCCCAAGCATGATGTTCCACATCATGTTTGCAAAGGTAGAGGGTCAACAAAGGAGAGGAAGACTCTAAAAGGGATGTATTGACCACACAATGGCAGCAATGGGCTTGAGGATGTTGGAGAAGGATGAGGATGGAACAGGATAGGGCAGGGTTCAGGTCAGTTGTTCATAGGGTCATTATGATACGTACTCAACCTGATGATACCTAACATTAATAGCAACAATAAAACAGGTACTCTGAGAGAATTAGAATTCCCCTTTATCTGTAGGAAGACTCTCTTCAGCTTGAAATCCTTGAGCATCTGCAACCATAAGCAAAGTTCATTCTTGGCTGCAGCAATTGACCCTTGCAGTATGAATTGTCTTCTCTTCATCTGATCAAGTTCTGGTCAACTCATACCCAGCCATTGGTGGCTAAGTTCAAATAAGCTTCAGCTGCAAGCTCATGAGTCCACACTTCTCCCTGCATTCCAGTGTCTGGAATGCAACTGTCTCTTCACCTAGCCATTGTCCACACTTAAGATAGAGTCCATTTTTAGATATATATTCAAGAGTTATTAATACATAGCCACACAAAAGCATGTGTATGAATGTTTATAGTAGCATTCAAATATATAAAAAATATTCATAAACTGATGATTGTATAAAGAAAACAGAGAGAGAGATCTCCTGAAAATATTTAGCGGGGGGAAAAAAAGGAAGTCATAAAAGGCTATGAATTATATGATTCTATTTATATGAATGGGTGATAAAGTGATTTAGAAGGTAGGATAAGATACTAACCAAAGGCCACGTGTCATTAGTGGTTCAAATCCACCAGGGGTTGAATCCACTTGTGATGCTGCAGGGAAAGATAACAATCCCATACATGCTATTCAAAGCTCTGGTTGCCCTCATAATCAGGCTATGAGCTGTCTATAAGTTTGTTCTCGTTTGTCAGCAAAAAGCTGAAATACACGGATATATCTGAACTTTTCAGAATAGGTAAATCCAGAGACATTGATATTAATATTGTCCAGAGCTAGAAAAATTAGGAAGCCTCAGTCATAACTGAGTCAAAGAATACTACATACTTTGAACTTAAGAAAAGTGTGTGTCAAGATTGCGTCCTTTTTCCATACTTATTCAATCTGTATGCTAATTATTCAAGAAGCTTGACTCTATGAAGATGAATCTGCTATCAGGATTGGAGGAAGACTCATTAGAAACCTATGTTATAAAGATGAAACAACCTTGCTTGTTAAAAGTGGGGAGTACTAGAAACTCTTGCTGCAAAAAAATTAAAGATTACAGCCTTCAATATGGATTATATCTAAACATCAAGTAAGCAAAAATTCTCACCAATGCCTTCACCTTATTTGGATCAATCAATACCCCTGGTACCAGCAGACAGAAGATCCTGAGATGTATTGTAATGGGAATGCTTGTTGTCAGGGATCTTGACAAACTACTGAAAAGCAATAATATCCATTTGAAGAATAAAGTGCACCTGATTCAGGCTATAGTCTTTTTAGTCACTTGCCATACATCTGAGAGCTAGACAATGAATATGGATGTGAGAAGAGGAATTGGTGCCTTCTAGTTGTGGTGTTGGAGAAGAGTACTAAATATCCCATGGAATGCCAAAAGAACAAACTGATAGATCTTAAAGAAAGTGAAGCCAACATTCTTGGAGGCTAAGATGATAAAACTTCATCTCACAAGCTTGAAGCATGTTGTTTGGAGAGGCTATTCCTTGAGAAGGGACATCATGCTTGGAAAAATGGAAGGTAGAAGAAAAAGAAGGAGAGTCTCAATAAGATGGACTGACACTGTGACTATAGTAATAGGCTCAAGTATATTAGAAACGATGAGGTTGGCACAAGGTAAGACAAGGTTTAGGTTTCTTACTCATAAAGTTGCTATGAGTCATACCCAACACAATGGTACCTAACAACAACAACAACAATAGTGGCATAGCTGGGTAAGCAATGGACTGTTAACAGGAAGTTTAGTGGTTTGAACTTACCAGCTACTTCTAGCAAGAACAATTAAACATTCCTTCTTAAAGATTTGTAGCCTTGAAAACTCTGTAGAGGAATGGTCCTCTGATTTACAGAGGCATTAAATGTCAGAAATAATTCAATGACATTGGGTTTTTGCAAATGTACACCACGTCATTTTAGAATCTAAGTACCAAGATAGTGATAGTTATATAAATTTGAATTACACAGTTTAAAAGGATGAATTTTATTATATGTAAATAACCTCCAACAAATCTTTTACTAGAATAAAAGAAAAGGCAAAAAGTTTTAGAAATTATTGAGAAGTCTGGCTAATTTAAGTTCACGTAAATATATTTTCTTCTTTTACTATTTTTGCTTGCTTGTTCTGGCTAGAGTGAATTATCATTTTCCCCAAATGGTGAATTTTAAAGACATTCTTTGATGTGCTGCTCCTAAATTTGCTTCTGACTCATCTGTTCCTCAGTAGTGCAGCTTTTCTCTATCAATAGCTTGAGTCTTGTGAATCACTTTTCTAAAATTTCTGTTTCTGCCTTTCTTTTAAAAATAGTCTTCTGGAGTGTTGTAAAATGGCTTGGTGATAACATTTCTGAGATTTTATTACACAATTCTTAGTTTGCTATTGTAAGCCCTGTCTTTCCCAGGTTTCTCTACAAATAAATATTCCTCTTAGTTTTTATACTTGAAATATATTTTGAGGAATATGAGTCTTTACTACAGAATAAGTATACAGCCTAGAAAGACCCATTTCAAAAGAAATACCCAAGTTAAAGATGTTGCATTCCAAATTTATGATTAAATGCAAATGCCTCATTAAAAGGCAAATCCTTCTTTTAAAGTTAGTCAGTGGAATGGGATCAAAATATTCAATCTCGTTAAATTTAACGCACTAAAATATCTTATTCAGGAGTATTCAAGGGGCCTAGAGAAATGTTATATCAATCTGTCTTCTAAATTTTTACACTGGTTGCTTTCTTTATACAACCTGTATAACCTTTAGACATTGAGAGTCCATATCCATCTTAAAAAGATTATTTCTTTGTATACTAGGAAAAAAAAATTCACATTGAACCTGATCCCAGATTTCTCACAGAATTAAAAAAAAAAAAAAA
>NW_006399773.1:23768820-23820755 GCF_000299155.1 Elephantulus edwardii
TAAACTTCATGAGAGAAATGCATGGAAGAACCCTAGAAGCCCTAATCCACAACATGAACAGTCTTCCATGCATCCTATAAAACCTCCAACCAAGAGAGGGTAAAATAGATCAATGGGACTTTCCAAGAATCAAATCCCTATGCACATCCAAAAACTTTTCTAACAGGGTAAAAAGGGAAGCCACAGACTGGGAAAAACTATGTGGTAATGGCATGTCTGATAAGAGACTTGTATCTAGAATTTATAGTATACTCAGGCGCCACAACAAGATAAAGGTAAATAACCCAGTTACAAAATGGGCACAGAATATGAACAAACACTTGACCAAAGAAGACATTCAGATGGCTAACAAACACATGAAGAAATGTTCAAAATCCCTAGCTTTAAGAGAGATGCAAATCAAAACAGCTATGACATTTCATGTCACCCCAGTAAAAATAACAACATTTAAAAGAACAGCAAACATCAAATGCCGGCGAGGTTGTGGAGAAACTAGAACCCTTATTCATTGTTGGTGGGAGTGTAAAATGGTGCAGCCACTATTGAAGGCAGTATGGCACTTTCTCAAAAAGTTGGAAATAGAAATCTGACCCAGTAGTTCCTCTACTGGGAATATATCCTACAGAAACCAGAACTGCCACACAAACAGATATATGCACAGCCATGTTCATTTCTGCTTTGTTCAGAAAAGCAAAGAGCTAATGAATGAATTAAGAAGCTGTGGTATAGTCACACAAGGGAATATTATGCAGCATTGAAAAACAAAGAACTAATAAAATATTATACAAAATGGGTGACTCTGGAGGACATTATATTGAATGAAATATCTCAGTCACAAAAATACAAATATGGCATAATGCTACTGTTATAAAATAGAACTGACGTGGGTGTTGAGGGTAAACTAAGAGGGGCATGGCATTGAAACAGACGAGGGAGAAAACTGTATTAAAGAAATATATGATTAGGTATTATTGACAAAAAGCCCAGAATAAGGGCTGGGGTGTTGGTGTTGGGGTGGGTGGGGACTGTATAACAAGGAAGAATTTATTCCCAAAGAAAAAAAACAGTGGGGCGGAGGTGGGGTGGTTATCAGGAAAATGTGCAACAATGAAGGATTGGAAACCCAAGTTCTTTATAAACTTTCATTAAAATATCAATAAAAAATAATAATACTAAAATTTTAAAGAAATAAAAGGAATGATAGACGTGACATTATAACAGAACCAGATGAAATAAAATTGATAATATCTGAATACTATGAATGGCTATACTCTGATAAATGAAAAAAAGAAAAAAAAAAAAGAAGAAATGGAAAAATTCCTTGAAACTCATTCCCAGCCCAGATTGATACAGACATATGTAGAACACTTTAATAGACCCATCACAAAAGAGTAAATTGAACAGGTCATAAAAAGACTCCCCCATTAAAAAAGACCTGGACCAGATGGCTTCACAGCTGAATTTTACCAAACATTCAGAGAAGATGCACCATCAATTATATTTAAAGTTTTTAAAAAATAGAGAGACTTCCAAAGTCACTCTATGAAGTAAATGTAACCCTAATCCCAAACCCAGGCAAAGATACAACAACAACCAAACAAACAAAAACAAACCCAAAAAACCCGTACAGACCAGTATCTCTAATTAACATAGATACAAAAATCCTTAAAAAAATACTAGCCAATAGAATACAAAAGCTCATCAAAAAAATAATTCATCATGACCAAATGGGATTCATAACAGGTATGCAAGGATGGTTCAGCATAAGAAAAACAATGTAATCCACCACATTAGCAAAGCAAATAACAAGAACCATATGATCTTAGCAATTGATGCAGAAAAAGCATTTGACAAAATCCAACAGTCTTTCCTGATAAAGACACTCAGCAAAATTAGAATAGAATTTCCTCAACATAGTGAAAAGTTTATATGCAAATCCAAGGGCCAATATAATTGTCAATGGAGGAGGACTAAAAGTATTTACCTTGCAAACAGGGACCAGACAAAGGTGTCTACTGCCATCACTTCTATTCAATACTGGATTGGAAGTACTTGCTAGGCAGTACAACAAGAGAAGGAAATAAAAGTTATCCAGATGTGCAAAGAGATAGTGAAACTGTCACTATATGAAGATAATATGATAGTGCACACAGAAAACACTAGGGACTCAATAATAAAACTGTTAGAGCTAGTAGAACAATTTAGGAGAGTGGCAAGATAAAGATCAAAATCCGAAAATCAGTGTGGTCCCTCTATAATAACACGGAGGACTCAGAACAAAACCAAGAAAACTATACCATTTATAATAACCGACCACAAATTGAGATATTTGGGATTGAACCTAATTAGAGACACAAAAAGTTTATACAAAAACAAATAACCTCCCCCCCCAAAAAAAACCCTACAAAATATTTCTGTGAAGCACAATAAAAGACATTTTACAAAAAAGGATAAATCTTCCCTGTTCATAGAAAGAAAGACTCAATGTTGTGAAAATGAAAATCATACCAAAAGCAATCTACATGTTCAGTGCAGTACAAATACAGATACCAAATTCAGTTTTCAAGGAGGTTAAAAGAGAAATAGTCAAGTTTATTTGGAGAGAAAAGAGACTTTGAATTAAGCAAAACACTAGTAAGAAACAAAAATGAAAGTGGAGGTATATCACACTCCCTGACCTCAAGACCTACTACATTGAGGTAGTAACCAAACCAGCCTGGTACTGATATAATGACAGGCACATAGACCAATGGAACAGTATTAAGAACCCAGAGGTGGACCCATCTATCTATGATCAATTAACATTCAACAAGGATACAAGATCTATCAAATGGGAAGGGACAACCTCTTCCACAAATGGAGCTGACAATACTGCACTGCTACCTGCAGAAAGCTGAAAGAGGTTCCACATCTTATACCATGCACAGAAATCACCCCAAGGTGGATCAGAGACCCTGGAGTAAAGCCCACAACCATAAACATCATAAGCGACAATGTGGAGTTAAGCTTAGAAGGCCTACCCTACAGTATAAAGAGGTTGACAAATACAGGCAGAAATGCACAATCGGCAGACAATATTGATGAATGACCCTCTAAAAATTATTTTTTTTTTCTTTAGAGTGGAAAGAAACTCTCCTGATTGTGAAAAAACATTTGGCAATACCATCTCAATCAAAGCTTTTACAAGAAACATTTACAAAATCCTGTCGGGCCTCCACTGGGAAAAGACTGATAACCCAATTAAAAAATGAGCAAAAGACATGGAAAGACTTTTCTCAGAGGAATATGTTCAAATGGCCAACAGACACATGAAGAAATGCTCGAAATCATTGGCAATAAGAGTGACGCAAATCAAAACCACATGAACTAACATCTCCCTCCAGTAGCAGGCACAAAGTTTAAAAGGATAGCAAGTAATAAATGTTGGAGAGAAAGGAGTGAGATAAGGACTCTTATACATTGTTGATGGGATTGTAAAGTGGTACAACCACCCTGGAGGGCAGTTTAGCACTTCCTCAAAAAGCTGAACATAGAATATCCATAAGACCTAGCTATTCTACTGCTTGAAATATACCCCAAGAAAATTAGAACTGAAGCCTAAACAGAAACGTGCACACCAATGTTCACAGAAGCATTACTCACCATCACATGAATGTGCAAACACAGCCCAAATGTCCAATCATAATCAAAGAGATTGAGAAATTATGATATGCTGACACTATGGAATATAACACAGTGTACAGGAACAATGATTTTGACTCTCACTACATAATTTGGGAGGAACTTGAGATCATTATGTTAAGTGAACGCATACAGTCTCATAAAGACAAATAATGTATAAGACCATTGTTTTAAAAATAACTAGTAAAATGTGTAGGAGGGAGAAGCAGAGGAATGAGGAAGGGCAGGGGCATAATCACAGTGTTGCACAATTTGTTAGCTTGAGGGAGGGGTGGGTTAAGGAAATGGGAACAATTTGATATGAAAACAATGTATATTAACTTTTTAAACTAATATAAAATAAATTTTTTCTTTAAAAAGAATTATGTGTTTTAGGTGAAAGTTTCCACAGCCAATTTGTTTCTCATCGATTAGTTCACACATAAAGTGTTTCATGGCATTTGTTGCATTTCCTACAATGGGTCAGCACTCTCCTCTTCGTCCACCCGGGGCTTCTCAATTTCTTTGATCCATCAGGATGTCCTACCACTTCCTGCTTTCTCATTTTTTATTTTGGGCAGACACATCCCATAGAGAGTAGCCTTCCAATTCAAAGGTGGCATCTTCTGGCAGTTTGTATCCACCAGTGTCTTTGGGAGAAAGTTTGGCAGTTGTGATTCACAATCTCTGAAAACCCATGAGAGGTTTAGCTATGAATTAGTTCTGACTAGATGGCAATGAATTTTAGTTTGACTAAAATGAAGCTTTAAGTACAATTGTACTCTGCTTGGCAAAGAGAGAGTCTGAGAAAAGTAACATGAGGAAAACAAATCGTAATTTTAACAATATTAAAGTTACCATTAGTAAATGCAACTTTACTCTTGTGAAGATGACAAAAACCATGTCAAAGTTATTGCTAAATAACATTAATGGGGTGTCTGTTATATTTTTCATCTTTGCCTCTCAATCTTTTGAAGGAATTGGTATTAATTCTTAAAGGTGGGGTTGCTGTCTATTATATAAGAAGACCATTTTTTGTAGGGAGATGTAGCGAAGATTTAGTGAAAAGGAATAGAGATTTAGAATGACTACAACAAAATGCACAGTTGGGTGAGTTCATCTGTTCTGGACTATAGTGGCCTATATTTGCAGTAGTTTTTAATGTACAATCCTTGTCATATGTCACTGTCCATGTCTTCAAATCTTGTTCACATTTTGTGTTTAAAGGGCCTTTTCATTCAATTAAAAGGACCCCAGGTAGTATGGTATGTGAGGCATCAAGCTGCTAACCAAATAGTGGGCAGTTTGAATCCACCAGCTGGTCCTAGTGAGAAAAATAGTCTTTCTAGAAATAAGGGAGTCCCTATAAAAATTTACATCTTCAGAAACCTGATGGAGAGTTACTTTGAATCAGAATCAGCTCAAAGGCAATGAGTTTTTTGTTCATCCACCAGAATTATTTATACTAAAATATCATTCCTTTATTGGTTCATTATTTCATTTGTATTTGTTCTCTCCTTTTCAATACAATAGTTCCTTTAGTGCTTACAGACACTGAAGAAAACTCCCTTCCATTTGAGGTGAGTTTTGCATTTAACATTTATTCTCAGAGAACATAAAATATCTTTAAATACTATAGTTTTTTCCAGTGCTTCCTCCCTAGTTTTACATAATGTAATTTTGAAATAGAAAAAAAAAATTTAAAAAAGGTATGCTTTGTACAATTAAAAGCATCCTTTTTTTAACTCTTATAGAAATTTAATTTTGCCGTTTGCTCATTTTCTACTTCTAACTCACAGTGTATCCTTATAATCTGATTAACTGCCTCTTGAAAATTCTCTTCTGGAGTCCCTTGTTGTTATTAAGTACCATTGAGTTGATGCTTACTCACAATGACCCTAAGTAAAATAGAATGAAGCACAACTCAATCTTGTACCATCCTCACAATCTCTATTATGCCTTAGTATTTCAGTCACTGTGGTAATCTATCTTCTTGAGAGTCTTCCTCCTTATTCTGACCCTTCACTATACCAAATATGATGTTGTCTCTGGGGACTGTCCTCTCCTAATAACCTATTTTAATACATGAGATGAAGTCCATCTTCACTTTTAAGTAGCATACTGTCTTCATGTCTTCTAAGACAAATAGATTTAGGTTTTTGACAGTCTTGCTATATTCAGTATTCTATGCCAACATATAATTTAATTCCATTAACTCTTTGGTTTCCCTTATTCACTGTCCAAATTCCATCTGAGTAATGCAAATGGTTCAGTAACTAACAAAAAGGTTGGAGGTTCTAGTTTACTCAAAAGTGGTTTGCAAGAAAAATTTGATGGTGAAGTTATGAATAAAACCACCACTGAAATTCCTATGAAACACAGGTCTATTCTGACAAACACAAAGTTGCCATGAATTGGATTGACTTGTTCCTGGTCAAGAAGGCTGCTACAGTTACAAGTAAGAGACTATAGAAAGTTTTCTTTCCCCCCCCCCATTAGCAAAAATACTTCCAGGTGGAGAGCATTTCAGTAGTGAACAAAGAATTGCTTCTTTGCTATCCATTTTTCCCCCTTATGATTTTAATAATAGTTTACAGAAAGGCATATCTTTTAAAAGACATTAGTCAAATATTCATTGGAAAATTCATTTTTAACCATAATCTGAAGAAAAATATTATATGACACATTTATTGGGTTATCTTTTTTCTTCCCCACACATTACTTAGTGCCTTTATTTACAGATCTATCTAAAGAAACTCTGTAATCCAGTTTGAAAAGTTATTCTTTTTAACTCTCTCAGAGAAAAGAAAAGAGAGAATTAACCAATAGTTTAAAAATATTTTAAATATCTTTTGTTGTGTTAAGCAAACAAGCATAGTATATAGACCATCCTAATGAGAAATAGTAGGCTGCTGTACATTGTATTTTCCTTAAGAGATCCCTAAAGCAGCTCCAGACAGATATGTTTTCACTTTAGTTTTAAAGGCAAAGATGACAGTGTTCTATGAATAAAAATCAAAAGCAAATTCCACAATCAGGAGACCTACTTGCTGCAAGCCCTTGTTCTATGGGACTTGAGATTATACGTCAGGCAAACTAATAGCCTGCTGATTTCAGCTGTAGTGAGTGACAGGAGACCCACGGTGACAAAAGATCTAAAAATATATCAGGCTTTGGCCATTAAAAGCCTTATCAGCCAGTAACAAAAATCAGCAGAGCTTTAGGATTTCTAATGCAGAGATTTTAAAAAGGTCCCTAGCAAGGGAATATTACTAACCATCCTGATAATCTGTTGACATACAATGCAGGCCGCCTCTGTCACCACTTTCAGGCGGAAAGCCCTGGGTGATGAAAGGCACAGTGAGTGGGACAGGGTAGCAGTGTTAGTCTGACAATCTTGTGGCCACACTGAGACTTAAGTTTAGGGGATGTTGCTCTACACAGTCTTCAAAGTTTATCAGTTGCTTCAAGAGCTGCAGATGTTTAGTTTAGCATCTTTTTGAGAAAGAGCTACTTGCATTTTCATACTCTCTGTAACATCTCAACAGGTATTCATTGATTTTTAACATTATGAATGCTAATTACAGTCAAATGATTTTCTATTCATACATAGAGTAAATGAATACTTTATTCTATTCTCTAAATATTTTTGGCACACACAAAAAAGGACAAAGAAACAAGAATAAATTAAACTCCGAATAGTTACTATTTGTAGATTGAAATTGTTCCCAGTGAGAAGACATAAGAAGGGTGTGTCAAGGTTATCCTTGGTGTAGTTGGACAATGGTAGGGATTGTTTGGAGGTGCAGAGTTGCCTATGTGCATTGATTGGTCTGTCTCCTGGTGGATTCTTTACAGTGACACAGCACAGATGTATCAGTGGGTTGATGAATGACCACAGTTGGGGATTGTCTGCTACTGTGCTGAGTACATAGGAGGAGGCAGCAACACAACATGGTTTTCTATTTATTATTACAAAAGAGTTACAATTCTAATTTATTTCCACATATATAGTGAAGATTAGAATCAATTTATTTAGATAAAGACAGGAAAGCAGAATCTAACATTTGCTGCTCAGACTAAGATGCTTAGATGGAAAGTAGAGAAAAACCTGTCAAGATAGTGGATGAGACAGATGAGAAGCAAGTCAAATACATGATATATATGATATATAAACCAAAATGAGCAAGGCAGACATCCATTAATACAGTTACTGAAAAAAATCAAGTGACCCTTGTACATCATCCATCATCGAGAACCACATGGCCATGCCAATTAATGAAAACGTCTAAGATAAAGATCTAGGCAAGTTGATGCTCAAATTTTCTAGATGGTTTTGTTAATAGCAATAAGGAACTCTTTATCACACCCTTAGCCTTTTTGGTTTGTTGTGTTTTAAGGTGTTTTTTTCTTTTTTTTTCCATTTTGTGTCAGTAAACATTTTTTAATAAACTTGTCTAGTGAGTTCAAAAGAATTTAGGTATGACAAAGGAGCGATGTCTTTGAATTGTGGTGTTAGTGGAGCACCCTGATTGCACTTCATCCAGGACTGATTTGTTAGTTCTTTTGGCAGTTCATGGTACAGTCAATACTGACAACTTCAATCTTTTCGCCATCTATCATGATGCTGCCTATCGCTCCTTAGAGGCAAGGATGGTGAAACTTCATCTCACACACTTTGGACATGTTGTGAAGAAATAGCAGTCTTTAGAAAAAGAGGTTTTGCTGGGAAAAGGAAAGTGTCAGCGAAAGAGAGAAAGACTCCAATTGAGATGGATTGACATAGTGACTGCAGCCGTGGGCTTGAACACAGCGGAGATTATGAGCCTGGCACAGGATAGGGCAAAGTTAAAATTGATTGTTCACAAGGTGTTGCTATAATTGCACAAGCAGATGTTTACTGAAGCCGACACATTGACGATCCCGTGTAAAAGATAGTGAGTGCCCCACCTTTTCCAAAGGGCAGTGGTAAAGGGGGACTAAGAGAAAGGAAGAGGGAGTCTACCTGTGCGTAGGCGAGGTCTTTCGCCAGCACAGTGTGCCGTCGCTGGGCCAGAAAACGTGAAAGAAGAGCAGCATTCCAAGGTCCTGATACCACAGAAGTGTGAATTTGATAATTGCAAAATTTCCAAAGGTATTTCTCATCATAGATTTGGAGTGAGAAGATATTTTCTGCTTCTACCTAACAAGAGTTATTTGATCTTTGTTGTTGCTTTATATACTGTTGAGTCTGAATGAACCCATAGCTGTCCCTCCAGTGGAGCATTAGAGGCAGCGAATCAAACAGGAGGAGATTGCCTATCATTCTCACTGACAAGCTAGTGGATTCGAAGCACTTGTCTTGTATTTGCAACACAGATCCGTGATCACCAGAGCTCCGTCTATCATGGTACAATCTATAGTATGTACCAAAGTCCAAAATATAGAAGAATTATTTGACATTTGTTGTGTCCAAAATTCCTCTTGTTGAGTAACTCCTCGATAGCTTTTTTTCTGTTAACTTCCAGCCCCTATTTTATTTATCTTTCACAATGACAGTGACCTCTCTCATTCTGCATTCTAGGGCAGTAGCTATTGAAAATTGGAGAATGGGTATCCACAGCCACTCAGCTTTCAAGACTCTCAAAGAGGAAGGTACTCTTAGGATCCAGGATAAAGACGCTAAACCAGCGGTATGGATTCAGCTGCTTTAATAATTTTGGTTTGCTCATTCACCTACCATCCAATTACTAGCTCAGAGGAAAGCTCTCTTTTATGGCCCAAAATCTTTTAATGATCTGTCTTAAGAGGTGATTGGAATAGAGTAACTTAGAAAAGTTTTCCAACTCTAATATTCTATGATTTCAGAGCTGGTGTTGAAAAAAATATGTGCACAGTTCAAAGAGACAATAGGTGAGAGTGAAGCTGGAAAATTACTCTAAATGAAAAGAAGTCCACTTCAGTGGAAATATGTCATCACCTTTGAAAACTTCATTTTCTACTGGTTTAAAAGTAAAAAATGAGCACATTCTTCAGAATGTTTTGCCTTATGCCAAGAATGTAACATAACCAAATTTCCAAGATCAAAGTTGTTTTCTTTAAAAAGAAAGGAGAGAAAAAAGGCAAACCTCAGCATTTACTGTATCTGGAAACTAACATATACAGTACACTCAACTCTGTTAAATATCTGTGAATGTAAAAATAACTTTCCCTCTGAGTATTGAATGAAATGCTAAAGAAAAAAAGATACTTTTGTTTGACTCTAAATGGTAAATGCATCCAACAATCTTTAAAGACTTTTTATTCATCAAATGCCATTTTCTAGCACAGGCAAGAATGGCAAATAGTCTTAAGATCTTTCTAGGTGGCCCTTGAGTTTTGTGGATCATTCTCACACTCTGATTCATCACCAAGGTCAACAATTCAATAGAAAACATTCATAAGCAGTCAATTATGGAATGTTTTAAACTAAGCCGGTTTCTACAAAAAAGCAAACACATGTTTAGAAAGTAATAAACCAATATATATTAGAGTAGGCATTAGAGTCTCAATGAGGCTTTTATATAAACGCTCTAAAATTTTCCAACCACTATTTTTTAAACAATTCTCATCTGTTTTAGCACATTTACCCTCAAAATCAAATCATATGAATATTTAAAAAAAATCTTAGCTCTTTCTTCAAAGACTCATCAACATGGGCTGTGTTCTCACCAAAACTATGAATAAGGTGCCTAGGTCATCACTGAGAAATAGTACATGCGCCTGGATAATGACTTCCATACCAACATGCTTGTGTGTGAGGAGATCGCTGTTGTTCCAGCAAGAAGCTCCAGGACAACATTATACTCTGTGTCACCCATCTGATGAAGCAGATTTCATAGAGGGCCTGTGAAAGGCTTTTCCATTAAGCTGTAGGAGGAGAGAGAAAGGAGAGGTACCAGTTGTACCAGAGGTTTCAGCCCTGAACAGGAGATCAGAGAAGTAGATACTGATACTAAGAAAATGCTGAAGCTTTTGGACTTTGGCAGTCCAACCTGCAGCTGACTCAGCCCCCAGTTGGGATAAATTTCAAAACCTCATGTGGAGCTGTTTGAGTCCGTCTGCTATGCTGGAATATTTTCAATATATGTGGGCACACACACATCTTAACATTGTCTTCCTCCTACCCATGGTTGTAAATGGCATTAAATTGATAAGTAATGAAGACATTATTGTTGTTGTTGTTGTTATTTTTCTGTACGGTTGAATTGGAACCAACTCAGATTTGACCCTCTGTTGGATTTGCAGAGGCAGTAAATCCTTTGAGAGGAGATTACCTATCTTTGTTCCACAGAGCAACTAGGGGATTTGAACTGTGTTTTGGGTGAGCAACATAACTTCTTACCAACAAGCCACTAAATATCCCTAAGGAATAAACACTATAGACATTTATGCAAATGGTCAGTCTAAGGGTGCCCTTTTAAATTATTAATGAAAAAAAAGCTCTGGATTTTAAAATGGTTTTGCCATTTAATGTAGATATCTAGTCAATAAAAAATTGGACAGAGAAAGAATGGAGTGATCATTATTGTAGGGTGTCTGAAAACACCCATTTTTTAAAGATAGGATATTAACTCTTATTCTCTTAGTTTATTTGATACAGAAGAAAAACACAGATAAGTAAGGAAATAAAATTTATTTGTAAGTCAGAAATGATTGTTAGGCAAAGGGAATTGTTCATTTTTTTATATATTAAAGGTTTAAGAGATTCACAACTTATTTATTTTGCCATATTTTGCCTTTCTGTTTGACATTAGAGAATTTGAGAGTAATTGCCAAGATTTTTGAATATGCTTTATTTTCACAGAACATGCATTTGAAAAGGATAGGATACATGCACATGAGAATATTGGATTTATTGATCTGAAGATTAATAAATGGGTTTTTTTCCTGCATTCTCACTCATAAAGATAATATGCACTAAACCAAGAGGTATTCAGAGATGCAATGGTTAACAGATATTCTAAAATTGCTTTCTATTTTTTTAAAATAGAATCAAAATTTGGTTGTAAAAATAAGGATAAGTTTCAGACAATATGCTTTTAGGAAGACTCTTGCATGGCCGTGGAGTAGATTTAAACACATGTCGACTCTGCACTGGGTTTGATGTTTTTAATGCTTACAGGTAGAGATGATCTCATCTTTATGTTACTAATGGATTGAACTACTGACATTTCTGATGGAAGGATACACAGTCATTGTATAAAAAGGAATTGGTGTATACAGAATCACTTTAGGAAGTAAGATACAATCCAGAACCCACAGTATTGAAGGAATAAGTTCAAGTTGCATTAAAGGAAATTCGAAGAAAATAAAGTCCCAGGAATTGATAAAACACCAATTTTGGTACTGGAGGAAACAGAACAACTGTGTATGTGGTCACTAGTCCTTGTCAACAAATATGAAAGACAATGGTCTGTCTAAAGGCCTAAAAGAGACTCATATTTGTTGCTGTTCCCAAAAAGTAATCCAAGAGACTGTGGAAATTTTCAAATAATATCATTAATAACACATAAAATTAATACTTGCTGAAAATTATTGCAAAATGGTTGTAATGGAATATTGATAGGAACTGCAAACAATTCAAGCTGTGTTCAGAAGAGGCACAAGGAAGATTGTTGTTGATATCACATAAATTTTGCTGAAATAAGACAATACCAGAAAGATGTTTATTTGTGTTTTGTTGATTACACAGAGTCATTTCACTATGTGGATCATCAAAAAATTATGATTAACATTGAGAAGAATGGGAATCCCAGAAGACGTAGCAGTGTTCTTGCAAAACCTGCACATAGACGAAGAGGCAGTTGGCCAAACAGAACAAGGAGAAAACGCATGAATTCACGTCAGGAAAAATGTGTGTCAGCATTTTATCCATTCTCCATGTTTATTCAGTCTATATGCTCTTCAAATCATTTGAGAAGCTGGACTATATGAAAAAGAATGTGTCACTGGTATTTGAGGAAACCTCATCAACAATCTGTATTATGTCGATGACAGAAGTTTGCTTACAGAGTGTAAAGATTTGAAACATTTGCTGCATAAGGTCAAAGCCTTCAATATGCTCTACATTTCAACTTTAGGAAAACAACTCATCACTAAACAAACAGACAATATCAGAATAGATGAGGAAAAGATTGGCTCTGTCCATGATTTTGTTTTACTTGGGTAGACAATTTCAATGATAACAGCAGTTAAGGGATCAAAACATGTTGCACTGGGAAAATATGCTGCAAAAGATCTCTCTGTAAAGTGATAAAGAGCAGAGATATCAGTTTAAAGGCTATAGTGCATCCAAGCAAAACAGCGATCTTTTCATTTGATTCCAATTCATGTGAAATTTGGAAAACAAAGATCACACACACACACACACTCTCTCTCACACTCACACTCATTGTTTTGAAAATATGGTGTTGGCAAAGTGTGGTAAATATACTACTGTTGTTGTTGTTATGTGCCATCGAGTCGCTTGCGACTCATAGCGGCACTATGTACAAACGCCTTTCTATCCTGTGCCAACCTCGCTGTTTCAAACACACTCATTCCCACCACTCCAGTCACAGAATGAATCCATCTCATCAAGGGTCGTCCTCTCCTCTGCCGTCCCTCCACTCTCCTAAACATGATGTCCCTCTCCAAGGACCAGTCCTTCCTTGCAACATGCCCAAAGTATGTCAGATGAAGCTTCAGAATCCTTGACTCTAAGGAGCATTCTGGCTTCACCCTCTCCAGGACAAACCTGTTTGTTCTCCTAGCAGTCCATGGTATATTCTATACTCTTCTCCAGCACCACAGCTCAAAGGCATCAACTTTCCTTCTATCATCCCTATTCACTGTCCAACTCTCTGATGCATAACACGTAATTGCAAAGACTGTAGCCTGGATCAGGTGCACCTTAGTCTCCAGCCTGACGTCGTTGCACTTCAGCACTCTGGGAGGTCCCTCACAGCTGACTTTCCCAATGCAATTCATCTCCTGATTTCCTAGAGTGTTGACTGTGGAACCAAGCAAACTAAACTGTTAACTATCTCAACCTTTTCACCACCCATACTGATGCTGCCAATTGGCTCAGTGGTGAGACTCTTTGTTTTCTTGATGTTGAAATTCAATCCATATTGAAGGCTGCAGTCCCTGACCTTCTGTAGCAAGCCCTTCAGGTCCTCCTCAATTTCAAGAACTGCAAAAAGAATAAACAGTTTTGTCTTGAAGGAAATGCAAGCAGGGTGCTCCTTAGAAACAAGAATGGTGAAACTTTGTCCCATTTAATCTGAACACATTTTCAGAAGGAACAAGTTCTTGGAAAGAGATGTACGTGCTAAGAAAGGTAAAGGGTTAGTGAAAGAAGGAAAGACCTTCCACACAATGGAGTGACAAGGTGACTACCACAGTGGACTTGAACGTGACAGATCGTGAAGGTGCTGCAGGATAGGGCAAGTTTCAGCTTTATTGTTCACTGGGTTGCTGGTGGGTTGTCGCTTACTTGATGGTGCCTAACAACATAAATCTTTACAGGTTTGTAGTGTCAAGGGCTTATTGTTCAACATGGCTTTCTTAGTAATTTATTTTTACCACATTGATGGATGGGTCATACGAATAGGGTGTGTTTGTCTATCACAAGAGGATTGACGAGTCTCACCATCCCTCTGGGCTTAAATTGAGCAGTATCAGGAGCAGAAATTGAGAATCTCACCACCAACAAGGAAGAGGAAGCAGTATGCATTCATTCATGGCCAGAGATTCCTGTAGACTGGGATCTACACAAAAAGCAACAGAAGCCTCAGCTGAGAACTAGAGATTCACATGAGACAGAGCTGACTGGGACTACTGCCTCAAGAGACCAGAGCTACAGGCCTCCCCCAAGCTTGCCAGAAGACTGAGAGAAGACATCATAAAGGGAAGGACTAAGGGAACTTTGAAACAATGACCTAAGCTGTGAGGCAGAAGGACAAAGCACCTGCAACTATGCTAGAGAAGCTGCCTGGACTGAGAGATTGTAACTTGCTATCAATCTCAATTACAGATAACTGTTAACTTCCTTAATTGAAAAAAAAAAAAAGATGAATCAACCAAGCGTGGAAATTTTCAAACAATATCACACACAAGTAAAATCCTGATGAAGATTATCCAAAAATAACAGCAACAGAAAAATTTCCAGAAGCACAGGCTGGATTTAGAAGACACCATGGCACTAGGAGCATCATAGCCAATGTCAGATGGATCTTGGCTGAAAGCAGAGTGTACCAGAGTCTATCTGCTTTCACAGTCAATGATACACAGTCTACCTGATAGACTATTTCATTAACAATGCAAAGGCATCTGTGTAAATCACGACAAATTGGAGCTAACATTGAGAAGAGTGGGAATCCCAGAGCACCTGATTGTGTTCATGCAAAATCTATACATGGACCTGGAATCAGTCAGCAGAAAAGAGCAAGGAAATATTGTGTGATTCAACATTAGGAAAGGAGTGCATCAAGGCTATGTTCTTTCTCTGTAACTTTTCTATTTGTGAAACAGATCATTTGAGAAATTGGACAATATGAAAAGGAATATGCAATCAGGATTGGAAGAAGACTGATCAACAACCTACATTATGCCGATGAAACAACCTTGCTTTCTGAAACTAAAAAGGACCTGAAGGATTTGCTGCAGAAGGTCAAGAACTGCAGTCTTCAATACTGTTTTCAATTAGCACTGTTGGTACCGGCAGTTAGGAATTCAAAAGATGAATTGTTAGGAAAAGTTTTCAATTAGCAATCATCGCGCCTCGGATAAACCTCACTGGCTATGATATTGCCACTGTGCAAAGCTTGAATTATTAGGAAAATCAGTTGTCAGAAATCTCTTTATAGTGCTCAAGAGGAACAATGTCAGTCTAGAGACCATGTATGCCTGATCCAGGCTGTGGTGTTTGTTTTTTTTTTCAACTACTTGCTAAGAATCAAAGAGTTGTACAATTAATAAGTGTGACATAAGAAGAATTTAGTGCTGGAGAAGAATGTTGAACATACTGTGGATTGCCAAGAAAACAAACAGGTCTGTCCTAGAGAGGATGCAACTAAGTTTCTCTTTGGAGGCAAGAATTTTGAAGCTCTGTCTCACATACCTTGGGGATGCTGCCTGGAGGGACCAGTGTTTGGAAAAGGAGATCATGTTTGGAAGGGTATAGGGACAGTGAAGGAGAGGAAGACCCTGGATGAGACAGAGTGACACAATAACTGGGGTAATAGAGGGAGGTGTGTCAGAGGAAGAACCTCATGGAGATGGATTGACAATGATTTTAACAAAGGGCATAAGCATGGCAGAAATTGTGAGGGTTCTTATCTATTGCCCATACGAGTCATGGTGGACACAATACCTGCTAACAATAACAGCAGACAACACGCATGCCCTTTTTCTGCAACTGTATTTTTAAAAAAGTATAACATTTTAAAACAGCTTCTGAAATAAAGTTTTTAAGAAGGTTTTGTAAATCTTATTTTGATTATCTTTCATAAGTCAATATTTGGACATGGATTTTTATTTCTAATATTTTATTTTTTAATCTGAATGATAGTTTACAAAACATTGGTTTTCCATTCAATAATTCATGCACATTTTGTTTTATAACATATATTACAATTCATCTAATTTCAGTGTCTAATCTTCCCTTGTATATATTGCCTTTCAGAAGGCAGTTTTGTTTTGAAGCTACTCATGTTATCAATATACTCATATGCTATAATCAAACTTTTAACTACTTAGTTGTTACAATAGAAACAATTACGTTGTTTGACATAGTGAAAATGAATTTGGGAGAAATCTAGAATCATACCTTAAAGAAATATATATGTTATGCTCTCTGCTATTGCAAGAGATTCAGCTAGATTTGTAGTCCCAGATTAAGTCATTTCTTACTTTCCCAGCTCACTGAGTTTTACACTTACTTCATAAGCTTGTCTTCCTTGTAAGGCAATCTGTGGTCAGATTTATGAATATGCTGTACTAGAAATTGCCATATTTTCAGCTGCAGTGTCCTTCATATTGGAAGAGAAATAGAATGGTCCTTCTGGCCATACATGCATATACCCTTGAATTAAATGACATCCTGACATTTTGTTTCATTCCTCTTATGTGCAAAATGAATCCTAGGTTTAGCACATACCCATGCATGTGTGTAAATACTCATAACTCTGTAAATATGTATGAAATATCCATATGCAATCTTTTCCTCTGTAACTATAAACAGCTTGTTGCTTTTCAATCTTCCTGTTTTATAGTGCAAAGTGATTGCAGCCTTCTTAAAATTACGTGGCCTGTTTCTTGTTTTAGTAGAGTTTTTGGTTTTTTTTGTTTTTCCTTTTTCCCCCTGCAAGGATAAGTTTTTGTTTGAATCATTATAAAAGTCAATTGGTATCTAAATCTTTATTTTTCTTTGGTATTTTAAACAAATATTTGAGTAAACATTAAGATATAAATGGACATAGTCTAGAATTTCCAGCCATCCATTACCTATTTTCTTTAGCCAGTTACTTATTTATCATCTTTATAGTGCATCATCTTCTTGACTTTAATAATAAAGAAGTAGGACTACTTTTGAAAGTAGATATTTAAGTAATATTCATGTGTGTATATACTCACAATTTAGATTCTTGTTAACAACTATGCATTTCATATGCTTTGAAAAAGGACTTGATGTAATGCAGTTACTTTTTGAGCAAAACATAATGACCAATGCCATTATAGGGTACTGCTGTACAATAATTCGACAGCTTGGTTAAATGAGAGGGTAGTGAACTTTTTGATGATTGCTTTAGCATTTGGGAGATCATTTTCCATCTTTCTGTGATGAATCATTTCCGTTGAGCTCTTTCCCCACCAATCTGAATATGTGCTTAAACTGCAGTATAAAGGATTTATGTTGTGTATGAGTAAGTACTCTGCCAGATTTCTCAACCTCTTATTTATAGTACTATCACCAAACGCTTAGATAGCATTTACTATGTAGTTTGTACCAAGTCTTTTATCTAAATAAACTCATTTAACCTTCACAACAACCTTATCATTTAAGTAACACTATCATCCTAATTTTACTGATGAGGAAACAGAGACACAGATATTATTTAACTAGTCCACAGTTCAATAATATGCAAACAGTAGAGACTCCAGGATATGTATTAGGCAAGTTGATTTAATTCTTGTTTTTAATCAGTTTGGTAATAGTAAATAAAGAGTTTCACCTTGATTCTCATTGCAGTTCTCTTAGGCAAGTGCACATCTTTCAGCACAAAGAAAGAAACACTGGGTCTTAGGAAGGCATAATTATATTTCCATGATTGCTCATTGAGCCAATGTCAAGGTTTGACATTCAGGTGACCAATGTCAATGTAGAGGCTAGTTTATTTTTTGGGGGGGGAAGTCAAAGATAGTAAATTTCTCTAGCTCTTTTGAGACATAAGTCAGACTAATTAACACGTTCTCTCCGTCTCTTTCTTAAAATATTCTTTGTGGAGTTTACAAATCCAATGTTTTGCAAATAAAAGGTGAACTGCTAGAGGAACAAAGAAGTTTGTCCTGCGGCAGGTAAAACCAGGCTGCTCCTTGGAGGCAAGAATTCTGAAGTTCTGCCTGACATGCTTTGGGCATATTGCAAGGAGGGACCAGTCCTTGGAGAGGGAGATCATGCTTGTAATGGTGGAGGGACAGGACAAGATAGGAAGACCCTTGATGAAATAGATTGACTCAGTGAGGTAGGTGTGTCAGAGACAATAAAGCTCACTCAGGATAGAGCTGGGTTCAGAACTATTATACGTATAGGGTCTCTATGAGTCGCAAGTGACTTAATGGCACATAACAACATCATCCTTCATGTGGATCAATGTCATGATTTCACTCAAGGTTAATGATGGATAATAAGTGGTGACAAGGATGGGTATTCAAGCCCTAACTTTATCCTATTTTAATGCTTAGGATTCTACAAAACAAGTAGTAAATTTTCTATTTTCCCCTTTGCTCTAATATGAGTAAGGATGTAACAGCCTGCTTAGTACATCCTGTAAGCATATATCTCTGGACTAGAATTGCATTTTTAAGCTTAGTGTTATATTAGCTACTTAATATTCCTGGTTATATTAGTTCTGCAGCTTTCTGTCAAATATAGTTCATTATTCACGAATAATATGTAGTTACAGAATTTAACGTTGTTTCCTGAGTGGGCATTAACTGAATTATTCTGTGAGCATGCATCTATGTCTATCTTTAAAATTCTGGTACAGATCACCGAAATTACCTTAATTGTAACTAGGAAAAATATAAATTATCAAAAGCTTCACAGATACAAATCAAGATATATGAAATATGTATTCATTATAGAAAAATTATTATTGTTTATAGTCCCCAAGATAAAATTGGCACAAACTCTGTCCTCTGTCACCTGTGAAGATAGCAAAGTAAGCATAACATGACACTATTTTTTTGAAGTATGCCAAAGTATTAATGAATTCACACAGCAAATATTTCCTTAGAAATTAATTTCTTTTTTGCATTTTTATAAATGTGTGGAGAAAAATACCAACAAAATGCATTTAAAATTTTCTTTCTCTATTTGTTACTTTCTGGACTAAATAGAGACAAAGCTGGCTTTTAACTATCTCACAGATAGTATAATTGTTGCAGGTGTGATGATTTCATCTTTATGAATATAAATAAGTCAAAGAAGCTTTGTAAAGACTCTTCAAAATCATTTTAGAAGAAACCATTAAAACGCTCATGTTTACTAACCAGCAATCAAATATGCTAATGTGCAGAAGGGCCAGAGAAAGCAGCTTTAATTCATAAAATCTAGTGCATTAAAGGAAAAAATGGATTTCCAATGGATTTTTAAAATATAGCCTATACTCAAAAAATATTTGATCATTTTCGTTGAAGTGAGTAGTATAAAAACAGAAATTTGAGGGAACTTTTTCTCTGTAGGAGGCCTTGACAAATTCAGTAAACACTTAAACAAAAGAAAGGTTTTGTTTTTGTTTTGTTGCTTTTGGGTTGTTTTAAAAAATGTATCCAAAACTCTCACATTGTTTCCATAAAAGAAAACAATTGCACAGAGTGGATTCATAGAGTTAGATTATTTAATCAAAGAGAAGAGAGAATAATAGTATCTCAGTTGTGAAAGTATTAATGCTTTTCTTTTTGAAGTTGCTTAATTTTTTTTCCATTGTAAATAATTTAAAAATTTTATAAAATTAGTATAACCTTGGATTGCATGGTTTTCTGTACATATATTACCATTCTTGTTGTTAGGGGACATTGACTCATAGCGATCCTCTAAAAAACCGATCTGAACCCTCTCCTATTCTGTGCCATCATTGGTATCTCTGACAGACTTGACTGAGCCCATTGCTGCAGCCCCTGTGTCAGTACATCTCGAGGGTCTTCTTCTCTTTCACTGTCTCTCTACCTTTCTAACATGCTGTTCCTTTCCAGGAAATAAATCTTTATAACAACATACCCAATAGCACAATAGAGTTTCTACGTTCATATAGTTTATAGTAGTGTATATATTTTTCTCTAGTTCCCTTTTATATTCTCAAATATTAGCATCAATCACTACATCTGTTTGAGTGTAGAGTCATTGATTGTACAATTAATGGCTGAGCTATTATCTGAAAGGTTGTTGGTGTAAATCCTTTCAGTGGAGCCTTAGAAGAAAGTCTTGCTTTTGAAAGGCTTCAGCTATGAAAGCCCTGTGGAGTGCAATTCTACTCTGACAGACACATACATGATCATCCACAGTAGACTTTTTCTCAGCTGGTTCAGTGATGGTGTTGAGGCATATACACACATAAAATATTCCAGATATTGAGGCATCTACAGTGAATCCTAGCAGGGTGATGAAACAACTTTAAGGACTTTTTTACTTTCGAAATGCAATGCTTGAGGCTGGATGTGCCTCACATATTGGTGGCAGGGTATTTAGAATTACATTTCATCTCAGCGATGCTTACAGAATTAGTAGTGATAGAGCAAAAGAAGAGCTTAGCTTCAGTTACCTTTCTGGCCATCTCGGAAGCTGGGACACTTTAAAAGTATTCAAAAATTATTGAACTTGTCCAGTAATGGGCAGGAGTTATGCTTACAGTTTAAATTGACAAGTGGTAGCTGTTGCCACAATAAATGGTTGCAGCGAAGAATGCCCAGAAGTGCACTGTTGTGTAGCTGGATACCCTGACTAGTGCTATTGACTGCAGACAGCTTGGAGGGGAAAAAAAATCACAGCAAACAGGTTTTGCTTTACATATCATAAAGCACTGTTATTGGATGCAAGGCAGTAGGAGATATTTTACAATGTGGGAGTACAGAGGAAGAATCCCTTGTAAGACTTAAATTGTCAGCCTTAGAGAATAAAATGTAAACAGAATATTAGAATTTCATTTCTTTTCATTTTAAAACCTTGGAGTCTTTACTCTCTTAGCTTCTTCCTCCTCCCTCTTGGTCTTTTGCTCATCTTTCATTCCTTTTTCTGATGTGGAACGTCATAGTTCAGGTGCAACGTAGTAGCCTAAATCATCTAAAGAAAATCAGGCTGGGCATAGGCTGATAACGATGTCCTCCACACCTCCCACCAAAAGAAGTGTGGTTGCTTTTTTTTAGCAGCAAATATCAGCGTGTCAATGAAGTCTAAAGATCCTATTAGCATTACAGAAGCTCTCAGGAATCAATCTACTTTTTACTCTCAAAAATGTTCATTCCTGTCATGTAGAGACCCTTGATTATTAATTGGGACCAGGGTAGCCGAAGCTTAGCATGGTTGTTTTCCCTTTCTTTTCTTTTCTTTTCTTTTTTATGCGTTTGTTCACTTGCAAAATGCTTTTGCAGTACTTAATCTTTTTACAGTTTCTGGTGCTACATCTTTTAAACTTTGGATTCTTTTCCACTTGATCATCTAAGAAATATTTATGGAATATCTATGATGTGTCAGATGCTGTACTGAGTACTGGACAGAGAGTAGATAAAACAGCTAAAAATAAATGCCTGTACACAGCATGCAGTCTTCTACTGTCTTTAATCATACTGTGTCCAACTATTCAAAATCACATAGTTAATGGTTGAATTGTGTGCCTCAAAATAATATACTGCAAATTCTACACTGTATTTGATTGAGTAAATAACAATAAATTTTGTATAACTTTAAGAAGAATGGAAACTACAGAATAGAACAATTAATTACACTCATAGAGAACTTGTAAACCAATAAATATTGATTAGAACAGAAAAGTAAACACCGCAGAGTTTAAAATCAGAAAGGATATGTGTTGAGTTTGTCCCTCTCCAAAGACTGGTCCCTCCTTACAACATGTTCAAAGTATGTTAGACGAAGCCTCAGAATCTTTGCCTTCAAGTGGTGCCCAGTTTAACTCTCTCCAGGATGAATCTGTTTGTTTTCCTAGCAATCCATGGTATCCTCCACACTCTTCTCCAGCACCACAGCTCAAAGGCATCAACTCTCCTTGTATCCTCCCTAGTCATTGTCCAACTCTCTGATGCGTAAGAAATGATTGCAAAGACTTGGTTAGGTGCACATTATTATTCAAAATTGTACCTTGTTCTTTAGTACTTTATAGAGATCCCTGGTAGCAGATATTGTTCATCTAGTCCATCATTTGGTTTCTTGACTCATTTTAATAGGTGCTGACTGTAGAGTCAATGAAAATTAATAATTTTAATGTTTTATCCATTTATTGTTTATCTTTTAAGTGAGATGTGATCCATAAGAAAGAATATAGTCTTGCAGCTTTAGCAAAACAATGCTTCAATTCTTCTTCATTTTCTTTATGCAGAGTTATGTCATCTGTAAGTCACAGTTTGTTGATAAATCTTCCTCCAACCCTGATGTCATCTTCTTCTTAATATAATCCAGAATCTCAAATTATTGTCTCAAAATACAGTGTAAACAAGTATGGGAAAGGCTACAACCCTGATGCACACCTTCCCTGATTTTAAACCATACAACATTTCCTTGTTTTGTTCAAACGACTGCTTCTTGGCATGTTGTTGTTGTTAAGTGATGTCGAGTTGCAGGCGACTTATAGCGACCCTAGGAAGGAGAGTCCTCGACACTTGGGTGCCTTTCATCCTCTCTCCAGGTTCATAGGGTTTCCGGAGGCAAGCTATTATGGAAGTGGATGCCACTCCTCCTTCCACGCTTGTTTAATTGGGGAGCTCCACTCCATTCTCAGTCCGCATTGGGTAGCCAACCATTAACACATTTGACACATCCGTGTCACAGTGACCATGAGACCGCAACTTGTACACCAGGGCTATACGACCTAGAGGAATGTCTGAACAAAAACAATGAAAGACTGGCCTGAGGGCCGCGAACTAAAAGTCGCCCACCTTTGTCTTGGTCACATCGTTTTCTCTTCACTGGGCCAGCTGATCTCTCTCTTTCTCTCTCTGTTGATGTTATTGTTGTTAAGTGCCGTCGAGTCGCAGGTGACTCATAGCGACCCTATGAAGGAGAGTCCTCGACACTTGGGTGCCTTTCATCCTCTCTCCAGGTTCATAGGGTTTCCGGAGGCATAGCAAGGGTATTAAAACAACTTTTTTTGGAGCTATTATAGCAGATTAAACCAGCAGGAAAGAAAAATCAGAAAGGGTGGGAGGGACCAAGAAATGAAGTTCACAGTGTCTCCCTCCACAAGACTTCCCCTAGGGATGGCGTTCTAAATTCAGGCTTCTTGCCTTAGGTGGAAAATAAATCTTATTTTTTTTATAGTAACAAGCTTTGTGTTACATCAGCACCATGTAACTAATTCATTTCCACTGAGTGCCCTTTATGTGTCAACCACTGTGGTAGGTGGTGTTTAAAAGAAGAGGTCATATAAAAGTGCCCAATTTGCTTAGGTAAATGAAAAATTCATTCAGCTTCAGGAAGTATATATTGTATCTGTAGAAAATATTGAATAGGCTACAGTGAATTTTGGTAGTGGAAAAGAGTACTTAATTTCCTATGGCAGCAACAAGGACAAACACATTTGTCTTAGAGGAAGTGTAACCAGAGTGGTCCACGGAGGCAAGAATGGTAAAATTTTGTCTCATATACTTTGTGTATGTTGTCAGGAGGGGACAGTCCTTGCAAAAAAGATACCATGCTGGGAAAGATTGAGGGTCAGAGGAGTGGAACACCTCAACTTGATTGATTGACAGTAACTATAATTATGATAACCAAACGGAGTTTCTTCTTGGTCTTTTGGGTCCACATTTCTATGTATGTAAAATTTAAGGCACTAATTTTTCAGTGAGTCAATCAACCTTCCTTTAGATGTTAATGAAACTTGGGTATTAGTCAGAGTTTATAAGCTACAAAGTTTTCTCATCTTCCGCTTCTTATAGTTCACATTGACATAGAATTCATGAATTTCTGGATAACTTCAGACACTTTGGGAAACATTGAAGCAGCATTTTAGTAAAATAACCTGGTTATTGCCTGTGAGATCTTGGAATATGTTTTGTAACTTTAGGTCCTTAGGCTTGACATATTGTAAGCTTCACCCAGTACAAATATCTTGATGTACTTAAGTAATGATATCTTTGATTAAGCATGTCAAATATATGATCCACAATGATATTGAACCTTCCTTCTGCAGCTTCTGTACTTCAGTATTCATTATCTGTAGTTTCAATGCATGAATGGTAGGAGACACTCATATAATTTCCCATTGTACTCTATTGAGTAGCTTAATAGTGGAAGCCAGGATCAAGGCCTGAATGGCTCTTTTTAGTTATCTAGTGCTGTTAAAACAGAGATAGGCCAGAAATTTATTCTCTTACAGTGAAGGAAATTAGAAGTCCAAATTCTTGGTGCTGGTTCTAGGCATAGGTGTTCTCTCTGTATAACTCCTGATTCTAGGTGTTTCCCAGAATAGGAACATAGGCCCAAAGGACATTCTCTTCTCTCAGCTCTTCTCCATTGAATGTATTGATGGTCTCCCTTCTCAGATAGATTTTATTATTATTATTATTATTATTATTATTATTATAAAAAGAGGGGGAGAAAGCACTATGGAGAAGTCATAGGGAAACTCCCCTTTTAATAGATCAGTTCTATGATGGAATTAAGGAACTTGCATTCAACCCTTAATTCTCTTGCAGTTTCTTAATTTATTTTATCATGGGTGACCATTACATACTTTCCACACTACATCATTACATGCATGCATTTTGGGAGCATACAATTCAATCTATGTAGCGACCTTTCGAACTAATTCAATCTGCTGGGTAACTGATATGGCCAATGTGGCTGCTCTCTTAATATCAAATTTAGTTTGTGTAATCACATCGTAAGTCTAGATAAATGAAGAATGCTCATTGTTAGATGGAAGAGAATTTCTCAAAGTTATAAGTGTAGATAACTTGGAGTAGGGGCTTTGAGAGGTTTATGTCATCAAGTGGTCAATTTCATTCCAGTTGTTCTCGGTATCTTTAGAATTCATCCCACTGGGGCCTTTCTTTTACAAACTTTCTTCCTTACAGAGGCTGATGTTTCCCTCTAAGATCTGGTTCCTCTTGAAAATGCATTCAAGGCAAGTGAGATGAAATTTTACCATCCTTGCTTCTAAGGAACACTGATTTCACTTGCTTTAAAACAAATGTGTTTGTTCTTTTGGCAGTACATGTCATATTCAATAGTCCTAACACCACCACAGTTCAAAGGCACTGATTCTTCTTTGGTCCTTCTAATTTATTGTTCAAGCGAACTGTGGTACCTAGTTGTAAGAAACGGCATTGCAATTCTAAAGGTGTTCGGCTCAAACCCATTGCTACCCTGTAGGAAAAGGATAAACAATCTTCTCCTGTGAGATTAACTGCCTCTGTTAACTCTTTGGAGGGTGAGCTATGAATCATTTCTGACTTGATTGCATATAAAAACAAATAACATTCCCTGTTAAACTTTAAGATACACAGGAACTAACAGAAAAGACCAAAGATTACACACACACATATACATGTACATATATAGTATAATATAGTTATGTGCCATCAAATTGATTATGACTCATACCAGACCCTATGAACCCTGCCTTATCCTGAGCTAGTATTACAGTCTCTGACACATCTGCCTCCATTACCTCTGTTACTGTGTCAAACCATTTCATCCAAGGTCTTTTTCTTCTGTGTTGTCCCTCCACTTTTCCAAGCATGGTATCACCAGAAGCAAAGAAGAAACAGGCATGCAGTGTGTTCACTGAGGCCAAAGATTCTTATGCCAGGTAACCGAGGCCATAGGGTGGTTCACATGTTCAGTACCCATCTCCAGTACCACAACTCAAAGGCATCATTTCTTATTCTGTCCTCCTTAGTCATTGTCCAGTACTCTGATGCATAGCAAGAAATTGCAAAAACCATTGCTTGGATCAGGAGCACCTTAGTCCTTAGACTGAAATCATTACACTTTAGCACAATTAAGAAATCCCTGGCAGCTGATTTCCCCGTTACAATTTGTCTTTTGGTTTCCTGACTGCTGATGCCAAGGGTGTTGATTGTGAAGCTGAGCAAACTGAAACTGTTAATAACTTCAGTCTCTCTTCTTTCTATCATGGCCTTACCAATTGACCCAGTGATGAGAATCTTTATCTTGTTGATTCTGAGTTTCAATCCATATTGAAGACTATAGTCCTGCCCTTCTGCAGCAAACGTTTCAGGTTCTCCTAAATTTCAGCATGCAAGGTGGTGTCAAAGCTAACCCAATCATGGATTTTTAGTAGCTAGAAATCTTATGGGAGGAAACTGCCTGTCTTCCTCCTGTGGAGAAGCCTATGGGTTTGGTCCACTTGACTTTGGGTTGGTAGTCCAACCCCTTACCACTAGGCCATTTAATATCCCCAGGAAAATATTAATAAAAAAAAATAGAACAAGAGTGAAAATTAGAAAAAAAAAACATAGGGAAGGAAGGGTGAAACCAAAAAACAATGTGAAAATAACAAATTCAGGGCAAAGATATTTATGAATAAATGTATACACCATGCTAGCATAAAGTTTATCTTTAGTCTCAGGAAAAATAAAGTCTCAAAATTGTTAAAGCTCATTACAAACTTTTTGCTATAGTTTCTATATTTTCTATAGGAATTAAAAATAGACATCCAATCATCTGTGTAAAAACTGAAAACTTTCCTGAGAAACTATTTTTAAACAATTTTTTGCATTATTAGTCTTATTGCATTTTTTTAGTCTTCTTTGTTTAATATGTATGTTTCTACTGGTTTTCCATTTGTATAAAGTTTAGTGTTTTATGAGATGGCAATGCCCAAAGAAAATGTTGCACTTAGTATACACAAATACAGAATAATTTGTTGTTGTTAAGTGCTGTCAAGTTGGAACTGACTCGTAGATGGGCTCCAGCAGGGTTGGTGGAAGTTATAAATCACAAAGAAGGAGACAGAATTATACAGGATGGAGTTTCCTAACTAATATATAATGTTGAACAAGAAAACATGCACCACTGAGTCAGGTTTGTTGTTGGTTTTTGTTTGTTTGTTTGTTTGCTAGTGCTGTGTTTTTGATAATACTAAATGCACCATTTGGTTTTCTATGATTTACACATTTTATAAAGCATTATCCATGAACAAGCCTAAAACAAGATATTGGCTACTGAGTTGCAATTTAGCAATAGCATAACAAAAGAATGTGATGGAAATATAAAAGTAGTCATTCTTATGAACCACATTATTTCAGCTCAAATTACATTGTGAAGGGTTTTAAAAGTAGAATTATATTAACATTTTTAATATTATCAATAGCTACTTTTTTACCTCTTTTACTATTGTATTGAGATAGGCAAGGGCTATTTAATTTTATATAGCAATTTTTTATGGAACATCAATTGAGGGCAAAGTACAAATTTAGGACTGTGAGTATTGCCTGGATCAGGAAACCAAACAAAAATATGAAAAGTATAAAATAGCTATATTTTTTCTCTCCACTTTTTTGTTTTGTATTGGTTTACATACAAAACGTGTTTACATTGTATATCATTCATATACATTGCCTTTCACAAATTCCTACGTTCACATTATATATTGAATGATCATTCATATACTTTGTGTTTTATACAATTAATCACCATTGATTTGTGGCTATTACTGTCATGTCTTTTCAGGGCCCCACTGGAGCTTTACTAATTCTTTCCCCAACAACCCCTGTGCTCATCACTCAGTTACCCTAGTGATTTCCTTCCTTCTTACCCTTTGCCCCTCTCTTTCTCTTTTGCACTCATATCCATATCTTATGGGTTATTCTTTTCTTTTTATACTAATGACCTTATAAAGTATTTTTCCTTATGCAACTGAGTTCACTCAACATAATGCTCTCTATAGTAGCATTATTCACAATAGGAAGAAAGTTTAAACAGCCCACATGTCCATCAACAAACAAAATGGATTGAGAAATTATAGTGCATTCTCATGATGGGATACTATGCAGCACTAAGGAGCAAAAATTTTGTAAAATATGATTTGGTAGAATAACTTTTTAAATTAGCCTCTGTAGTAGAAGATAAGAATGCCATTTGCATGGTGTTTCATACAAGAAGAGGATCATTATTTAGATCAGAAGACATGATATCTAATAGATATTTGAATACACAGGATCTGAATAGGTGAACGGCAAAAAGATATTTCACTGAGCGGTTTTTAGATGCCATCAAATCAGCTCTGACCCGTAGCATGTGTACAAAAGAATAAAATCTTCCTCTATCCTGCTCTGATCTTTATGTATGTTTCTGCTCATTGTTTCAGCCACCTTGAGGCTCTTCATCTCGCAGACTCTACCTTGTCAAGAGTGATGTTAATATATGCTAATATGCAGTGAAGGGGGAGTGTTTCAATTGCCCAAGAGAAGTGTTACAAATGCTAGCTACTAACAAAAATCTTGGTATTTGAAATCTACTCAGAAAAATGGAACCTGTCCTGTCAAACTACTTTTGAAAAAAAAAAAAGTCACGTTTTTGTTGGCAAGTGTTGCTGAGTTGACTACAACTCACAGCAGCCTTATGAACAGCAGATCAGAAAGCCTTGCCCTGTTGTACACCATCGTCACAAACTCTGCAAATCGTGAGTCTTGTTACAGACACTGTGCCAATCCATCTTGTCGAGGAGCTTCCTCTCTTTCTCTGACCCTCTTCCTTTGCCAGCATGATGTATTTTTCCAAGGACTGGCAACTCTTGATAACACACCTAACGTATTCTAGCACCTAAAGAGCACCCATTGGCAGTCCATGGGATAGTCAATATATAGCCATTGAAACCCCTATTGAAGCACACTATTACTCTGAACAAAAGAGGTCCTCATGAATTGGAATGAACTCAAGAGTAAGTGGTTTATTTTTGAAGCTATAATAAAATACTGTTTTGGAAATATTAAGAGACGAGAATATTGCATATGCCTGATAGACTCAGGAGTGGTGACCCTAATGACTTGTGGGATTTTGGGTCCTTATGGTCTCCACAAACTCTGCCAAAACCATCCCAGTTAACACACGTGATAGACCAAGAATCCAGGTGCTTGCTATATAAACAATACTTTAAAAAAAAGCTTTAGTCCTACCTTTTAACCTCAACATTTCCTTTGTGTCTAGATTATGAAATTATCACTAAACTCAAGTTTACTTTCTTTCTAACAGTGGGAATCACATCATGTGAAAAATATTAAAGAAATTAATCATGTAGAAAACATCAATTTAAATAATTTGGAAACATACATGCCTATCAAAATACTTAGGATACCTTGTTAGAAAGTAACCATGAATCTTAAAAATTTTAGATGATTTTCTGAACTGCAGAAGATACTTGTTTAGATAATAATCATCAGGTGAGGTTAGCAGCTGTGTGAGGTACGTTCAGTTTGTCACCTATCAGGCCATATGACTTGAGACTTCTTTTAATTTGAAAACAAAAGGTTTCTCCAAAACAAGGGCTATGTTATGTTTGGGGGTGGGGGAGCATATGTATGTACAAAATAAAAATGTTTACTGCTTTTTATGCCTTATCTCACTTAACTCTTAACAACATTAGGAGAAAAGTGCTTTAGTTTCCCCAGGTTGAAGAAGCAATTAATGATTAAGAAATAAACACTTATTACCCTTTTTGACTCCTGGTAACCTCATATGTGTCTAAGTGGAACTGTGCTCCAGGCTTCTCCATGGAACTAAATCACTAGTCCTTTCTTCCAGCTTACTTTTGGGTGATTTCAAACCTCAAACCTGCAGTTAGCAACTGAGATCATGAACACTTACATCACATAGAGACTTCTTAGTGGCATAACTTGGATTCAAACTCAGAAAGACGCTTCTTTACACTCCTTTACAGAATTGTGATGGGAAGAAACAAATAGTTTAACATTTGAGTTGATATACACTTCCTTGTACAACTTTCTTACAGTCATTTTTCAACACTGTAGAAGAAAAAAAGGAATAAATATGCTTTATAGGACAGCTTCTTGTACCTGTCTTGTAAGGTGTTTTGGGTTTTGGTTTTTTTTTTTTTTGTTTTTCAGAATAAGCATCTTCCCTTTTTTGCAATGTTTGTTTACATATCATGTCTAAGAAGATAGTATTTGCTGTATTTTTCTTTTAAAAAATGATATCATTTATTTGCTGAAGAATGTATAGTTGGTTTCACAGTTTCTATCAAATGCAAATCCATCAGTCTGGATTTTGAGATCCACTGCTTCCTACGGGGCATACACTTACAATTGACAAATTTAATTCTTTTTAAATGGATGCAATAATTCTTCACTTAAATACTTGTTATGAAGAACAAATGACACAATTTTCTTGAACATATTCTGAAATATAATACATTAAGTTATTACATTATTAATTCTTCCTCAAGTTTCATTTATGTCATGAAATTGCCTTTGATTTATTCTATGGGTGTTTATTTTTTTAATGTGCCTTTACATGTTTATCCTGTTTTTATTCATTATTATTGTGTGCATTGCCATGGGAAAGTCTGCTGTTAGGGACCTCTCCAAAGTACTGAAGAGCAATGGTGTCCCTCTGGAGACTAAGGTGCGTTTGATACAGGCTATGGTCTTCACAAACACTTGTTATGCATCAGAAAGCTGGACAATGACCAAGGAGGATAGATGGAAGATTGATGCCTTTGAGCTGTGCTGCTGGAGATGAGTGTTAAGAATACTATGGACTGCTAGGAACACAACCAGATTCATCCCGGAAAGGATTAAACCTGGTAGCTCCTTGGAGGCAAGGATTCTGAAGCTCTGTCTAACATACTTTGGACATGTTGTGAGGAGAGACCGGTCCTTGGAGAAGGATATCATGCTTGGAAGGGTGGAGGGACGGCACAGGAGGGGAAGGCCCTCTATTCGGTGACTGGGATAATCGGGATGGGAGTGTCCAAGACAGTGCGATTGGCACAGGACAGAGCAGAGTTTAGGGCTGTTGAACATAGGGTCGCTATGAGTCACAAGCGACTCGAGTATTTATATTGTTTCTTTCCAAAAAAAGTCAGGACAGGTTTCATAATTCGTTCACTTATCTGATCATCTTAATTCCAAAATCTGATCAAATAATAATCAAAATAGTCAAATATATGCGAGAGAAAAATGTAGGCTAAGGTTTTGAAATATGATTAGTAAGGATTTTTTTTGCACCACTACAAAATTTTTAACTCAACTTGTAAATACTCAATTTTCACTGTTGTAGGAAGAACTCAAGTATATCATACTCTAGTGACTAGTTAAACCCCTGTAGACATGGTCTACTTTATAAAATGTCTTTATTATTGTAGTGTGTATTAGATCTATATCTTTCTAAAATAAAGAATGCTGAAGTTAAGATGCATTTAGAACTTTAAGACAATGAAAATTAATAGAGAGCTTATGAACGTACACCTTATGTCAAGTATATAACGAGATCTGTCTTGTGTAGTCAATCTATTGTATGCTCTACTAATAGAATAGTGCTGCCAACAGAAGTGTATATCATGATATAAATCTAATTTGGTCCATTGGTTTAGCAGGGTTTGACAACACATGATATTTCTCTAAAAGATTCTCCATGAATTAAGAAAAATGGGATTTCTCAGACATAGCAGTTTTTACTCTCTTATGTTTTTCTTCTAATAGAATTAAAGATAACTTGAACTATTTGCAACCCCCAAAACATAGCCACACAATTGTGAAGAAGAAACTATTTAAAATAATTAACCCTAAGATTATAAAGGAAATTATCATAATCATAGTTAAGTTAAAATCACTGTAGGCATTATTGAAGAGATCTTTCTCAGATCACTTTCAGTTTATTAGGAGAGAGGAGAACATAGTGTTTGAAATATTGGCAGGTTTTAATGCCTCTTACATATTCATTCATTTCTAGAGGGGCTTCAATTATGGATCACTGAAAATGGATTGCTGCGAAGAAGATAAACTTGAGAACAATCAATGTTCTATTTTTAAACAACAGTTCATGTGACTGTAAGACCTTTGAGTATCTGTATGTATGTGGAGCGGGCCATAGAGGCATATTAATTTCTGATGGATACATTTTATTCTCAAATAATGATTTCAGTTTAAAAATTTTCTTCCTTTTTTTCTTGACCACTTTCTAAAGGAAAAGTCTGTCAGATTATGGAGTGTAAGTGATGGAATTTATCTCACCTGATGGGCAGTAACCAAAATGTTTCCTCACTGATATTCTTCAGTTCTAGAGATTGTTTTAAACTTTATCAGAGAAAAATCATAGCTACTAGACTTCCTGTCTACACTTAAATAGCAAATAGTGACAATTTGTTAATAATTTAAAAGTTCTTTTTGTAAATTGTGTCTATACTTAAGCTTTAGTGTTCTAGAAATGCTCTAATTTATTACTTGTCTCTAGCAATTTTATTTATTAACTCTTTTGTGTTCCTACTTAAAATAATCTACATTTGAAACTTACATAATTCTTTTGAATTGCCTTTTTTTTTAACTTGATGTCTAATAGGTACTTTATTCATGCTGGCCAAAAAGGAACTTCAGGTTGGTGTAAAATCTGTTGGCAAAGAAGAACATCAGGGTTGGGGTGACACTGAGAAAAATTGGATAAATTATGTATACTGCATTGAAACAGATGAGGGAGAGAACAGTTTAAAAGCGACATGATTGGGGTATTATGGTTATGACAAAAGTCCAGAATGAGGGTTGCATAGTAGAGTATACTCGGGGCGGGGGGGTGGGGGTTGGATTGCATACCAATGAAAGAATTTTTTTTTCATTTTCAAAGAGAAGAGCAAACTGGGGAGGAGGGGTGGTCAGGGAGAAAAATGCAACAATGAATGAATGGAAATCCAAAATCTCTGTAAAATTCATGAAAATTACTAAAATAATTTTTATTTTTTTAAATAGCTCTTTGAGCAAAAAATTCATACAGTTTATTTCTTGGCTAGCTGGGGGTTTTTCTCTGTAATTCTGATCAAACTATATGAACCTTTTATCTAATTTTCCTCCAAATTTTTACATAGATGAGAAGTCTAAAGCATAGATATAAAAGTACTATGATGTGTGTAAGAGTCTAGGGTTCAATTTATTCCTAGGAATCATCAAAATAGCAACTTATCTAATAAAATGGAATTAAGTTATGCACTCAAAAGATTGGAATAGTCACTTCTATATGAAAGGCAAAGTGAGTGTCAGTAATTAATCTGTCAATGCTTTATTTTTGTTGCTTTGCAATTTTTTTCTAAACTTCACTACTGTCAGAAGCTGTTTATAGAGGAAATTGTTATCCTAACTCAAAGATGATATTGACTTAAAGGTTAAAATTATTCTCATTTCTGATGCCTACACAGTAAATATTAAATGTTAGGAAAATCAGTCTTCTATGTTTTCTAAAACAATAATGTTGATTGAAAAATACTGTTTTCAGTTCCTTTTTCTTTTCCTCGGATAAAGTACGTCCGAAGCAAATAGTGTGAGAAACACAAAAATCAACCTAATTTGGTTTCAGAAGCCAGCTCAGTGCTTGCCTGGAAACACAAGCCAGAAGCAGAAGGATGTAAATAATATGAAATAGCTAACACTAGTTCTAAGTCTGCTGTTAGGGACCTCTCCAAAGTGCTGAAGAGCAATGGTATCTCTTTGGAGACTAAGGTGCATCTGATACAGGCCATGGTCTTCGCAATCACCTGTTATGCATCAGAGAGTTGGACAATGACCAAGGAGGATAGAAGGAGAATTGATGCCTTTGAGCTGTGGTGCTGGAGAAGAGTATTGAGAATACCATGGACTGCTAGGAAAACAAACAGATTTGTCCTGGAAAGGGTTAAACCAGGTGGCTCCTTGGAGGCAAGGATTCTGAGGCTCCATCTAACATACTTTGGACATGTTGTGAGGAGAGACCGGTCCTTAGAGAGGGACATCATGCTTGGGAGGGTGGAGGGACAGCGCAGGAGAGGAAGGCCCTCTATGAGGTGGATTGATTCAGTGACTGGGATAACTGGGATGGGAGTGTCAGAGACAGTGCGATTGGCACAGGACAGAGCAGAGTTTAGGGCTGTTGTACATAGGGTCGCTATGAGTCGCAGGCGACTCGACGGCACATAACAACAACAACAGTTCTAAAAGAAGTGTGAGAGAGAATACAGGAAACAAAATTTAGTAATTTTGAGTAAACTGAGAAGCCAGACCCTCAGACGCTCAGCAGCTTCCCCAGAAACTTGCAACCTCCACCCTGCAGCTGCAGTTGCATCCACCTCTACACCTTGATTCAGCTCCAGGAACCACATTGCCTGGCCATATGCTATTTTATTGGATACTTTTGATCAAGGGACAATGCCCTCAGTTCCTTGTCTCACTCTGCCCTACTCCACCCTCAGACTCCCATCAACTTGCTTGAGAAGCTTGCAACCTGCACCCTGAAACTGGCAACTGCAGTCACCTCTACCCTCAGCTCTACTCTGGCCCAAGGACTGCAGGCCCAAGGAACAACATGAACACTCAGGATCCTGTCAAGACATTGCCCTTCTCAGGGAAATTCATCCTCTTTTCCCAGTCATGTGCCTTAACTGAAAGTCCCCAGCAACCAGTATCCACAGGAATATGGGCCTGGATCAAAAGAACAGAGTCAAGGTCCTTCCTGCAAAATTTCAGAGGGAGTGGTAAAGAGAGTCAGGAAACCAGGCTACACCACTCCACAGATCAAGGAGGACTAAAGTCTTCAGGAGAGAGGACTGCATTCAGAAAACAACAAGCCTTCCACTCTAAAGAACTGACCTGCAGAATAAGAGAAGTATGAGTAGAAACAATTTCTCCCTTTACACTCACTCTTCCACCTCCCACCATCTGCCCCCAGGTAATCCAGCACACCTTGCAAAAGGATCAGAGAGGAAGGATCACAGGCAAAGTGAATTGTCCTTCATCTTCCTACTCAGCTCCTCAACTGAAGCAAGTGTTCCTGTGAGTCTAGGGACCTGAAAGAAATTCAGATAGGGTGAGTTGCCCTTCACTTTTCTGGAGCAGTGAGCTCCCCAATCAAGGTAGTCAGATCAAAGATCTATTAGGTCTCAAGCCAGGAGGGTGGGGGTGGGGGGGACTCTATCGCCATAATGATATGGAAGAAATAGACTATCTCACATTCTACACAAAACCAAAACAAAATTTAAACCTCAAAAAGTGATAAAAACACAGAGTCAGTGGATTTCCTGAAGTTGGAAAGTCTGATGAAACACTCAGACACAGAATTTAAAGGCACAGTGATTGGATATGTTCAATGAATGCAAAAACAATCTCAAAGAATTGTAGGATTCTACAAGCAAAAGCCAAAAGGGACTTTAAAATAAATAAAGGAAAATACAGATAAAACAAATGAAGTATTAGGAAGCCTAGAAAAACAAAAAACTGTAAGCAAGAGTTTTAAGATCTGTACCTCAGAAACTGTCAACATGTTGGAGGGACAGATGAGAAGAATTTAAGAGATGGAGCACTGGTATGTTAAAGCAAATGGCAGAATCAAAAAGGAAAAAAATGAAGACGTCCTAATAATAGTAAGTGACACCATCAAGAGAAAAAGCATGTGCATGATTGTAATCCCAGAAAAAGAAGAAGCAAAAAAAAAAAAAAAAAAAGGCACTGAGAAAGTAGAAGGGTTACTAGAAGAAAACGTTCCTGGAATAATGAAGAATGAAAAAATGTACATATAAGGAGCTGAGAAAACTCCATATAGAATAGACCTCATAAGAAAAACACCAAGGCTTTTCATAGTCAAATTCACCAGAATCAAAGACAAGAAGAGAATTCTGAAAGCAGATAGGGAAAAAAACCAAAGAATAACACAAAAACAAGAGAACATAATATTGTCTATTCATCAGAAGAACCCATGTGCAAGAAGACAGTGGAAAGACATGTTTCAAACACCCAACATAACACAATTTCAAACCAAAAAATATTATACTCAGCAAAACTATCCATCAAACATAATGGAGAGATTAAGATATTTTCAGAAAAGCAGAACTACGGGTGTCTGTAAAAATAAGACGAACATTGCTGCAAGTACGAAACAAGTCCTTCTCACAGAGACACACAGGATGATGGAAAGTAACCAGTAACAATACCAAAAAGAAACCAACAAAATGATATTAATAAGACCTTGCCTCAATAATTATACTAAATGTGAATGATTTAAATGCAGCAGTGAAGAGAAAAGAGTAGCAAATTGGAAAGATAAAACAAGAAAATTTATCCATATGTTGTATAAATGAGACACTTATAGAGTGAAGATAAAGACATACTAAAAGATGAAAGGGTGGAAAAATATAACAAGCAAATGATAACCAGAAAAAGGCAGGGACAGCTGTATTAATCTCTGATAAAATAGAATTTAGTGTAAAACTATCACAAAGGACAAGGAAGAAAGGAAATTATAAAAATTAGGGCAGAAATAAATTCAATAGAAAAGAGAAAATCATCTGAAATTATCATCAATATCAGGAGTTGGTTCTTTTTAAAGGTCAATGAAATTGACAAACCACTAGCAAAGCTAACAAAGGGAAAGAAAGGACACATTAAATTGAATAAAAGATAAAATGAGTGATGTCACAACAGAATCAATATTCAACAAAATAGGAATAGGGGGAAATTTCCTCAACACACTGAAAAGAATATATACAAAACTAAGAACCAACATTGTCCTCAATGGAGAGAGATTAAAGGCGTTCCCCTTGAGAAGAGGTACTGCAAGAATGCCCACTATCCTCTTTTCTTTTCAGTATTGTTTTGGAAGTATTAGTGAAAACAGTAAGACAAGGAAATAAGCAGTATACAAGGAAATAACTGGTATATAAATTGGCACAGAGGAAGTAAAGGCATCTTTATTTGCAGATGATATGATAGTATACTTTGAAAACCCTAAAGATTCAGTGAGAAAACTGTTGTACATAATCAACAAATTCAGCAAAGTAACAGGATACTAGGATACTATACACACACACACACACACACACACACACACACATATGTGTGTTGGTGTTGTTGTTAAGTGCTGTTGAGTTGTAGGTGACTCATAGGGACCCTATGAACAAAAGTTTTCAACACTTGCATGCATGAATTTCATCCTTTCTCCAGCTTCATAGGGTTTCCGGAGCCAAGATATTTACCGAAGTGGATGCCACTCTTGTTTCCAAGCTTGTTTCAACCGTGGAGTGCCACCAAACACTGTCTACCATGAGCAGCCATTATCGCATTTGACACATCAGTGTCACAGTGTTCAGCTTCACAGTGATCACAAGTTACCTCTGTACGGCAAGTGGATACGCCAGGGCTATACAACCTAGAAGACTGTTTGAACAAAATCAGTTATATTTCTCTGCAGTGACAAAGATAATATAGAAATGAAGCTAAGTAAAATAATACTCATTAAAATAGCTAATCACAAGATGAAATACTTGGGAATAAATCTAATGAGACACAGAAAAGACTTATATGAAGAAAATTACAAAGAATGCTTACAAAGAACAAAAAGAAACCTTGAGAAGTGCAAGTATATTTAATGCTCATGGATGTTGTTATTGTTGTTAAGTGCCGTCGAGTTGCAGGTGACTCATAGCGACCCTATGAAGGAAAGTCCTCGATGCTTGGGTGCTTTTCATCCTCTCTCCAGGTTCATAGGGTTTCCGGAGGCAAGCTATTATGGAAGTGGTTGCCTTCCACGCTTGTTTTAATCGGGGAGCTCCACCCCACTCTCTGTCCACATTGGGTAGCCAACCATTAACGCATTTGACACATCCATGTCACAGTGTTCAGCCTCACAGCAACAACAAGTGACCGCAGGACGGCAACTTGTACACCAGGGCTATACGACCTAGAGGAATGTCTGAACAAAAAAAATGAAAGAATGGCCTGCGGGCCGCGGATTAAAAGTCACCCACCTTGGACTTGGTCACATCGTTTTCTCTTCACTGGGCCAGCTGATCTCTCTCTCTCTCTCTCTCTCTCTCTCTCTCTCTCGATGTTATTGTTGTTAAGTGCCATCGAGTCACAGGTGACTCATAGCAACCCTATGAAGGAGAGTCCTCGACGCTTGGGTGCCTTTTATCCTCTCTCCAGGTTCACAGGGTTTCCAGAGGCAAGCTATTATGGAAGTGGATGCCACTCCTCCTTTCAATGCTCATGGATAGGAAGATTCAATATCTTGAAAATGGCAATTCTACCAAATGCAATCTATAAATTCAATGCAATTCCAATACAGATACTAATTCCAGTCTTCAACAAGATGGAAAAGGCAATTTCCAATTTTATCTGGAATAAAAAAAGACCCCAAAACAATGTTGGTAGCATCACACTCCTTGATTTCAAATCCTATTACATAACTGCAGTGGTGAAGACAGCCTAATACTGCTACAACAGCAAACACATAGTTGAATGTTGAATAGGATAAAATTGAGAAGCCAGAAATCAACTTATCTACCCATGTTCAACAGATCTGTGACAAGGAGACAGCATCAGTTAAGTAGGGAAATGACTATCTCTTTAACAAACAGTTTTGGCAAAATTGGAAAACCACCCGCAGAAAACTTAAACAATACCCACAACTCACACCATACACAAAAACCAATTCAAGGTGGATCAGGAATCTTGGAGTAAAAGCAAAACCTCTAAAATTCATTTGCGAAAAGTTATGAACAACTCAAAGGTCCTAATCCACAGCATGAAAAGTGTTTCAAGCTGATGAAAAACCTACAACCAAAAGAGAATATAATAGATTAATGGGATTTTCTAAGAATCAAATCCCTATGCACATCAAAAAGCTACTCCAACAGGATAAAAAGAAAACTTAGACTAGGAAAATATTTAGCAATTATGTATCTGATAATGGACTTATATCTAAAATAGACTATATACTCTAGCACCTCAACAAGACAAAGATAAATAAAACAATCACAAAAAGGACACGGATATAGACACTTCATTAAAGAAGATACTCAGATGGCAAACATATCATAAATGTTCAAAGTCCCTAGCTATCAGAGAGATGCATATCAAAACAAATATGAGATATCTTCCAATCTCAGCAACAATAGCAAAGTTTAACAGGACAGCAACAACAAATGCTGGCAAGGTTGTGGAGAGATTGGAACTTCTATTCAACTTCTGGTGGAAATATGAATTGGTACAGCCACTATGGAAAGTGGTCTAGGGCTTTCTCAAAATGTTGGAAATAGACCCAGCAATTTCATTATTGGGAATATACCACAAATAATTCAGGGCCATGTTTCTAATAGATGTAGGCAGACCCATGACTGTTGCTGCATTATTCACAATAGAAAAGGGATGGAAATATCTCAAGTGTTCAAACAAACGGATAGAAAAACTATAATACATTCACACAATGGAATATTATGCAATATTGAGAAACAGTGAACTCTGAAAACATTAAACAAAGGGTGGGAGCCTGGAGGGCATTATTCTGAGTGAAGTATCTCATCACAAATGGATAAAGACTGCATAACACTGATGTTATAAAACAGGGCAGATATTGGGGAGTTAGGAAGAGAAGTGGAAAAGAGTGGATAGATAACACTAGATTAGAACAGATGAGAGGAAGAGCTGCCTGAAAGGAATATTTGATTAGGCATCATATGTATGACAACAGTCTGGAACAAGGGGTGCATTGCAGGGTGGATTGGAGGGGGTGGTGGTGGGGGGGAAGAAAAATTTTAACAATGAAAAAAATAGTATTTAAAAAAATGCTAAATTTTTTCATAATTTCAGATCAGTTTGTTCCACTTAACCAATACATCATATCAAATCCAAGGCAATAAAATCCATTTCTAATCACAGTGAACCTTTGGACGGAGTACAAATGTTTCACAGGATTTTTAAGGCTGTACATCTTAATGGAAAGGAACTGTCACATTTTTCTCCCACAAAACTACTGGTGTGTTATCTTTTGGCTAGCAGGTGATTGCTTAAATATTCATCAGAACTCTTTTATGTAACTTAGGAGTTCTAAAAATATATATGTATCATTTTAGACTATGCACCTCTGACTCTACTCCATTTCTTCGAAAATGCTTTAATGAAATGGTTACTTAAAAAAGTATATCTTGACACCAACCTGCCACAAGAGGGAAGTCTTGGCTATACCAGAGTAGTGTCTAACTAGGGAGGGGCCCATTATTGCAGGGGGGAACATATCCTAACAAACAAAAATTAAAAGAAAAATATTTGTTTTGGTTTTTTGGATATTATTATTGTTGTTTTTATTTTGTGGGTACAGCCTACTGCTGTAGCTACTAGAGAAAATTGTCACTCTACTACATTAATAGACTTTTTAAAAAGTCTAGAATGGTTCATTTTCTACACATTATGTTGACTTAAAACATAAATCATTAGTTTTCTGGGAAATTCAATATAAATTGATTTTTAAAGTATATATACTTTTACCTATAAGTCTATATTTTATACACACAATTCTTGAAAATAATTATTACTTAGCTTCATTGAGCTATACACAGTATGATATCCATTAATTCTATTATTTATTAGCGGCATCTTTGAATGATTTCTGACTGTATTTTATTCTGCTTGAGAATTATACTACTGTAATTATAGGATTTGGAATCTCAGACATGCATTAGCTAAGAAATAAATGAAAAGGATAAAGCATTTCTTAATCAGATCAGCTATTAAACTATTTTGAAATTTGTAGTGAAGAGGGCTTTGAAATAGAGATAGGGTCTTGGATTGGCACATCTTATTTGGAAAAGTATTTGGTTGACCACTTCTTTGGATTCACTGTTAGATCATTTTTTGTTTGGTTTCAGTTTCACTCATCAAATAATTTGCTGTACATGATAAATTAGACAATAAAACATTCATGTTCTTGTGATCTGTAGTGGGTTATGTGGCCTATAATTCTGAAATTCTCCTGTATATTTCCAAGAACTGTACTGGCTTAATAGGTCAGCATATCAGCATATTCTAACATTATTTAATCCTAGGAAATATGTAATTTTGTGTTTTAGTTTATTCACTGGAGAAAGGATAGTAAAACACGTCCATTTTCAGGAAGGAAGAGAATATTTTAAAGTCATATAGTGAGTATAGTACAGCCCACTAACTTGAGCTGCAATTTTTAAATCCTGGAATGCTTGGCCTCACCTTCCGGCTGAGGGCTAGCTAGCTAGCTTGTTGTGAGTCAGTTTTATGCTGAAGTTGTGAAGGCGTCTCGTATCTCGAGGAAGGCTAGGTAGAGAATGAACTTTCAGCACTCTGAAGCCTTACTCTTCATCCCAAGAGTATGTCAGCAGATGGCAATTGCCAGATGAACTGGGGGTGGGGGGGGTGGGGGAGGGCTCTGGCAAATAGTTCACCAGCTTGTGGGTGTGCCAGAATTTTTAAATCCTGTTTTTAATTGATTTTGGTCAAACATTCTTCTAGGTTGTGTTGCATTGCTCTGTCGATTTACTGTACAGAGATAACTGGTGGTTGCTGTGATGCTAAACACTGTGACACTGATGTGCCAAATGTGATATTGGTCACTCATGGAAGACAGTATTTGACGTAGCTCCCCAATTAAAACAAGCTTGGGAGCCAGAATGGCATCCACTTCTGAAATAGCTTTCCTCCAGAAACCCTATGAACTTGGAAAAACAAAGAAAGCTTATAGGGTCACTATGAGTCACCTATGATTTGATGACATTTAACAACAACAGAGTGAGTATAGAATATTAGGCATTATTCTAGTCCTTTACATAATCATTATTGCACAAATTTAAGTGTGAATGTATTTAGCTGGCATATAAAGAGTTAATCAGTAGTTATTTTCTTCCTCTATTAAAGGATAATTAGGCTTTAGCCTAACTTGAATTAACTAGTTCAAGTTAATTAACATTTCTTAATCTAAAGTAATAAATGGCATGTCTTTGATTAAACTTAATTTGATATATAAATGCACCTCTGTGCTCTAAACTAAAAATTAAAAGGTCATTTTATTTAAATTTTTGGAAAATTATGTATTCTGAAGTACAATGGTATATATCATGTTGAACTAATACTATATTAAGATTGCTCTTCTCTGGCTAAAACCTTATTTACTATTGATGGTAAATATTTTTGTCATGTGAAGAGTTTAATAAATTGTGACATGTGTTTAATAATCTGCACATATAGGTTATTGGCATAAACTCATCATTTCCTGACTTGAATTGAGTCTGTTCTTCTGTCAGATCTCTCTCTCTCTCTCCTTTTTTAAAATATACAATTAGCAATCACTCATGTTCTGGAGGACTTCTAATGGCACGATAGACAGACTCTGTTTTGTTTTCCTTCTATTAGGATGGATCACATACAAATAGTCCCACTGTGATCAGGCATTTATTTTACAGAAGGAAAAAAAAAATCTATATAGAGATCATTCTTAACCTGTCTCTAAAGTTCGTTTTCATCATCAATCAAGAAATATAGAGGCAGAGAAAGAACATTCAGGGAAGACAGAGAATGAATAAATGTAGTCATAATGGACCTGGCAGAGAATGCTTTTATAAAAGGTGCATTGTTTTTTAAACAGTGTTTGGGGCCATGGAGAATTCCACAGATGGTAACTAATTCTTGCTGTTGTTGTTGTTTATGAAACTATATTTAATGGTAGAGTGGGATACAGCATTCATTCAAGATAGATTATAATTGAGCTACTAATCTGGAATATACAATGAGCAGAATTTGAACAAAGAGTAGTTACAAGGAGAATTAGTAAATAGAATGAAATAAATTCCATTTTTAACTCCCTATCCAATTAATGCTGTTGTTGTATACTGTCAAGTCAGAACTGACCCATGATTGACAGTTAATCAGCAGGCAGTTAATCCAGTTGATCACTCTGGAGGAGATGGCCTACATCCTTCTCTCAGAAGCAGTGGGTGGCCTTGAACTTCATGATTTTGGGATTGCAATATAGCTTCTTGCCATTAGACCACCAAACCAGTTACTTACTCTTAGATTCTCACTTACAGTGAACTCATGTAGTCCAGAATAAAATTGTGTTTCACAAATGTTTTAATTGCTTATTTTTCAGAAGTAATTGACCTTTTTCTTTTGATGTATCTCAGCCCCAGTCTTTAAATTTAGCAACTTCACATATTCTTTCCACTATCAGCAAACTGACAAATGTACATTTATTGTGGATACCTTGCTAAAATACTATTATGAGAGCTACATGTAACTCATAAAAAAACTCAAATTGAGTTGTTTCCAACTCAGTCACCTTCTGATTCTCTGAATCTTAACAGAAGGAGATGACTCATTCTTCTCTTGCAGAGCCGCTAGTGGATTCAGAATTTAACCAACAACTTCATGGTTAGTAGCCCAACATATTAAGCACAAAGTCACTAAGGCTTCTTTATTACTAAACAACATAGTACATTTGTAAGAAGATAAAAGAAAACCCGACAACCCAAAACCAAAACCAAAACAAACAAACAAACAAAAAAAAAACGACAAACCCAAATCCAAGCATTCTTTCTTGAAACTTATATATTAGGAGCATTAAAGTATAAAGTAATATGGCACCTAAAGATAGCATTACTGTATTTTATTAGCTTAGTAGAGCTGAATGTCAAAAATTTTAAGGCATACACCTATTAACACAGATATACACTCCTCTGGTATTCCCTGCTTTCAGATAAGATCTATCTAACATTGGCTACAATATCCCTAGTACCACGACCCCTTCTAAACCCAACCTGGACTTCTGGCAGTTCTCTGATGATGTGCTGTTCCAGTCGTTTTTGGATAATCTTCAGTAAAATCTTGCTTGCATGTGAAATCAACGATATTGTTCTATACTTTCCACACTCTGTTGGGTCACCCTTCTTTGGGATGGGAACAAATATAGATCTCTTCCAGTCAGTTGGCCAATAGTTGTTCTCCAGATTTCTTGGGACAACTTGGTTAGCACATCCAGGGCAACATCTGTTAGCTGAAATATGTCAATTGGTATGCCATCTATTCCCGGGGCCTTATTTTTTGCTATTCATTCAAAGCAGCCTGAACTTCTTCCTTCATCACCATAGGCTCTTGCTCATATGTTGTTTCATGAAATTCTTCTGTGTCTTCCAATTCCTTTCAATACGGTGACTTAGTATATTCTTTCCATCTTCTTTTAATACTTCCTGGATCATTTAATAGTCTTCCTAAAGCATCCTTGATTATAGCAACTAGAGGTTTGAATTTGTTCTTCAGTTCCTTGAGCTTAAGAAATGCTGGGCGAGTTTGGCCCTTTTGATTTTCTGACTCCAATTCCCTGCATATTTCATTGTAATATTTTGTCATCCTATGCTGCCTTTTGAAATCTTCTATTTAACTCTTTAGTATTTTGAATTCTTCCTTATACTTTGGCTTCTCTGCACTCCAGTGCAATTTTCAGAGTCTCTTCTGACATCCGTTTGGTCTTCTCTTCCTCTTCTGTCTTTGCATTGACTGTTTGCACTCTTCCTGGGTGATACCCTTGATATCCTCCCACAACTCCCAAGGAATGTATATCTGTGTTTCATTGATTACGCAAAGGTGTTTGACTATGTGATCATAACAAACTGTGGATGACTCTCAGAAGAATGGGAATCTTAGACTTGATCATGCTAATGCAAAACCTACACTTGGACCAAGAAGCAGTTGTCAGAACAGAGCAAGGAAACACTACATGGTTCAAAATTGGGAAGAGCGTATGCCAGGGATGTGTCCTGTCTCCATACCTTTTAACCTGTATGCAGAACAGATTATCCGGGAGGTGGGGCTCTATGAGGAGAAATGTGGGGTCATTATTGGTGGAAGATCTATCAATAATCTGTGTTATGCAGATAACACAACCCTGCTTGTTGAAACTAAAGAGGACCTGAAGCGCTTGCTGCAGAGGGTCAAGGACTGCAACCTCCAATATGGATTGAGGCTCAATGTCAGGAAGACAAAGATTCTCACCACTGGACCAAGTGGCAGCATCAGGATGGATGGTGAAGGGATTGAGATTGTTCACAGCTTTAGTTTGCTTGGCTCCACAGTCAATACTCTCGGCACCAATCGGCAGGAAATTAAAAGACGTATTGTGATGAGAAAGTCTGCTGTTAGGGACCTCTCCAAAGTACTGAATAGCAATAGTGCCTCTCTGGAGACTAAGGTCCATCTGATACAGGCCATGGTCTTTGCTATCACTTATTATGTATCAGAGAGTTGGACAGTGACTAAGCAGGATAGGAGGAGAATTTATGCTGAAGAAGATTATTGAGGGTACCATGGACTGCTAGGAAAACAAACAGATTCACCCTGGAAAGGGTTAAACCAGGCAGCTCCTTGGAGGCAAGGATTCTGAGGTTCTATCTCTGGTCCTTGGAGAGGAACATCATGCTTGGGATGGTGGAGGGACAGTGCAGGAGGGGAAGGCCCTCTATGAGGTGGATTGATTCAGTGACTGGGGTAATCAGGATGGGTGTGTCAGAGATGGTGCGATTGGCACAGGACAGAGCAGAGTTTAGAGCTGTTTTACATATAGGGTCACTATGAGTCACAAGAGACTTGAGGGCAAGTAACAACAACAACAACAACAACAACAACAACCTATTAACAAGCAACCTTGGTGGCACATGTGATTGAACACTGGGGTGTCAAGTACAACTTAAGTGTTTATTAGTTAAGCTATTCTGCAGGAGAAAGATGCAAAAGTGGTAAAAGATACTTCCAAAAAAATTACAGCCTTGGAAACCTAATGGGGCAGTTCTACTCTGCCCTATGTATGGTGTTAGGTATCGTAAATATGACTACGATTCATAATGACAATATGAACAGCTGATTGGAAACTTACCCTACCCTGAGCCATCTTTAGAATCTTCACTATGCTCAGTTCACGGTCGTTTATAGCAGTCACTGTGCTAGACCGTTTTATTGAAGGTCTTCTTTTAGCTAACTGACCCTGTTCTTTTCCAAGAACCCTGTACATAGAGTCGTCATCCATAGGAGTCATCTTGACATATTGTTTATTTTAAAGTCACTTAGAGAGCTTAATATCATGAAAGAGTTATGACGTACTATTTCTAAGCAACAATGCAGGTGACATATGTTGATTTGAATTCTTTCTTTCATTTAATGAATGCCACTTTATGTCCTTAGAAGGTGATTCATGTACTACAATTTGGAAGTTAACCAGCATAAACAGAAATTTTGGTTAATTATTTGTTGGTATTGCTATCTGCCTTTAAATATTTTTGTGGTTTTTGGGTTTTTTTTTTAAATGATTTGAGTAGTCTCCCTAAATATATCTGTTGTTGGGATATAGCACTGATTAGAGGCCACCTTCTTGCTCTACTTCAAGTCTTGGAACTATAGTGCTAATATACGGTTTTAATTCATCAATCAAATTCTTGACTACAGCTTGAATTAGTCAGATTTTTCAATCCTTTGATAACACTGATTATGACCAGATTTTCACATAAGAGATTATCTATAGTCAAACACAATATAACATCCATTCAGGAAACATATCGCTGAATAAAAATCCGTGATTTCCACCCTGCAAAACTCATTACATTAAAATTGCCTGTAGATATTATAATTAGTGATAGCAAATGGGTGCAACTTTGTGGTGTACATCAAAGCATTATTACTATTATTATTATTATTATTACAGGAGAGGAAGACCACAGATGAAATGGATTTACAAACTCCTGTGGAAATGGGGTCAGATAAGTCTGAGAAGGTGAGGTTGGCTCCGGATAGGGAAAAGTGTAGAATAATCATTCAAAGGGTCACTATGAGTCACAGTTAACTCAATGGCAAATAACAACAAAACATTATTGTATTACTATGTTAAAGATGTTTTTGTGTATCTAAAAGAACATTTCAGCAACCTACATTATGCAAATGACACAACTTTGCTTGCTGAAAGTGAAAAGGATTTTAAATTCTTGCTACAGAAGATCAATAACTAGAGATTTCATCATAAATTACATCTCAACGTAAACAAAAGATTAATTCCCACGACCAGACCAATAGGCAAAACAGTAATAGATGGAAAAAAGACTGAAGTCACCAATGATTTCATTTTCCTTAGATACATAATCAACACCCATAATAACAGTAGTCAAGAAATCTAAATATTTGTCAAAGGCCTCTCCAAAGTGCTAAACAGCAATGTGTCAATTTAAAGACTAAGATGTGCCTGATCCTAGTCATGGCCTTTGCAATTGCTTCCCACACTTTTGAAAGTTAGGAAATGAACAGTACGATTTTAAAAAAAATTAACAAATAATGGCATAACTTGGGAAAGACTGGAGAGCATTATGCTGAATGAACTAACTTAGTCTCTTAAGGACAAATACTGCACAAAACCATTGTTGTTATTGTTATTAAGTGCCATCGAGTTGCAAGTGACTCATAGCGACTCTATGAATGAAATCCTGGACACTTCCTGTATAACTTTCGTCTTTTCTCCAGATTCATAGGGTTTCCAGAGGCAAGCTGTTGTGGAAGTGGACGCCATTCCTGCTTCCAAGCTTGCTTAATCGGGGAGCTTTACCAAACACTGTCCACCATTAGTAACAGTATTTGGCTTCACAGCAACCACGAGTTGCCTCTGTACAGCAAGTGGACATAACAGTGTTACATGACCTAGAACCAAAAACAATTAAAGGTTGGCCCTCCTGTCTGCATCTGCAGCCCTGGAGCCTGATGAGATTTAAAACTGGGGTGGGGCTCAGGCTCACAGGCTTGACCCCAGCCTTAATTACCCTTACTTTAGGGGTTAGGGCTGCCTACCTGCCTCAAAAAGGACAGTAACACACAACCCAGGAGGGAGACTTTGTTCCCAAGCCTCCTTAGGAATTTGAAGCTGGGAGGTGGAGGGATAGCAGGCTCTGTAGACTGGATCCCACCCTTAATTACCCTTACTGATAAAAAAATAAAAGGATAAGCAGGAATGGCATCCACTTCTCAAATAACATGCCTCCAGAAACCCTATGAACTTTGATAAATGTCAATAGTTCTGGAGGTCCTTCAAGTCTTGTTCATTGGGTTGCTATGAGTTGTGCTCCACTTGAAGACAATCAGCAACAACAACTAGTAAAGCATGTATAAAGATCGAAGGGGTAAAAGGTGGGAGCATAGGGGTGAGGGTGGGCAGAGGGGATATCACAGGATTGCACAATTTGATGGGTGGAAGGAGAGGAAAATGAAATGGGAAAGGCTCAGCAGGGACTCAAAAAGATGGGATAATGGTGGGTATGATTCAATGGAGATTAATTTTGTAAAACACAACGTATTGGAATGATTGAAACACAATACAAATGAAGGAAATTGTGAAATACAATATATATGAATTTTGTATGCAAACCAATATAAATTAAATTTTAAAAAAAATTAAAAGAGAGAAAGGGAGAGAGGTAAAAAAGAAGAGTTCATCAGTGAATAATAGTGGCAGAAAAAGAATGATTCCTTTGAGTAAGGGTGTTGAAGAAGAGTGTTAAATATCCCCTGAACTGCTAAAAGTACAATTTAGAAAGTGTACCAGGAATGGAGAAATTTTGTCCACCAAAATTTTGTATTTTGGATGAGTTTTCAGGAGGTGTTAGACCTTGGTAAAGGATATCCTTCTGGGAAGGACGGAGAGTTAGAGAAGGAGAAGACCCCTAACAAATTGGATTGACACAGTGACTGTGGCAATGAGGAGGCTGGTACAGGATAGGTAAGATTCAGATCTTGTTCATAAAGTCACCTTGAGCCGACTCAATGGTACATCATACAATAACAAAACATTTCTTTACTCTTCTACTGAACAATAAAAAGCTACTTTATATACTAAAACAAATTTTGATTAACTGACATTGTGTGGGAAATATTCCTAATGGACAGTGTACTCACTGGACGTAGACAGTCTTAGGAACACAACTTGTTCATAATTCTGGAACTGCCTGCCTGTATGCAATATGGTGCTTTCACAACATTCAAACCACATGATATCCTATTTCAGTGCAGGACTATAATTTATCATCATCTCACCAAGAATTCTTTTGAGAGTGAATGGGGGCACAATTAATTATGCCGTGACAATAGAAGTAAATCAGGACTGTCTTGGAAAAATGGGGCATAAGGTCATCCTACTTAAATGATTTCCTCAATAATCAGCTCAAACCAATTAAAAACACTAGCCTCCTACCCAAATTTGCATTCTATGTTATGATTCTTTTTTATTTGAAAGACATCTAAAATTGAGGAAATGAATCTATAATGGCAATGGGACCATCACTATTACTAAGACCTATTACAGACCCTGTAAACACATACAGAGACTGGTACCCAAATGACTCATAAAGGTCTCTTCCGGGGGCAGGGAGATTCCAAAGAATGCCTTTTTCTCTCGAGATATAATGAAACTTGGCTTAAACCACTAGCTCTGTTAGTCATCCTGTTTCCAGGGTGACATGGCAGTGTTTTGGAGGATTCCTTCTTCACCCCACTGCAAAACTGATCATCTGGTGAATAGGTAATTATAGGCTGAACTAGGAACCATGCTAGGAAGTGAATGTCTGGTAACCACATAGTGTTTGCATTGTAACTAATGAACACTCCCTTGCCTAATATAACCCAACTTAATTACCCATAAAGCTTCGAGTAATTTTCACTTGACCCTAAACTTTGTAAATTTAGCTGCTTCTGTTTCTCTATCCAATACTGAATGATCACTCAACAAGAGAGTAGTGAACAAGAAGAGGAAAGGTTGTTCCCTCTGCAATATGTCATTATACTGCTTGGTATTTTAATCAGAGAAAATCAGTGTTTCAGTAAGGTCTCATTTACTTACCTAATTATCTGTTGTGATTTGAAGAAAAGCCAGCCCAAGAAAGAGTACTTAAAATAGTTTTGCCATTTGTCTCTTTTGCTTTTGTTCACCAATGCCTTTGCATAAAGTTGTGCCAGCATCTGATATAACGAAGAAAAAAGATAGTACAGGCATTCCAGTAACACACACTAATGTGTCTCCCTGGAGTATGAGCTTCAGGATATTATCATTCTCATTTCTGCATCTTCAGCATCTACTAGCATGTAGGGAATTTTGAGAGGTAGGCAATCAATTATTATTTCTTGTTGTGCTCACATGCTTTGTTTGAGCTCATTCTAGGTTAAAATAAAGATGATGTGCATCTGTGTTCTAGTAACCACAAAGACGTTTGTGAAGACCATAACAATTTATGATCCATAACAAATCATAACAAAGAATAAGACTCCTAGAATTTTCATTTGTGACTATTGGGGATCTCTGCATAGATTAAGAGGCAGTCATTTACACAAAATATAAATATTGCATGATTCAAAACTGAAAAATATGTATATCCATGTCATGTCTCTTCACCATACTTATCCAATTTGTATGCTGAGCAACTAGTCTAGGAATCTGAACTATATGAAGACTGAGAGGGCTCTAGTAATCTAGTCCCGAAGGAGCTGCACTGATAACTCAAAGTCCCTGCTTCTCTGTTGGTTTGAATCCACCCTTGACTCTCTGGAAGAAAGACAAACAATCTCCTCTTTGTGTGATTTATAGTCTTTGAAAACTTAATAGACGGTCAGGTATGAGCTGGTTTTAACAACTAAAATATGCCTGACCCAAGCCGTTATCCCATAAAATAAACTCATATACATATGTAAGCCAGACAGTGAAAAAGGAAGACAAAGAAATAATTGATATAATCAAATTCTTGTGTTGGAAAAAATATTGACCACACCCTGGAGTGGAAGAACACACAGATCAGTCTTGGATCAAGTCCAGCCAGAATAATCCTTAGATATGAGTAACAAAAATTGTCTCACTTACTGAAGATTCAGATGGAAAAAAGAAGAGCTGTTCAATGATAGGATTGCAATGATAGGATCAAAGAAACAGGTGTGGGAATGGTGGAGCATTATGTAATAATTCTTTTTATTTTTGTTAATTTAAAATACAATTTTGGGGGGAGACATTATATAACAATCAAAGAATTTTTCTTTTACTTTTTAAAGAGAATAGCAAACTGGGGAAGAGGTAAGCAGGGAGAAAAGTGCAACAATGAATGAATGGAAATCCAAAGTCTCTGTAAACCATCATTAAAATTAATAATAAATAAATTTTTTTCCTACTGTTTTATTTACGAAGTTTGGAAACATTGTTTTTCCACAGTGGATATTTACTATTTCCTTTACCCATCTCTCCCTCCACTTATCAAATTTTGTGATCCTATGATTAACACACATATACACACGACCCATTTTTACCCTCCTGCTACCTGCCTTGGATCCTCCTACATATTCTACAATAATGGTTTTATACACTATTTGTCCTTATGGAACTGAGTTAGTTCACTTAGCGTAATGCTCTCCAGTCCCTCCCAAATGAGGTAATAATGTAGAAAATCCTTGCTTCTGTGTGCTGTGTAGTATTATAGATAAAAGAGTTGGAGCCGGCTTATTGACACCTAAGAACAGTATTATTAAGGATACTATGCAAGGATTGGTAAAATAATTTCAACATACTAAGGAATTATTTTTTTAATTTTTGAAAAACAACAGCAGCAACTGTAATTTGCTGATAGAAATTTTGCCTAGCATGTTGCTGTTGCTGTTATGTGCCGTCGAGTCATTTGCGACTCATAGCAACCCTAGTACAACAGCCCTAAACTGTGCACTATCCTGGGCCAATCTCATTGCCTCTGACACAGCCATCCCGAGTACCCCAGTTACTGAATCAATCCACCTCATAGAGGGTATTCCCCTCCTGC
>NW_006399773.1:23824868-23839211 GCF_000299155.1 Elephantulus edwardii
TCTTCAGTTCCTTGAGCTTAAGAAATGCTGAACGAGTTCGGCCCTTTTGATTTTCCAACTCTAGCTCCTCGCACATTTCATTGTAGTATTTTGCTTTGTCATTCCATGCTGCCTTTTGGAATCTTCTGTTCAGCTCTTTAGTGTCTTGGATTCTTGCTTGTGCTTTGGCTTCTCTACGTTCCAGTGTGATATTCAGAGTTTCTTCTGACATCCATTTTGCTCTTTTCTTCCTCTTCTGCATAGAAAGTCTAATATTAAGAATAATTTAAATGGCTATGGAAAAAGTTTAATGTAAAAGACTGTTCATAATTTTATTCCTTAACATCTTTTAAAAATATTAACAATCACAATCCAGGAACAATGGAAATCGTTGGAACAAAGGACAGGAAAAAGGAGATTAAAAATGATGATGTCAACATAACAATCAGTGTACATATGAGTTCTTACAAGTCAAGCATCACAGATACTTGATCTACAAATGTGATAGAATCAATAGCACTGAAAAGTGTGAGAAAAAGACACCATTGGAGTTGTACAGAAATGCATCCAGTGGCTTTGGGTATTGGCTTAACCCATCATCTTACTGAAATCCCTTTGGTGATTTTTGAGATTAGCACACACCTCAGTGAACACTTTTTTCCCGATGCTTCAGGGCAGCTTCATTATTATTGATTCTTGACCATATGGTACTTCCTGAAATATTTCAGTGTCAGCCAATTATTTTTGATACAGTAATTCTGTGTGTTCCATACATATTATTTTGATACTTCCTGGATCATTCAAGATTTTGCCCATAGCGTCACTTACTATTGACATTCAAAGCTTAAGAAATACTGAACATATTCTTCCCTTCTTATTTCCAATTCTAACTTCCTGCACATTCTATTATAATACTTTCCTTTGTCTTCTGGAGCTGGCTTTGAAATCTGTTCAGCATCTCGTCTCTTTGTTTGATTTCTTGATGCTCTGGTACAATTTTCAGAGTTTCTTCTGACATCCATTAATTTTTTTTTTTTTTCATTTTCTTTCTCCTTTGTCTTTTTAAGGACCTTTTTCTCTTTCTCTGGGTATCCTTAATGTTTTCCCAAAACTCATCCAGTCTTTGATCATTGGTATTCAATGCTTCAGGCCTATTAAGATGATTGAAGTAGGATAGACTCAAGATCATATTTTAGTTCTTATGGACTTGTTTTAATTTTCTTCAGCTTCAGTTTGAACTTGCAGATGAGTAATTGATGATCTGTTCCACAGTTAGCAGCTGGCCTGATTTTTACTCCTGATATTGAACTTCTCCAATGATTCTTTTCAGAGATATAGTTAATTTGACTCCTATGCATTCTCTAAGTGAGGTCTGTAAAGAAAGTTACCATTTGCATTTAAAAAAAAGGTATTTGCAATGATCATAACAAACTATGGTTGACTCTGAGAAGAATGGGAATCCCAGAACACTTGATCGTTCTAATGCGAAACTTATACTTGGACCAGGAGGCAGTTGTCAGAACAGAGCAAGGGAACACTGCATGATTCAAAACTGGGAAGGGCGTACGCCAGGGATGCATCCTATCTCCATACCTTTTCAACCTATATGCAGAACAGATTATCCAGGAGGCTGGGGTCTATGAGGAGAAATGTGGGGTCAAGATTGGTGGACGATTTATCAACACTCTGTGTTATTCAGATGACACAACCCTGCTTGCTGAAACTAAAGAGGACCTGAAGCGCCTGCTGCAGAGCGTCAAGGACTGCAGCCTACAAATATGGATTGAGGCTCAATGTCAAGAAGACAAAGATTCTCACCACTGGACCAATTGGCAGCATCAGGATGGATGGTGAACAGATTGAGATTGTACACAGCTTTAGTTTGCTTGGCTCCATAGTCAACAGTCTTGGCACCAGCAGCCAGGAAATTAAAAGGCGCATTGCCATGGGAAAGTCTGCTATTAGGGACCTCTCCAAAGTGCTGAGGAACAACGGTATCTCTCTGGAGACTTAGGTGCGTCTGATACAGGCTATGGTCTTCGCAATCACTTGTTATGCATCAGAGAGTTGGACAATGACCAAGGAGGATAGAAGGAGAATTGATGCCTTTGTACTGTGGTGCTGGAGAAGAGTATTGAGAATACCATGGACTGCTAGGAAAACAAACAGATTTGTCCTGGAAAGGTTTAAACCAGGTGGCTCCTTGGAGGCAAGGATTCTGAGGCTCCATCTAACATGCGTTGGACATGTTGTGAGGAGAGACCGGTCCTTAGAGAGGGACATCTTGCTTGGGAGGGTGGAGGGACAGCGCAGGAGAGGACGGCCCTCTATGAGGTGGATTGATTCAGTGACTGGGATAATTGGGATGGGAGTGTCGGAGACAGTGGGATTGGCACAGGACAGAGCAGAGTTTAGGGCTGTTTTACATAGGGTCGCTATGAGTCGCAAGCAACTCGACAGCACATAACAACAACAACAACAAATAACTGTAAATGCAAAACTTTACCATTCTATTTCCAACCTCATTTCTGTCATCAAGTCCATACATACTTTCTGAATATTATTCCTTCTTCATTGTTTCTAACTTTTGCATACCAGTCACCACCTATCATTAATGCTTCTTGACTGTACATTTGCTCAATTTTGTACTGCAAGATTTGTCAAAAATCTTCAACTTCATCCTCTTGACTTTATCTGTCGATACATGTTTTATAACAGGCCTATTAACAGGTCTTTTTTGAATGCACTTTAGGATGGAATTTGAATTTTTTAACCATGAATACAGCCCATTCTTCTTCTGTTTTTCAGTTCCTGCTATGCATCTGAGAGATTGATAATGAATATGAATGACAAAAGAGTAATCTGTGCCTTTGAGCTGTGTTATTGAAGAAGAAAACTGAGTATTCTATGGACTGCCAAAAAACTGAACAAATATATCCTGAAGGAGAAGCAGCCAGAGTGCTCCTTGGAGGCAAAAATGATGACATTTTGTCTCACACACTTCAGGTCTGTTTCTAGGAGGGACTTTTCCTTAGAAATAATGCTCCAGAAAGGCAAAGGGTGAATGAAGCAGAGAAAAAGCCTCAATAAGATGGATTGACACAGTAACTGTCACAATGAGCTCTAGTAATTCAGAAAGTGTGAGGATGGCACAGGATAGGACAAGGTTCAACTCATAGGATTGCTATGGGTCATAGTTGACTTGAAGACACCTAACAATAACAACAACAAAAACAGGGTAAAAAAATGGAAGTGTCTATCAGGAAGTCTCAGTCAAAGTTGGTAATGTCTGTTAGTCAAAGTTAATGTGGATATCAGTCAAAGCCTGTCAATGTGTTTATTGTTGTTCAGTGATATTGAGTTGGAACCAACCCTTATCTGACCCTTCATAGCAACAGTGAGTTTTCAGAGGCAGTAAACCTCACAGCAAAAGATGGCTTATCTTTCTCCCAGGGAGCAGCTCATTTACACAACAGACAACTGGGAGTGACAGCTCATGACTGTACAGTCATCTTATTTTCAGAGGATTCTTAGCATCTGAATACACTTTGACAGACTTCAGTTCTACTGAGGAGATGAGACTGACTGTGACTCAGGATGATTTTAAAACCTTTGACACAAAGGCTATTAGAGCTTTCCTAGAATACTCTGAAGAGTGGATAATGATACCAATGGATGAACAATGCTTCTAGATGAAATGATTTGTAGAACATTTGTATCAGGGGCTATGATTTTGGAGAGCGTTTCAAGTAAAATATTCTCAAAACTTAGCACATTTTAATTAGGAAAAATGGTCAAATATATGGTGCTAAATTTTGAGGTTATTAACAAATTTAATGTGATTTATAAACCACCATAATGACAGTATAAAGAAAATAAGGGTTTAATTTGTAATAAATGCCTGACTGTGTCCAATAACTTTCATGTAATGTGTTGAAAACTTTCATCCACTTTACATGGAACAAAATACTGAATTATTCTGAATCTGTAGGTCAGAATTGTGTTGTGTGGACATAGTAACTAGACAGGGAGAGGAAGAGAATACTATCCATGGTATAAATGCTCTAATAACAAATAATATCCATCCGGAGATTTCTAATCTGACACTTATCAAGAACACAATTCTTTTTTAAAGAGTAAAACATGGCTGACTTGACCTATTATATTAGAGATTCTTGAATGAGAAGAGAGTATACATTTAGAACTGTAAAAATTAGTAGCATAAGTAATTTTGTTATATCTTGATTGGCAGGGAATTTTATAATCTGTTATATAACATTTTCTTAAAATTAAATCATTTCTTGAGGATAATAAGAATGAATAGCTTTCATAATTACTTTTTCTCTTTATCACAACTACCATGTTGTTTTTATTAGGTGCCAGTGAGTCTGTTTCAACTCATAATAAACCTAAGAGGCAGAGTCAAACTTATCTGCTGTAATATTTATAGGATGGATCTTTGATGCTGTAGTATGTTATGTACCAGGTTATTAATCATAAGGTTGACAGTTGAAATCTACTTGCTGCTCCTCAGAAGAGAGAAGATAGTCTATCCTCATAAACATTTACAGCCTTGGGGGAGTGTCAGGAGTATGATTTGGAAAGACTCATTGACACTGTTCTGTTTCATTTTTAATCTTTATGGGAACAGATCATTATTTCTTTTCTGCCTCAGAAACACTGAATTCAATGAGTTGCTAATCTGTTCTATCCAAGATATTTCAGTGATCAAGAGAAGTCAACATGGGTTCTTCAAAAATAAGTCTGGTGAAATTAATTTTATTTCCTATTTGGCTATGCCTCCTGGACAGACAAAGTGAGTACAAACAGTTGTTGTTGTTGTTATTGAGTAGCCTTCGAGTCGCTTGCTACTCATAATGACCCTCTGTACAACAGCCCTAAACCTTGCTCTATCCTGTGCCAATCACACTGCCTCTGACACATCCATCCCGATCACCCCAGTCACTGAATCAATCCACCTCATAGAGGGCCTTCCCCTCCTGCCATATCCCTCCACCTTCTCAAGCATGATGTACCTCTCCAAGGACTGGTCTCTCCTTACAGAATGTCCAAAGTAAGTCAGACGAAGCCTCAGAATCTTTGCCTCCAAGGAGCAGCCTGGTTTAACCGTCTCCAGGAGGAATCTGTTTGTTTTCTTGGCAGTCCATGGTACATTCAATACTCTTCTCCAGCACCACTGCTCAAATGCATCAATTTTCCTTCTATTCTTCCTAGTCATTGTCCAACTCTCTGATGCATAACAAGTGCTTGCAAAGACCATAGCCTGTATCAGACACACCTTAGTCTCCTGAGTGACACCATTGCTCTTTAGTACTTTGGAGAGGTCCCTAACAGCAGACTTTCCCATCGTAATACGTTTTCTGATTTCCTGGCTGTTATTTGTAACTTCTCAGACTTTCCTCCTGGACGAGATGAAGAAAATGCACAGGATAGTGTATTATATGAATAAAATTGGCATAACTCATCACACATTCATGCTAAAATGATACAGCGAGAGTGAATGATGGAGATAAATGTCTGCAAAACTCTGTCTCTGGTTATATGCTAATAAATATTATAATTAATTGCTATACTGGATATTTGAGAAACAGGGTTTATCCAGTCTACTGACTGTATACAACTTCAATTCAATGAGTCAAATATTTACTAGTTACCTATTTAGTTCCTGGAAGGGAGCTCTGGTGGCCTTATTTATAGAGAGTTTCCTTGTGAACCCAAAGGTGGCACAACCCTGGTGGTATAAAAACACCAGCATTTCTGCAGGAGAAAGGTGGACAGTTTCCTTCTGTGGCATTCACAGCTTTGGAGACTCAGTGGACAGTCAGTTACAAGTCTATTCTAACTGAATGACAATGAGTTTGAATTGATGATCCTGGTGCAGGATAAAGATGTAAGAATGTACTTATGTTAAGATTTCTAACCAAGGACATGTTATGAATAGTTCTACATTGTCCTGTAGCACATCATGAGTTATAATGAGTTCAGTGGCAGTGGGGTTCGGGTTTATGTTCTGACACTAAGATTTTTAAAGTAACAGAACAATGCATATGAAGATTTCTAAGGAAATTCAAGTCATTTTAAACCCAGCATGAGCATTAGTAATTAAAACACAAAGAAATGAATATTGAAGTTAAACCCATGTTAGAAAAAAACAAGTTATAGCACAGTAAAAAGGAGTAGTGTGAAATCAGTCTTAATAAGGGTTTATTTGGAATTTATACTTCTTAGCTATGTGAATTTACACAAGTTAATTGATATTCCTAATATTTAATTAGTTTAAATCTAAAACGAGGGAACACTAGTGGCCTAGTGGTAAAGAGTTACATCGCTAATCCAAAAGCATTTGGTTCGAGTCTACCAACTACTCCTTGAAAGAAAGATGGGCAGCCTCCTCCTCTTCAATTTACAGCCTCTGCAAACACACTGGGTCCAACTAGGCAGGGCATAACAACAAACAACACTTCTAAAATGAAGCTTATCGCAAGCTAATACGATTTTTTGTTAGAAATCAACGGTCAAGATAAAGCTTCTACGGTGTTAAACAAAGTGTCTTGTACAGGATAAATATTTGTGATGATTACTCGTTTACACCCAAGCTAAGAGGCATGTGCCCTGAGCCGAAGGATTTGATAGCTTCCATCCTAAACGGGGCTGACTGAAATATTCTAAGTTGCTGACTGAAACATTCTTAGCCTATCTGTACAGGATTGTGCTTAGTTCTGGGTGTTTTATTTTATTATAAGCAAATGTAATCCGGTCGGAGAAGGGGAATTAAGATGACAATAGATAAGAAACCATGCCATCTGAGAAAAGCATTGAAATATGCAAATGAATTAATTAATGTATTTTCTCCTCTAAAAGTTATTTTAAATGGCTAACAAAAAAATCTGTAAAGTACAATAGAATAACAATAGATAAAGTAGTTGAAGTGAAGAGGAAACAAAAAAATGAAACATGGAGTAATATATGAGTCACAGTTGCATTAAGAGAGGCAACATGGGAAATTAATAACCAGTCCTCAGTAGAAATTGCTGTCTCTACTCTGACCTTTACCTCCAAACATTTAAATTTCCTTCTACAAATGTTCCCACAACTGATTATTTTTCCCCCTACAAATGGTTTTTCCCCCTTCACTGAGACATACTATTCATTTAAACCACAACTTAAAAACTCATAGGCTGCTTTGTCTCCTTAAATGTCTATTATTTAGAGTTTTCGATTTAGTTGTTGATTTTTAGTGCTGCTTTTCTGTGAGCTTTTTTTCTTCCTAATTTTTAAATTTTTTTATTTTAAATTCTAACTGTTTTATCTAACACTCAGTCTCAAGTCATACCAAAAACCTGAATAAATCCCAAACCAGTGCTTACAAGTCAATTTCACAACCATATGGGCTGGTACAAATCAATGCTCATGATGCAATGTACTATATTTTCTTAATTAGATTGATATTCCTGCTTAAATATTTCAGACTTAATCATCTAATATTAAAAATTTCTCACGGTGCTAGATTTCTGAGAATTCTGTGACGTTTTATGTTTGCTGACTTATTGCTGACCCTTCAGCAGGTTTTTCAGGGGCTTGAAATCTCATGGGAGGAGATTGTACAACTTTCTCCTTCATTGTAGATGGTGAATTAGAACCACTTACTTTTGGATTGACAGCACAACTCCTTATCCATCAGGCCACCAGGGTTCCCTACTATATATCCAATGGCTTTAAATAAAATTTTATTATTTGTAAACAATCGGTCTCCAAATAGTGACTTTTCTCATTTCTCAACTTTGACATTTTTGTATTCCCCATATTCCAATTTTAAATCTTCATTCTGTCTCTTTCTATGCTCCTCAGTACAGATCAGATTCACATTGTTGTTGTTGTTATGTGCCGTTGAGTCGCTTGCGACTCATAGCGACCCTATGTACAAAAGCCCTAAACTCCGCTCTGTCCTGTGCCAATTGCGCTGTCTCTGACACTCCCATCCCAATTATCCCAGTCACTGAATCAATCCACCTCATAGAGGGCCTTCCTCTCCTGCGCCGTCCCTCCACCCTCCCAAGCATGATGTCCCTCTCTAAGGACCGGTCTCTCCTCACAACATGTCCAAAGTATGTTAGAGCCTCAGAATCCTTGCCTCCAAGGAGCCACCCGGTTTAACCCTTTCCAGGACAAATCTGTTTCCTAGCAGTCCATGGTATTCTCAATACTCTTCTCCAGCACCACAGCTCAAAGGCATCAATTCTCCTTCTATCATCCTTGGTCATTGTCCAACTCTCTGATGCACAACAAGTGATTGTGAAGACCATAGCCTGTATCAGACGCACCTTAGTCTCCAGAGAGACACCACTGCTCTTCAGCACCTTGGAGAGGTCCCTAACAGCAGACTTTCCCATGGCAATGCGCCTTTTAATTTCCTGGCTACTGGTGCTGAGAGTGTTGACTGTGGAGCCAAGCAAACTACAGCTGTGAACAATCTCAATCTCTTCACCATCCATCCTGATGCTGCCAATTGGTCCAGTGGTGAGAATCTTTGTCTTCTTGACATTGAGCCTCAATCCATATTGGAGGCTGCAGTCCTTGACACTCTGCAGCAGGCGCTTCAAATCCTCTTCAGTTTCAGCAAGCAGGGTTCATATACATGGCTCTAAGTGACAACTATTTACCAAAAATTTATACTTCTGACATATATACTACCTCCAAACTTTAGGCATATGTACCAAATGGCCTACCTAACCATCTGAATGATCAGTCTGTAACCAAACAAATGTGATCCAAATTTTAATTATTTATTACCACTTGCCATAACACCCTTCACAATCTACTCCTATGATAATCTCCCAGGAAATGGGACCCCTACTCTCAATAACTGAAATGCCACAACCCAGGATCCACTCTTAATTCTCTTTTATCTACTTCACATTATAATGTTCACCAATAGCCAATCGATTTATTCTCTTCCTAAATTAATTTTTCCACCTGCTTTATGACTACCCCATTATGCATTTTTGTTCTCAGAATACTTTAAAACTCTTTTGTTACTTTTGCTATCATTCTTGCTCTGTTTAGTCAATTTGCCATAGTAATCAATCTTTCATAAATGCACTTCAAATGCCTTCCTAAATCCCTATAATTAATTCCTATTGCTCTTAGAATAAATTGTTTATTATGTTATATAGCTTATCTCAGTCAGTGTTTCTTTCATATTTCATATTTTTGACCATGTCAAGCATGCCTTTCATCTATAAATACTTTATTCAGGATGTCTCATAGTAAATAGTTTGTGCTCTAATACTGAATTTTATCAGCTTCTAAGAGATCTTTTCATGAATACTCCATCTGAAACAACCCCTTAACTTCTCTCTTATTCTCTCTCATTTTCTTTACCCTAGAATTTATACTTTTAATTCATAACACCCATATGTAGTTCTGTATTCATGTTTTGATTTTTAAAAACTCATTTCCTTTGTACTTATGTATGCCATGTGAACATTTCTATTTTGTTTACTAGTGTGTCATCAGAACCTAATTAAGTAATTGGGGGACAACAATTATTTGATAAGTAAATTAATGCGGTGGAAATGTTTACAGGTACAGAAACCACAGTCTATATAGTTATTGCTGTTAGATGTAATCAACTTGATCTATTCCTAGCAACCTTATGAACAACAAATCTGAACCTTTCCCTATTCTGCCCCATGGTCCTCATTTCTGTCATGTTCAATCTCATTGTAGAAGTCACTGTGTCAATTCACATTATTGAAGGTTTTCATATCTTTCACTAACACTCTACCTTGTGCAACATGACATCTCTCTGTAAGGATTTATTCTTCTTGAAAATATACCCAAACTGAGTTCAACCATCTTTGCCGTGAAGAAGCACTCTAGTTGCATTTCCTTTAAAATATATTTTTTTCTTTTACTTTTAAACTGTGATGTTAGAGAAGAGCACTGAACATCCCATGGATGGCCAACAGAACCAACAAATATATCTTGAGGAGGGTGAAGCCACAGTGCTCTTTGGAAACAAAGATGACAAGGCTTCGTCTCACATACTTAAGGCGTGTTGCTTGCAGGGGCTATTCCTTGTAGAGAGATATGGTGCTTGGATGGGTGGAGGGTCAGTGAAGGAGAGGGAGACCCTCAACAAAGTAGACTGACATGGTCGTTTCTGCAAAGGGCTTTAGTGTGTCAGGCCATGTGAGGATTGCACAGGATAGGACAGGTTTCAAATCCATTGTTTATAGGGTTTCTATGAGTCATACTCAACTCAACAGCACCTAACAAAACAACTGATGGTGTTAATTGTGGATCCAAGTAAGGCAGAATCATTGGCAACTTCAATATTTTCTCCTTCTATCATGCAACTCAATAGCACTTAACAATAAACATAATGTTGTCTTTTGGTCCAATGGTGAGAATCTTTGCTTTCTTGATGTTTATATAATAATCCATACTGATAAAAATTTCTATTTTCTGCAACAAGTGTTTCAAATCTTTCTCACTTTGAACAGACAAGGTTGTATCATCTACACACACTGTATTTATTTTTTATTCATATTACAGCATTTATTTTCAGTATCATTTTTCTTTTAGCAACATTATTGAAAATAAGTTCTTATGGTACATGGAAGGAAGACATGGCAAACAATTTACCATGGAAGAGTTTTAAAACTTTCATACTAAATAAGCTTTCATCCACTTCCCTGGACATTGATTACATTGACCAAACCAAGTTAAATGGATATTCCAAAACGAACAACTGCATAATTATCCCATGGGGAACTCTGGTGAGCTAGTGATAAGAAGCTTAAGGCCACCACAAAAGCATATTATTTGAACTCACCAGCAGCCCTGTGGGAGATTTCATGCTGTTCACTACTTTTGAAAACCCACTGAAAGATCAGCTATGAGTGGGTTTTAACTTGACAGTACATAACAACAGAGCAATAACAATTATCATACAAGAGAGTGGTGGGGTGGGATGGGAGAGAAAAGAGTAAAAAAAAATACTTTGCATTTGAGGAGGTAAGGTGAATATTTAAAACATAAGTATCATTATCCATCCATTGAGGATGATTGGCTCAAAAAATAAGTTGAGAAGACTGATATTAAGTATAAGTTGCACTAAGAAAATGGCTTGTTATTTAGAGATGACAGCGTGTTTGTACTACATATTTGAAATCTTTGTATGCATGCAATGTTATTTCTGTAAGCAATGGAATGAATGAATACTATCCTTATAGATTTTTTAAAAAATAATCTATGTTATGAAGAAGTGAGTGCTCTTAATCAATAAAAATTTTCAACTGCGGTTGTAGGTAAAGCATTAATGAAACTTTACATTTCTACTGGACTGCTTAGAGACTTCACATTGCTATGAACCCATTATCTAGTACAAAGAATATTGTACAGTTGTTGTGAGCTCTAGATTCTTGTGTGTGGTCCCGGTTGTCTAAGCTGCAAGGCCACATCAAAGGTCTTTGATGCCTTAACTTTTAAGGTTTCCCTTTTTCAAGAAAGTTTTTATTAAATATTATCTCTCAAAATTTTGTACTAGACACTTTTAAGGTATATAGAACCATTAAAAAGTTGATGCTTAAGAAACAAACAATGTAAGGGGAACAAGAAGAATTTATATTGTAGAAATTAGTACTGAAGAAATATGAACTGAGAAGAATCAAGAGTTCTAAGGAGGAAACTGACTAATCTTTGGAAAATAGAGTTTTGTTATAACAAGGCCAAAAATGTTAAGACAGAGTATTCCAGAAATTGTGTGAATTTAAACTTTCTAATCAATAATATAGACTAAACTCAACTGCAAACTTTATTGAAATGCAACGAAGATAATGGAAAAATAAAAATGCATAAAAATGTTGGAAAATAAGAACAAAGGCTATGAAGGAAAAAGCTTTGGTTCATTTGGAAGAGACAAAGGAACTTACGTGTGCTTAAAATACATGTCTAGAAACAAGTACATCTCATATATATATATATATATTTTTTTTTTTAATTACAGAGGTTAGAGTCATTCTTCAGTAGAAAACAAGGTAGGAAACTATATTTTATCTACACAGCATATGGAGAAACTGACTGCCACATTAATCCTCATGGAAATTATATCTGCACATAAAAAAATCATTGATAATGTGATTGTGACAGTAAAAGTAGTTGTTAGAAAGTATTCTAACAGAATGCCAGAGAGGTTCTGAAGATTTTTAAATGACTGAAAGTATACAGATGAAATATGCACTGGAACATTCACAGAAAATATAAATTTTACTATATATTTTAAAATGGAAGAGCAACATCTAGCCTAAGAAAATAATTAAGAAAAAAAGACAATGGAAATCCAAAATCTCTGTACATGCTTATTAAAATTAATAAAAAAGAAAAAATAGTAAATTAGAACAAAGAATTCTGATTTAAAAAAAAGAAAAAAAGAACAGCAATAAGAAAGCTACAGTAAGCTATCAAAAGAGTTCTAAAAAAATCTGTAAAATAAATACATAAAAGAATAGAGTCATTGTCCAAAGAGCAGAAAATGATAGTTAAGGTAGATGGCCATGTACAGCTCTCTGAAAGGGCCATAGGAAGTCCAAGACTCAGGAAAGATGGGACAAATTATGTATACTGCATTGAAACAGTTGAGTGAGAGAACTGTTTAAAAGGGATAAATGATTAGGTATTTTCATTATCATGACAGGAGTCAAGAACAAAGGCTGCATAGGGAAGTGGACTTGGAGGGAGGGATTGTATAAAAATGAAAGAATTTTACTTTTCAAAGAGAAGAGCGAATTGGGGACGGAGGGGTGGACAGGGAGAAAAGTTTATCAATGAATGAATGAAAATCCAAAGTCTCTATAAACTTTCATTAAATTAATAATAATAATAATTTAAAAAGGGGAAAACTACAGAAAAACAACAAAAATTGAAAAATACAAATAATTTTACAAATATGTTACAAGTTTATTTCAAAAAAGTCAAATAGATGTTTACTTGTTAATTATGCAAAAGCATTTGATTATATGGCTTAAAAACAAATTATAGGGGGAGCTCTGGTGGCCTAGTGGCAAGAAGCTGCAACTACAATCCCAGAGGTGCACGGTTCGAATCCACCAGATGCTCTGCCGGGGAAGGAGGGACAATCTCCTCCTGTACCAGTCAGATCTGATTTGACAGTACACGCACACAAAAATAAAAAAAAAATAATAAAATTAAAAAAAACAAATTATAGCTTACATGGAGAGAAGAATGAAAATTTTAGAACACTTAATTTTATGCAAAAGCTTTTTATAGACTAAGAAACTTCTATATAGACTAAGAATTCAAGGAAAGTTCCTGGCTAACATTATGAAAGGAGTGAGCTAGGGTTTTATATTTCCTGTACACTTACTTAATTTGTAGGCTTAGAAAATAATTCAAGTGTCATCCACTTCTTAAATAACATGCCTTCAGAAATTCCATAAACTTTGATAAATATTGATAGTTGTAGAGAGGCTTCACGCCTTTTTTTTTCATAGGGTCATGCTAGACTCGAAGGCAGTCAACAACAACATTGAAAGTAATAAATCAAATAAATTGTTATTGTTTCCAAATTTCTCATAAAAGCCCAAAATGAGCTTAGAACGAAAGACTCACTAATTTCAGTTCTCCATTTCTTCTAAAAAATTTTTCTCACTGGAAATATTTCTATTTTTCAAACATATTTTTAAAATGAGGAGCCCTGATGATGCAGTGTTTAAGTGTTCAGCTGCTAAACAGACTATTAGTGGATGTGATGGGACCCAGCCATTAGTATTTTCACATTAGTATTTACACAGGGGAGAGATGTAGTAATCAGCTAATAGAAGACACCTTTCAATCCAAACTAATAACTTCAACCTGTGTTGCCAGACTATATATGTAGGCCACCACAGTGTTGTTATGTGAGAGTGGACTAAAATTCAGAGCGACCCTATGAACAATAGCTTTGAACTGTACCCTACTTTTGAGCTAATCTCACTGTCTCCAACTCCTCTGATCCCATTGCCACAGTCACTGGGTCAATTTATCCAGATTCTTCTTTTCGTGTTTTGACCCTTCATCCTTCCCAGAATGATGTCTTTCTCCAAGGACTGGTCCATCCTGGTGACATGCCAGAAGTATGTGACATGAAGCTTCAAAATCCTCGCCTCCAAGGAGCAGCACATGCAAGCAAGATTTTACTGAAGATTATCCAAAAACGACTGGAACGGCACATCAGCAGAGAACTGCCAGAAGTCCAGGCTGGGTTTAGAAGGGGTCATGGTAGTAGGGATATTGTAGCTGATGTTAGATGGATCTTAGCTGAAAGCAGAAAATTCCAGA
>NW_006399773.1:23840229-23864165 GCF_000299155.1 Elephantulus edwardii
GGATTGATTCAGTGACTGGGAAAATTGGGATGGGAGTGTCAGAGATAGTGCGATTGGCACAGGACAGAGCAGAGTTTAGGGGTATTGTACATAGGGTTGCAGAGTCACAAGCGACTCAACAGCACATAACAACAACAAGGAGCAGCATGTTTTCACTCTCTTGAACACAGACATGTTTTGTTTTTGTGTTTTTGTGGTGTTTTTTTTTCTCTTGGCAGTTAATGGTGTGTTCAATACTTTTCTCCAGCATCCCAATTAAAAGGCATCAATTCTTCTGTCATCCTTAGTCAGTATCCAGCTCTCAGATCCATAAAATAACTGAGAAAACCATTGCCTGGAGTAGATGCACCTTGGTCTCCAGACTGACCTTATTGCTCTTGAGCACTCTATAAATGGCCCTGACAGCAGACTTTGCTCAACCTCTTCATCTCTTGATTCCTTGATTGCTTGTATCAATAGTGTTGATTGAAGATTTGAGCAAGATTAAATTGTTAACAACCTCAATCTCTTCTCCATCTATCATGATGCTGGTAATTGGCCAGTGGTGAGAATCTTTGCTTTCTTGATGCTGAAATGTAATCTATCTTGGATATTGCAGTTCTTAACTTTCTACATAATTTACCTCAAGTCCTCCTACATTTCAGTGACATTTGCCAAAGTTTATTTGCTTAAATCTGGTTGTTGATGAGTCTTCCACCAATTCTGATGCTACATTCTTCTTCATAAAGTCAAAATGATCTGCTTTACATATAGGTTAAATATATGTGGATAAAGGACACATCCCGGGTGCACTCTTTCATGGTTTTGAACCACAGAGTGTTTCCTTGCTCTGTTAGTATAACTGCTTCCTGATCCAAGTATAGATTTTGCATGACAGAATCAATTGCTCTTGGATTTCTATTCTTCTCAGAGTTAGCCAGTATGTTGTGATCCACATTGTCAAATTCCTTTACATCGTCAATAAAACTCAAATAGACATTCTTCTGTTACTCTTTGCTTTGAGCCTTGATCCTTACTAGTACATTTTAAAGAATGACCCTTATTTGTTTTCATGTTTACATTAACTGTAGATTGCTTCTCACTCCCTTTTTATATCATTCTCAAATATCAAACACCTTGGAATTATTTTGTGATTTACCAATTGTTATTGTTGTTATGTGCCATCGAGTCGCTTGCAACTCATAGCCACCCTACGTACAACATCCCTAAACTCTGCTCTGTCCTGTGCCAATCGCACTATCACCGACACACCCATCCCAATTACCCCAGTCACTGAATCAGTCCACCTCATAAGGGGCCTTCCCCTTCTGCGCTGTCCTTCCACCCTACCAAGAATGATGTACCTCTCCAAGGGCCTGTCCCTCCTTGCAACAAGTACAAAGTATGTTAGACGGAGCCTTAGAATCCTTGCCTCCAAGGAGCCGCCCAGTTTGATCCTTTCTAGGATGAATCTGTTTGTTTTCCTAGCAGTCCATAGTACCCTCAGTACTCTTCTCCAGCTCAATGGCATCAATTCTCCTCCTATCCTGCTTAGTCACTGTCCAACTCTCTGATGCATAATAAGTGATAGCAAAGACCATGGCTTGTATCAGACACACCTTATTCTCAAAAGAGACACCATTGCTCTTCAGTACTTTGAAGAGGTCCCTAACGGCAACTTTTCCATGGCAATATGTCTTCTAATTTCCTGGCTGCTGGTGCCAAGAGTGTTGACTGTGGAGCCAAGCAAACTGAAGCTGTGAACAATCTCTATCTCTTCACCATCCATCTTGATGCTGCCAATTGGCCCCGTGGTGAGAATCTTTGCCTTCTTGATATTGAGCCTCAATCCATATTGGAGGCTGCAGTCCTTGACACTCTGTAGCAGGTGCTTCAGGTCCTCTTTAGTTTCAGCAAGCAGGGTTGTATCATCTGTATATCGCAGATTGTTGATAGATCTTCCACCAATCTTGACCCCACATTTCTCCTCATAGAGCCCAGCCTCCCGGATATAAGCTGTCAGATCAAGGGGTGGGGGGAAACAATGGGAGATGGATGTTGAAGGGAGTGGGTAGAAGTGGATGGGTATCTTGCCTGGTGCATGGTGGAGCAGGGAAATAAGTGGGTAAAGACACATGTGCCAAGCAGAGGGACAACAATGATATAAATGGCTAACTCCACAATAAGGGATATATCTTTCATATACCAATGGTATAAATTAATTTTCTAATAATGATACAATAAATAGAAAAAAAGCCTCTGTAATTATCCTAAAAATATACACGTGAACATGTAACTAGTGCCCTTCTAAGTAAAGAAGCTGTTTGAATAAATAAGATGGATCTGATACAAGCCGTGGTTTTTCAATCTTAAATGAATTTGCAAGTTGGATAATGAAAAATAAATGAAAATAATCCTAGATGCATTTAAACTATAATGTTTGCAAAAATATTGATAATACCTTGGATTTTCAAATGAATGCACAAATCAGTCTTATACTTAAGCATTCAGAATGTTTCATAAAGACAAGGATAGTAAAACTTGAATTCATTTGTTACATATATATATCAGGAAAGATGAAATCTAGAAACCCCTTAATGGACTCAAACACACCAATAATCAGGAAAATGTTAGAGGATTATATGTTTTTTATTCTGTTATACATAAGGTTTTCCTGAATACAAAATAAGTAAATGACAACTTACAACAACAATACAAAACAGTATTTGGGAAAAAGAGGAAGTTAAAAAAGACACGGCAAATAGGAATAATGAAAGTAGTAACAACTGAGTCAAAGCAGGGTGCCACTTCTGTAGATTGTTCAATTCCGTAAATCATAGGAATGGAGATTGTTCATGTTTTTCTCATGGAGCAGCTGGAAGATTCAAATTTCCTGCTTTTGAGATGGCAACCCAACTCTTTAATCACTAAGTCACCAGATCTCCCTAATGTGTTTACAAATGAGTACAGCATTTGCATTTTTAAGTCTATGCAAAATATGTTATTTATGTGGTTGTTGGTTGTTGTTGTTATGTGCCGTTGAGTCACCTGTAATTCACAGTGACTCTGTGTATGATAGTTGTGAATTCTGCCCTATCTTGAGTCAGTCTCACTGTCTCTGACACACATCCATTAATCCAGTTACAGTATCAATCCATCTCTTCTGGTATCTTCCTCTCCTGTGTTGTCCCTCTACCCCACCAAGCATGGTCTCTTTCTCTAAGGAAGAGTCTTTCCTGGCTAGCCACATGCCCAAAGTATGTGAGCTTCAATATCCTTGCCTTTAAGGAGGAATTTGATTTCGTTCTGTTCAACACAGAACTGTTTGTTCTCTCGGCAGTCCACAGTATGCTCAATATTCTTCTCCAGCACCACAACTCAAAGGCAGCGATTGTTACTCTGTCATCCTTAGTCACTGTCTAGCTCGCTGATGTATAGCAGCAAATAACTGTGAAGGCTATGGCCTGGATCAAGTGTACCTCGTCCCTAGACTGAAATCATTACTCTTTAGCATTTTGGAGAGATCCCTGACAGTCCACTTTCCTAATAAAATTTGTCTTTTGATTTCCTGACAGCTGGTGCCAAGAGTATTGACTGTGGAACCAACAAGCTAAAGTTGTTCAAAATCTCAATCTCTTCCCATCCATCATGGTGCTTCAATTGGCACAGGTGAGAATCTTTATCTTTGTTATGTTGAGTTTCAGTCCATTTTGAAGACTAGTCCTTGACCTTCTACAGCAAACTCTTCAGGTCCTCAGTTTCAGCAAGTTAGGTTGTGTCATCTGCATCACTTATGTTGTTGATGAGTCTTCCTCCAATTCTGATGCTGTATTCCTTCTCATAAAATCCAGCCTCCTGAATTATCTGTTCCACATAAAAATTGAAAAGTTATAGAGATAGAGAATATCCATGACACATTCCTTTTCTGATTTTAAGCTGAATTGATTCCTTGCTCTGTTCTAATGATTGCTCTTTATCAGATAGTAATTTATTTACAAATGATTACAAGGAAATAAAACAATTTTAACTTGGTAAAGATGAAAACAAGCTAAAAAATACAATCTTGGGGCCACGTCCTTCTTGGCAGAGGTAACAACTAATTTAAAGTGCTATGGTAATTGGCTTGTAATTAAAAATTTGCTTGTTAAATTCTAAACATGGACTGTAGGGCCCTATATTTGTGATTCAAAATTAAAAAGCAGTAAAAATGCAAGACTTGAATTAAAATAAAGAAGTTTGCACCAGCTTTATATCAGATCTTTAGGCCAAAATACAGAATTTGGATTTACTCTCAGAAACATGGTTCACATTAGAAAATTTTAAGCAGTTAAATCTCATTGTTTTTCCTAGCTCCAGATGATTACGTTGTATAAAGCAATAAGATACGTTAGAGAATTAATGAAGTAAGAGACGTGAAATAGGAACTTATGAGTAATATGCCAACAAAGAAATTCAATAAAAGTATACATATCCAAAATGTACTTTGGAGGTGGCATCAAAAGCAGTTGCTGATAGAGTACATGAAAGGAGTGATAAAAAAAGAAATCAACAATGATTGAGTTGCAGAGAATTTATTGAAGAATAGATTTTTTTGTCGGTTTTTGCATTTTTTTATGGTGATGGTTGTTATGTGCCATTGAGTCAGCTGTGACTCATAGCGACCCTATTTACAACAGCCCTAAACCCTTCTCTATCCTGTGCCAATCTTATTGTCTGTGACACACCTATCCCCCTTACCCCAGTTACTGAATCAATTCATCTCATCGAGGATCTTCCCTGTCCCTCCACCCTCCCAAGCATGACGTCCCTCTCCAAGGACTAGTCTCTCCTTGAAACATGTCCAGAGCATGTGAGACAAAGCTTCAGAATCCTTGTCACCAGGGAGCAGCCTGGTGTCACCCTCTCCAGAACGAACTTGTTTGTTCTCTTAGCAGGAAAACAAGGAAGTATTTAATTGTGAAAACTAGATAGTTCACCGTTGTTGTTGTTGTTGTTGTTGTTGTTGTTGTTGATTGCCATTGGGTCGAGCATGATTCATGTTGTTGTTGTTGTTATGTGCCGTCGAGTCGTTTGCGACTCATAGTGACCCTATGCACAACAGCCCTAAACCGTGCTCTATCCTGTGCCAATCTCATTGTCTCTGACACACCCATCCCTATTGCCCCAGTCACTGAATCAATCCACCTCATAGAGGGTCTTCCCCTCCTGCGCTGTCCCTCCACTCTACCCAGCATGATGTCCCTCTCTAAAGACCTGTCCCTCCTTACATGTCCAAAGTATGTCAGACGAAGCCCCAGAATCCTTACCTCCAAGGAGCAGCCTGGTTTAACCCTCTCTAGGATGAATCTGTTTTCTTGGCAGTCCATGGTACATTCAATACTCCTCCAGCACCACAGCTCAAAGGCATCAATTCTCCTTCTATCCTCCCTAGTCATTGTCCAACTCTCTGATGCATAACAAGTGATTGCAGAAACCATGGCCTGTATCAGGCACACCTTAGTCTCCAGAGAGACACTGCTGCTCTTGAGTACTTTAGAGAGGGCCCTAATCGCAGACTTTCCCATTGCAATACGCTTTTTGATTTCCTGGTTACTGGTGCCAAGAGTGTTGACCGTGGAGCCGAGCAAACTGAAGCTGTGAACAATCTCAATCTCTTCACCATCCATCCTGATGCTACCAATTGGTCCAGTGGTGAGAATCTATGTCTTCTGGACATTGAGCCTCAGTCCATATTGAAGGCTGCAGTCCTTGACACTCTGCAGTAAGTGCATGAGGTCCTCCTCAGTTTCAGCGAGCAGGGTTGTGTCATCTGCATAACGCAGATTGCAACCCAATAGATGAAAGACCTGAAGCCTTTCTATAACTACCATAATTCCTCAAAGGTCATAGTTTCCAGAAGCTTGTTCTTTAGGAAGTGGATGCCACTTCTGCTTCCAGATATTTAAATATCAATATTTGACCTTGAAAGTGTTAGTCTATACACAAGAATACATAACAGTCATAGTGATTATCTGATACAAATTGTTGAATGAAAAGATCTGTGGATATTTTTTTTTATAATGATAGGGAGCTTTGGGCATGCTAGATAATGGTAAAATCCTGCGAGGTCAGGCCATGTCTTGTGTCTTGGGAGACTTAGTGTCAGCCGCATGTAGCCTCTGGCTTCTTGGGGAGAAGCAGGTATGGTAGGCTCCTGGCGCTTGTGGCTTTCTCTGTGTCCACATATGGGTCAGCAGAGTGGACATGGCAGAAGAACTGGCGGGGGGGGGGCGGGGGAAGAAGTTTCTGGACCAGAGTTGGCTAGCATTTGGGTGTGCCAGATAATGGTAAATTCCTATAGGGCCCTCGGGCCTGTGGCACTCAGGCCTATGTTTCATTGTTTTTGTTCAAACATTCCTCTAGGTCCTATAGCCCTGATTTGTCCAGTTGCCATACAGGGGCAACTTGTGATACTGATGTGTCAAATGAGAACAGTTACTGATGGTAGACAGTGCTTGATGGCACTCCCCAGTTGAAACAAGCTTGGAAGCAGGAGTGGCATCCACTTCCATAAATAGCTTGCCTCCTGAAACCCTATGAACCTGGAGAAAGGATGAAGTCGTGCACACAGTGTCGAGGACTTTCATTCATAGGGTCACTATGAGTTGCCTACGACTCAAGGTCACTTAATAACAACAACAACAACAACAACAACAACAACAACAACAAGTAGCATTAGTGTTGTTGTGGGAACTCTCATGACCTAGTGGTAAGGAGCTACTTTGCCAACCCAATGGCATGTGGTTCAAATCTACCAGCTGCTCTGCAGGAGCAAGATGGGCAGTCTCCTACCTGTGCGTTTAACTGCCTCTGAAATACTGCTGGAGGGTCAGCTCAGAGTTCATTCTGACTCAAGAACAAGGAATAACAACAAAAGTGATGTTGTAATTTGGTTGCTAACTGAAAAATTACCATTCAATCTATTATGGTTCAAATGAAATATCTATTCCACGGAAGAACGCTTTGTTAAAATTTATAGCCTTACAAACTCTATAGGACAGTTCTACTTTGTCCTACATAGTTGCGGTAAGTCAGAATTGAATCCACAGAAGTGAATTTAGGTTTGGGTCCATCATTATAATTATGGATCATGGAAAATAACTTTTATCTACAAGACAAACAGTGAAAAGTGCAGTCTATTGCTATTTGGATTTTGTATGATGGCTGATTTTTCATTGGTTCTAAAATTTATGATACCTGCACTCTGAGACTCTGTCTCTGAGAATTACTACTTCAAGAAGCCAAGGCCAAATAGAAAATAAAATGGTGCTTTATTAATAGCTGGGTGAATCCTTAAAAATCTCCAAGTCAGCCCTGTGGCAAAAGCTGCACTGAAATGCTGAGGTCAGGAGACCCAAGAAAGACTTCTTGTTTCAATTCCTTTCCACTGAATCTAAAATGGGTGGGATTGTACAGTAAATCCTGGCACAGTAAATCCTGTCTGGTTTCTACTCAGTCACTCCTGAGAAGGGTAGAATTGAGAAAGATCAGAAGAAAAATACTTGTTTGTGTAGAAAGCCTACCTACTTATGGTTGTATGTTGAAGACTGTTCATGGATCATGACTTCTAAGATACTGATAGTAAACACTAACCAGTTTTTATCAAGTTGATTCTGACATATCTCAATGCCGAGTAAGCCACATTAGAAATAGTTCACAGGATTTTCAAAAGTAAATTTCTTTGAAAGTAGAAAACCAGTTCTTTCTTTTGAAACACCTCTGGGTGAATTTGAGCCTCCAATGTTTTGGTCAGCAACTGATGGTATTAACTATTTATACCACTCAAAGACTGCATTGATAGTAAATATTCTCCCTGTCCCCATAATAACTCAGATTTTGGTCATCAAAATTGTCACCCTTTGGGTATGAACCAATGAAAGGTCTGACGAGAAGCCTGAATATAAGGAAAGAAGAGCTTCATAGGATTTATTATCTTACAGGTAGAATATTTTTTAAAAGATATATTTGTAATTCTGTAATAAAAGAGAAGCAGTAGAATGAAAAAAAATTAAAACATAACCAATTCCAAATAAAATGCTAGGAAATAGTTTTTAAAGCAATGTATAATTAACCTGTCAAATGCTTTACCTTACACATTATTCAGACAAACAGCTTAGAAATATTCTACCGACAATGGAATGTAAACTGTTTTGTTGAGAAGGACTCCTCAAAACTGTACTTTTAATGTCCTACCTGCATTCTGTTTTCTTTGTTGTGACAGATCTTCAATATAGAAGTAGTATGAATAGGATTTGTAGTTACATTAGCGTAGATAAAAATTACAAGGATTATCAAAGCCTATTCTTTTTGACATATGTGTGTTATCATCTTTTATAAAAATAATAAAGGCCATTCAGGGGGGGGAACCCCAAACACATGATAAAGAGAGTTGTTTTAGAACATGTTTACAGGGAAAGAGAGAGAGCAACTGGAAATTATTTTCTGACCACTATGATTTTCCACTTGTGATTCTCATTTTTTGAATCTTAGAAGATGCCTCCAAAGGAAATCTTAATTGCAAAACAATAGAGTTCTGGTGGTGCAGTACCAAGAGGGCTGTGCTCTTAGTCAAAGGCCAAGGCACTCAAGAGTTTCAAATCCAGTGTTTCCCTGGCATAAAGATGGACAGTCTTCTCTGCTGTGAATTCCAGTTTCCAAAACACCACTGGAGGGTCAGCTATGATTTGATACCCCATCAAAGCCAACAAGTGAGTGGATGAATGAGGTTTTAAAGCAAAACTGTAGATACTGAATATTTATATACATACATACCCTTCACATAAAGAGCTCCTTAATATAAGAGCTTTATTGTATTCTATTTGTCTATTTTGTGGTTTATTATTATTATTATTAATTTAAATGAATATTTATGGAGACTTTGAATTTCCATTCATTCATTGTTGCACTTTTCTTCCTGCCCCCTCCCCCCAATTCACTCTTCTCTTTGAAAAGGAAAAGAAAAACTCTTTCATTGTTAATTCAATCCCTCTCCACAAGTCCACTCCACTGTATAGCCTTCATTCTTGAATCCTGTCATGACAATAATAATTAATCATATATCCCTCTTAAACAGTTCTCTCCCTCATCTGTTTCAATGCAGTGTACATATTTTATCCCATCTTTCTCAGTCTCCCCACAAACCCAATGTCAGTCCCATTTTACAACAGTGGCACTATGCAGTATTTGTCCTATTGTGACTGACATATTTAATTCAGCATAATGTCCTCCTGGGTCACCCATTTTGTATAATATTTCATTAGTTCCTTGTTTTTCCTTGCAACGTAGTATTCCATTGTGTGAATATACCAGAGCTTCTCTATCCATTCGTTTGTTGATGGGCACTTAGGTTGTTTCCAACTCTTTGCTATTGTGAACAAAGCCATGATAAACATAGGTGTGTAATCTGTCTTTTGTATCTTTTACTATTATCTGAGTTAAAGTTTATAAATTGAATTGCTTACCTATTCAAATATTCCTACACATTTTGTTTCACAACTTTACTTGCAAGATCCATAGTGCAATCACTATTTCTTCACTTTCTCCCTGTCATTCTCATTGCCATTAATCCTTCTATTCTATCCCTTCCTTCTAGCTTAACTTTATGGTAAATGGTACTTTAAAAAAAATTTTTTTTATTTTATTTTATTATTATTATTTTTTTAAATGGTACTCTTTTGACTTTACATGATTGTTAATCCTGAGGAGTGAATGTCTCCCTTGTGTTACTGGTCACTTTTTAGTTCTATTGTTTGGCTGACAGTTAAGCCATAGAGGTAAGTTTTGTTCCAGACTCCATCACCCTCTATTGAAGTCCAGGCCAGTAAGTATTAGCGGTGTTTTTGTTTTGTTGTTGTTGTTGTTTTACATTTTTCGTTTCATCTTCTTTTAGGCTTCTAACAAAGTATACTACTTATAGATCTTGCTGATCTTGACAATCTGTCATCAATATGTCTTGAATAATTTTCTGGAGATAACTTGTACAGACCTAGGTCGTTGTCCTTGTCTGCCTCACTCCCTATATTCTCTATTTCATTTAATTACACATCTCATGCTTATGAAAATTAAGATTCTGAGATACTGGTTCCCAAGAGCCTGTTTTCTTAGCCACTTTAGTAAGACTGTGTTAAGCAAATGATAAAACCTTATCTGCCAAAACTGAGGAGGACCTGAATCATTTGCTACAGAAGTCAAGGACTGTAGGCTTCAATATGACTTCAAGTTTAACATCAAAAAAACATCCACCACTGGATCAACAGGCAATATCACAATAGATGGAGAAGAGATTGAGGTTGTTAAAAATTTTAGTTTGCTTGACTCCACAATCAACACTTTTGGCACTAGCAGACAGGAAATCAAGAGACAAATTGCATTGGGAAATGTGCTGTCAAGGAACTTTCCAGAGTGCTTAGTCCAGAGACTAAGGTGCACCTGATTTGGGCCATGGTCTTCACAGTTACATTCTTTGCATCAGAGAGCTGGACAACTCTGAATGACAGAAAAAGAATTGAATCCTTTGAGTTGTGGTGCTGAAGTATATTGAACATACCATGGGCTTCCAGGAGAAAAATAGATTAGTCTTGGAGAAAGTGAAATAAAAATTGTCCTTGGAGGCTAGGATTTTGAAGCTTTATATCACATTGGACACATAGCCAGGAGGTACCAGTCCTTAGAGAAGGACATCATGCTTTCAAGGGTGGAGGGACAGCATAGGTGAGGAAGACTTCAGATGAAATGGATTGATACAATAACTGGGACAATGGGATTTGGTGTATTAGAGTCAATGAAACTGGTTCAGGATATGGCAGGCTTCAGAACTGTTGTATATAGGCCCTCTATGAGTTTCAGGCAACTCAACAGAACATAGTAATAACAATATTGTTGTTGTTGTGTACTGTAGAGTTGGAAGTGACCTATAGCTGACTCTTCCGGCAGGTTTTCAGAGGCAGTGAATCATATAGGAGGAGATTGTCAATCCTCCCATGGAGCAGCAAGTGGCTTTGAATGCGTGACTTTGGGATTGCAGCACAGCTTTTTGGTACAAAAAGCTCACTATAATACTGTAAGTGCATGAATAAAGAAATCCTGAGAGATTTCTTTTTAATTTTATAATTTAGAAAAAAAAATCACCTGTTCATTTTAGGAAAATGGTACATAGAAAATTATTTTTTTTCCATAGGATATTAATGAAGAAAGACTTAAGGAATAAAATTATATATATATATATATATATATATATATATTAGTAGACTAGTGGTAAGAAACTGTACAGCAATCACAAAGGCATGAGGTTCGAATCTACCAACTGCTCTCCATAAGGATGGCCAGTCTCTTCCTGTGCAACTGCCTCTGAAAACTCATTGAAGGGTGACCTATATATCAGTCAATTCCAACTCAAATGACTCAAAAATTGACTCAATATTTTACATAAAATAAAAACTATATGAATTGTTGTTCTATTAAAAATGGCTAAATATTTTAAATATTACTTTCGATAGCTCAGAGTAAACAAATACACAGGTTTGGATTTTTGTTCATATTTTCAATATCAGAAGGAAATAAAACATGTATTGAAAAATGTCTTTTTATTACTTAGATAAATGTCTTTTCATGGAACAGTAGTGCTTATCAAATGGAGTAGTATTTATTACTTATCATTCAACCTTCTATAACAACTCCTTTTGCTACTGAGTTTGTTCTCTTGGTGGTTTGTTTTCACTTCTTAGCTTCCAGAGCAAGCCATATAATGATTACTTAATTGGTATTTTATTTTCTCTCTCCCCAAACATACACATACACAGAGGGAGAGATAGAGAGGGAGGGCGGGGTGAGAGAGAGTTAGAGAGAGGAGAGAGGGGAGAGGAGAGGAGAGGAGAGGAGAGGAGAGGAGAGGAGAGAAAAGGACAGAAGAAAGGATATTCCAGTAACGATTATATTCTTTGCTTACATTTTCTTGTGCCTTTTCTCCACTTCCCTTTTCCACATGCACAGCTTGTCTACTCCCTACAGGTGTATCGTGAAACTGTTCTATACTGTGTGTGAAAAGACCTGCTGCTAGTACTATTTCTTCCACTGACTGACCAGTTTTCCTTAAATTAGTTATTGAACCTTCTACATCTCAGGGTTTCCAACTGTAAAACAGGACTGCAGTATTTCTTGCAAAAAGGCATGTGAGGATCTAATCGTAATAAACCATGTTATTTTTACTTTGCAAACACATTAGATTTTTACAACATTAAAACAGCAAACTTTACTTTCTTTTGACATATGTCCAACAACTGTGATGTTTATTGTTGTTGTTGTTGTTAAGTGTTGTAAGTGTATTAGGTGAGTCAAAATTTTTATGACTAAAATTTGCTTTTTTTTTTTGCTAATGGCTTATTTGAGACAGAACTGAAACTTTAATTCACCTACTGCCATTTTCTGAAGTTTCACATTTACTACAAAAGTGAAAAATCTACCATAAGAAGACTTTGCACATTAATAACATAGATTAGGTAATAATGAATACAAGGATGATAGGCAGATTAACTCAGGCTGTGATGCTTAAGGTTGCATGTCAGGTTGGCTGAGTTATGATTCTTAGTGGTGTGGCAGTTATAATAGTAAATTTAGTAATTACAGAATAATGTAGTTACCTTCCATTTTCTAATAACACTGGTTTTCACATAATGATCTGGTGTTTAGAATCTAACCATGTTCATAAGTGAGGAATGGGTCTACGTGGAATGAGTTTAGGTCCAGCTTTCCCTTCCCTTTTTCTATACTTACTGCATTTTTATTTCTCATCAATTTGAGAGAATATTTCTTTTCTCTTTTCCAGCATATCTTAATCCATTTTAGGATAAGAAATTTTAGAATATGTATTCACATCCCTTTCGTCACTAGAAATGAAAATGTTTAAGAAATGGGGTATTGAAATGCCACAGCAGGACTTCCCAACTTGCAACACTACACATAAAAAAAAAATAATTAAGAAAATCTTTTTGCTTAACTAAAGGGGAAAAAAATCCACTCCAAATATAAGAAGAAATGTTTTTATTTGAAGCTTCCAGTTTGTCCTTTAGCTGATCACCATGCAGCTCCAGGTGATTTTCATTTCTCTATTTTGCAGTAAGCACATCAAGAAAAGGGGTTGGGATTATGTGAAGAAATGTTTTCATGAAAATGAAATGTTTACTTGCACACTTATTCAGATAATTATAAGAATTCCTCAACCCTCTTTTGATGTATAAACATAATTGTGGGCAAATGTGCATGAAACAAACATTTTGAAACTACTGTAGACTGTTTTATTTTACTTACTTTCTCCCTACGTGTGCCTATCTGGTAAAAAAATACCATTGAATTGAATATCTCTTAAAGCTAGAAATTTTGAACACTTCTTCATGTGTTTGTTTGCCATCTGAATGTCTTCTTTGGTGAAGTGTTTGTTCATACTCTGTGCCCATTATTCAATTGGGTTGTTTACCTTTATCTTCTTGTGGTGCTAGGATATTTTACAAATTCTAGATATAATCCCTTATCAGACATATCATTGCCAGATACTTTTTCCCAGTCTGTGGCTTCCATTTTTATCCTGTTGGAGAAGTTTTTGGATGTACCTTGGGATTTGATTCTTAGAAGGTCCCATTCATCTATTTCATCCTCTCCTGGTTGTAGGTTTTTCAGGATGCTTGGAAGACTCTTTATGTTATGGATTAGGACTTCTAGAGTTCTCCCAAGCTTTTCTCTAATGAAGTTTATAGTCCTTGGTTTTAGTCCTAGTTGGTTTTTGTATATGGAGTGAGGTGTGGATCTTGCTTGAGTTTTTCACAGATTTTCAATTTTGCCAACCCCATTTGTTAAAAAGGCTGTTGTTTCCCTACTTAACTGATTTCATGTCCTTGTAAAAAAAGTTTACCATAGGTAGATGGACTGATTTCTGGATTCTCAATTCTATTCCATTGATCTATGTGTCTGTCATTGTACCAGTACCACGCTGTCTTGACCGCCATGGCTGTGTAATAGGATTTGAAATCAGGGAGTGATTGTTTCTCTTTTTAAGGAGTACTTTGCTTTTTCAGGTATTCTTTCCATTCCAAATGAAATTGGAGATTGCCTTTCCCACCTCATCAAAGAAGGGTATTTTTATTTATATTGGGGTTGCATTGAACGTGTAAATTGCCTTTGGTAGTATTGCCATTTTCACAATATTGAGTCTTCCTATCCATGAGCAAGGTGTATTCTTCCATTTCTCCGGGTCTCTTTTTGTTTCCTGTAGTAATATTTTGTAATTTTCTTTGAATAGATGCGTTGTGCTTCCAGTTAGAATAGCAAAATTCAACAAAAGCTGCACAGCAAATGCTGGTGAGGTTGTGGAGAAACTGGAACCCTTATATACTGTTGGCAGGAGTGTAAAATGTTGCAACCGCTATGGAAAGCAGTCTGACACTTTCTCAAAAATTTGGCAATAGAAATACCACTTGAACCAGCAATTCCACTGCTGAGAATATACCCTAAAGAAACCATAGCTGCCACCCAAGTAGATATATGCATAACGTGTTTATTGCTGCTTTGTTCACAGTAGCAAAAAGTTGGAAATAACCCAAGTGTCCATCAGAAAAGTGAATGGATATACAAGCAGTGGTATATTCACATAATCAAATACTGTGCTGCATTGAAAACAGAACTCATGAAATATTATACAAAATAGATGACCCTGGAGGAAATTATGCTGAGTGAAATATCTCAGTCACAGAAGGACAAATACTGCATAATGCCACTGTTGTAAAATGGGACTGACATTGGGGTTGGGGGGAACCTAAGAAAAGAGGGAATAAATAATGTACACTGCATTGAAACAGATTAGGGAGGTAACTATTTAAAAGGAATATAGGACTAGGTATTATTTTCATGACAAGATTACAGAATAAGAAATGCATAATAAAGTGGACTATGGACTTGGAGGTATTGTATAACAATAAAATATTTTTTTTTCCTTTTCAAAGAGAAAAAATGAACTGGGGGAGGGTGGGCAGGAAGGAAAATGTGCAACAATGAAGGAATGGGGAAAATTAAATGGAAAGAATGTGCTTTAAAAATATATAAGGTTTAATAGTGGAGTGTACTTGGGGGGAAGGATATACCAATAAGGAATTTTTCTTTTACTTTTCAGAGAGAGGAGCGAACTTGGGGGGAGGGGTGGGCAGGGAGAAAAATGCAACAGTGAATGAATGGAAATCCAAAATGTCTATAAATGTTCATTAAAATTAATAAAATAAAAATATATGTTGCATTAAAATTATTAATAAAAAGAAATTATAAAATACCATAGAAATAGAAAATTCTAGGACAACATGAATTTTTTAATTCTCATTTGTTATTATTGTTATATACGATCAAGTCAACTTTGACTCCTGAGGACTTTATGTGTAACAGAATGAAGCAATGATTGATTGCATTCCATCTTCTCAACTACTGATTTGCTAGAGTGCATTGTTATGGTCAACTGACAATTTTGAGTGCCTTTGAACCTATGGAGTGCATCTTCTAGTGTTATCATGGAGAATAGTGTGATGCAATCTATAAGGTTCTTTTTGGCTACTTTTCGGAAATAGATTGTGAGTCTTTGTGCCTACTTTTTTATATTCTGGAAGTTCTTTTGAAACCTGTCAGCAGCTCGGCGTATCTTGAGGCCAAAGGATTAACAGTAATGACCTAGAACTCTTAGCCTGGAAGTTCTTTTGAAACCTGTGCACCATGACAGACCCTACTGCTAGTAAAAACATCAGTAGTCTAGTTCCAAGATAATAATTACATAAAAGCTACAATTGTGTAACAAGTTAGTGGAACAAATTAAAACACACAAGATGAACAAATTAAAAGTACTCAGTTCTAGCCTATGAATCTGAGGCAAAAAAGCATCAAGTATTCCAAAATCCACTAGCATTTACTGAAAGAGTTAATCAACATTTTCAATATTTTAAAAAAAGGATGTTTTTGAGCAAGACCTCTGATCTCAGGTAGAAAACTACCAAAAAAACGTTAACAGAGTTTCACAAGAATTTCCACTCTAGAGAAAGGGGTAAGTCATCTAAGGTTTTGAGAAGCTACCATTCAATCTTGCACCTCCTGATGCTTATCCACTTCCTAGCTATTTCGATATCTCAGAGTCCACTAATGGGATGAGCACTTGCCAGAACTAACCCCACTGTTTCCAACCATCAACTTCCTTTGTTTCCACATTTCTTATATTTCTAATTTTAAAAAGGAAAAAACCAAACCCCAACTATTATTGATTCAAGTTGGCATTCTTTCTTAATAATTGATCCCTTTCCTTACTGGGAACATGAATAAACGTCTTCATTCTCTTGTTACTTTTGCTTCTGAGAGCTCTTTTTCACCCTGAGACTCCTGCCCCCTAACATTTATGAGGCCAAAGAAGGCTTTCCTTTCTGAGGTAACTGCCTGTCCTATTTCACGGAAGACCCCTTGAAAGTGACTTTAAAGTGGTTAGTTTGGAATTTCAAGAATCTGTGTCTTTGCATGCACTGTAAAAACCATCCATTAAAATTAAGTGATATTTCCATAGTATGAATGAATGCAGGATATTTGAGTGAAATTAGTTCTGTTCCCTGTTTTTTAATGTTAATATTAGGCATATTTCTAATGAATAATTTTCTTATCACACATATACTAGCATACAGATCAATAAGCATCACACAATTTGAATATTGAATTCACCCTTTGAAATGGCTTTAGAAAGTTAATTCATTGATGTGGAGAAGCTTTAATTGCAGTTGTCATTAAACAAACGAAGGAACACCAAATTCAGATGTCAAAAGATCCTTTGCAACAGGGTGAACAGCAAAGTTAAAAGAGCCTTGGTCATCAAAGTGCTGAGTTCAGGAAATTCCAGGAAATCAAGTCTTTTAAAAAGCCAAGAGCAGTTGGGTCAACATTAGCATACATTGTGTGAATACTGGGCTGCTTTTATTCACTGTTATGTTCCATTTAAAAAAAAATGTAAAGATATATTTCAATTAAAGTGCCAAGATGATAATGCCTAAGAACATTTGAATGACTCCACTAATATGCAAGATTAAAATCAGTTAACAGAGCTAAGTAGGCAGTTTAAGAGTCTAGATTTGAGGCTAGGATGTCAAGGGTGAGGCTATCAAATACATACATAAATCATGAACTTCTGTGTCTGCAGGTTTCATAGCACTGTAGAACTTAAATCTGTGATAAAAAATGAGCAAAGGAATAATGACATAATTTAAATTGCTGAGGAGTATAATTTTGTATTCAGGTTGTTAGACTGAAGTTGTGAAGATGGCAGAAGGGGAGGGATTGGGTGATAAAATTTTGACCTGAATTTTTAAAATTGATTACCACTCTGAAGATAATATAAATTTCTCTTTATTATAGTCATGTTTCAGAGTGATAGTTCAACCAGGTATTTGTAATGATGATAATAACAACAGTAACGAATACTGTTAAAGTTTACTGAATGAATGTATTGTTAAAGTTTACTGAACGTCATGAAGATATCTGAAACTTTATTTTAAATGTTTTGATAATGTTTGAACCTTCATCATAAAAATTACATGTAGTTTTTCTTGTTGTTAAGTGTCGTTGAGTTGAGCACAACTCGTAGTGACTCTATGAGCAAAAGACCTGAACCCTACTCTATATCTATCACCATTTCTCTGCGTTGATAGGGTTTCCAGAGGCATATGGTTTAGGAAATGGATGCCACTCCTGCTTCCAAACTTGAATTCATCTTGGAGCTCTACCAAACACTGTCCACAATGGGTAACCATTATGGCATTTGACACACCAGTAGCACATTGTTCAGCATCACAGCAACCCCAAGTTACTGTAGTACAGCAAAATGACAGACCAGTGCTGTTGCAAGGTCTGCCCACCAGCTCCTGGCTGACTCTAAAGAAGAAGCTTCTAGCCACAGCTAAATCTGGCAAATTCAAGCAACTCACACACAACTGTAGGGGAAGTGGGGTAGGGGAACAACCAAACAGTCCTCACCAGACCCTCAATAAGACAAGAGAAACCACCTTCCAGAATCCAACCACATCATGCATAAGCCTCCAACCTGGAGACTAGGTTGGGCCCAGTCGCTTTTTAAATACAAGGTTTGCCATCTAGACCCTGGTTGGCTCTAAAGCAAGAGGCTTCCAGCCCACAGCTCTTTAAATAATTAAGTAATTATATACTTACTTATTTAAATGATACAAAGTTAATTTACTATTATTCATATTTTAGAGATGAAGAAACTTAGTGCCTTTAATATCACAATGTCACAAAATGATGAGGATCAGTATCATTCTAAAGCTCATTCTTATAGATTTCAGCTCATTCTTCAAGACCAAACTGTAAGATTAAAAGCTATCTTACTCGTGTATCTTACGTTCCTCAATTAAAATCTGTAAATGTGGATATGAGTGGCTTTTTGTTTGCCTTTCGGCTGTTTGATTTCTGAAGATTTTAGCGTCACTTAATCTTTGCAGTCTTTACCTATATACAATTGGGTAGTTGGTTTTGTTTTTTTTTACTTTCATACCTTAATTATCATAATCTCTCCTATTTTATACCATAAATGTCTATTTTAAGAGCTATTTTACCTTTTCTTTAATTGAACAGATTGGATTGTTCAAGAAGAAATATCTTCTTCCTTTTATAGGGACTTTTCATGTACTACAGACACACACACGCATATATGCACAATTGGACATTTGTGCTAAAAACTAAAGCAAAAATTAAAAAATAAACCCACCCCTACACACACATCCATCAACAAATCTGTCCTGCCATTGAGTGAGTTCGAACTCACAGTGATCTTCTATCAGGTTTCCATGGCCATCATTTTTATTTTTTTGTTGTTGTTGTGTGCCCTAGAGTCAGAAATGATTCATAGCTGACCCTCCAACAGAGTTCTAGAGGAAGTAAATAGAATGCTAAGAGATTACCCATTCTTTTCCCACAGAATATGAGGTTGCAGAGCAGTTTTTTGTTGGTTGTTTTTGTTTTTGTTTTTTTGGAGGTGGTTTGTTTGTTTGTTTTATCACTAAGCCATCAAGCTTACTGGAGGGTCAGCTGTGGGTTGGTTCCAATGGCAGTCAGGGTAGTTGTTGCTGTGTACTGTCAAGTTGGAACTGACACAGAGCTGATTCTCCAGCAGGTTTTCAGAGGCAGTTAATCACACAAGAGGAGACTGTCCATCCTTCTCCCGAGGAACAGCTGCTGGATCCGAACCACATGCCTTCGGGATTGCAGTGCAGCTTCTTGCCACTGGGGCCAGGGTAGTGAGCAGTAATTAATTCTCCAGGTCTTTAATACTGGGACTTCTTCAAGCAGTAAAACATTAATGTCCATACATATTACTAACACTCAAAATTAAACAACAAAATGCTTGGGAGAGAAATTTACCTTCTGATGTGACTATAGCTTATATTAAAAAATAATTGCTAATATTTGTCATTTCACAGCTTATTGATTGGTTGGTTTTTGTTGCTTATTAAGATAGGAGTTGCCAAGAGTTTGCCAATACATTTAGCTGTTGAAAGTTAAAAAGGTATTCCCTCTGGAAAATGCAGTAAATGAGGCTCACAATTATAAACCCGAGTCTCATTATATAAAAAGTGATCTTATGGTTTTCAATGACTTTTACTTCTCTAGCTGGGTTATTTTTTTTAGGGCTTTTGTATGTAACATATTAAAGAACTATCTTAACCTTTATACTATTTTTCACTTCTAGTTTTCTTTATTATTTAATCTTGCTCTTTACTGGTAGCTCTTCAGGCCTGTTTCCTTTAGCAAACATTTACTAAGGGCCAATTGTGGCTAAGGCATGGTGTATCAGAAGTGAAATACTTATTACCATTTTTAATTTGTTTTTTTATCAGACTTAGATATTGGTGTATTTTAAATACTGTAAAAAAATATTATCAGCACCATTTATTTAGACATGGACCAAACCTGAAACCAAGATATCTCCTTTGATGGAAAAATAAAGTCTTTTAGTAATTTGTTCTAAATTAATAACTGTATGGTGATAAGACTGCTCATACTTATAACACATCTTCTCCACTACCCGTAACCTTAATGCTTAAGCCCAAAATTAAAACCATATATTGTTCTTATGTGCCATTGAGCTGGAACTGACTCATAGCTCACCATCCAGTGAACTTTAAAAGGCAGTAAAACACTCCCATGGAGCAACTAGTAGATTCAAACTGCATGCCTTTGGCTTGGAAGCTCATCTCCTTACCACTAGGCCACTAGAGCTTGCTTAAGACATTGTATCTGAAAATTTCATGACTTACCTCTTTTTCTCAGTTAATGATAAAACTCCATCACTTTATCACTTTATTCTGCCATAACATGTGAATTTCTTAAACCCATCTTGTGCTCTGAAATTTATATTAATGAAGGAAAATTGCTTACATGAGATTCTACCCCCCATCCTGGAGCATTCTGTTCACCTGTTTCATTTGCACAAATCTAGTTTTCTGTTAACAGCATTATTCATGTTATTTTGTCAACTATGGCTGTGGTATACAATTTTACAAGTGCTACATACAGTGGAGTCAAGGACTTGAGAAACTATGGTTCTCCTCATCTTAATATTCTGTATATTTGCATTCCAAAACTTGTCTTTCAATTTTCCAATTCATTCTGATTCACGGAGAACCTGTAGGACAGAACAGAATTTTCCCATAGCATTTCCTAGGCTGTAGTCTGAGGAAATAGACTGACATATATTTCTTCTATGGGTTAGCTTGTCAATTGGAATCACATTGATTTCTGGAGCCTTATTTTGCGCCAAGGTCTTCAGTGAAGCTTCTTTCTTCATTACTATTATCTCTTGATTGTATGCTACTTGCTGAAGCATTTCTGTGTCAGCCAATTCTTTTTTGGTTTAGTGATTCTGTATATTCATCTTTTTTTGATGCTTCTTGGATCATTTAGGATATCCCCATAACATTTTTCATTATTGTAACTTGAAGCTTGAATTTATTTTTCAGTTCTTTCAGCTTGAAAAATGTTGAGTGAGTTCTTTCTTTTTTTAATTCTCCAACTACAACTCTTTGCATATTCCATTACAACACACAGTAAGGCCCTAGGAATACATGACATATCAGTTGACATGTTTTAACTAACAGATATCACCCTATATATGCTCACCTGCTCACCAGTATGTGCCAGGACGTTTAGAGAACATCTACTTGGCACCTGACTAGAATAGATCGATATTTGTGTCCATCCCCCCAAAAGATGGTATAATAGAATGGTGACATTATCAAACAATATTGTAAATATCACCTGTAAGCAAAATATTGCTGAAGATAATCCAAAACTAACTAGCTCAAAATATTGACAGGCAACTGTGTGTAGTCCAGAATGAGTTTAGAAGAATTCATTGCTCCAGAGATATTATTTATGATGTCAGACAGATCTTGGAAGAAAACAGTGAATACTAGAAAATGTTTATTGTGTTTGATTGATTAACCAAAGATATTTGATGATGTGTATCACAACAAACTATGGCTAATATTGAGAAAAATGGGACTCCCAGAACATCTGAGGATCTAATCATACTCATACAAACCTAAGCCTAGACCAGGAAGCTGTAGTCCAAACAGAGCAAGGGAATACTGCATGGTTTAAAATCAAGAAAGGTATGTTTCATAATTGTATTCTTTATCCATACCTATTCAGTCATCCTGGACAAATCATTCAAGAAATTTGACTTTAAGGGGAAAAAAAATGTGGCATCAGGATAGGAGGAATGCTCATTAACAACTGTCTTATGCAGATGACACAATTTTGCTTGCTCAAAGTGAAAAGACCATTATACTCTTGCTTCAGAAGATCAAAGACTACAACCTTCATTGTGGATTATATCTCAATGCCAAGAACAAAAATATTCTCATCACTGTGTTGATAGGCAACATGATGACAGAGAAGAACAGATTAAAATTGTCACTGATTTAATCTTGAATCCACAATCAACCCTCTTGGGACCACATTGCATTGGGAAACGTCTGCTCTCAAAGAACTCTTCAACTTAGTGAAGAACAATAATGTCAGTTTGAAGACAAGATGTGCCTGATTCAAGACTTGGTATTTCCATTCACTTATGAATATACATATGAGAAATGTCAGTGAATAAGATTGATTAAAGAAGAATTGGTGCTTTTCATCTCAATACGCTCATAAAATAGTTATTTTTAAAATTTTGAGGAGAAAAAAAGAGATCTTGAATTACCAAAAACAAAGATAGGTATGACTTGGAGAAGATGCAGCCAGAGTCCTCATAGAGGCAATGATGGGAAAACTCCATCCAACTTTTGGCTTGTATTTAGGGGTGGCTGTTCTTCGGAAAGGGACATCATTGGATAGGAAGATCAATGAAAGAGAGAAAGACCCTCAATGAAATGGATTGCCACAGTAACTGCAGCAATGGGCTCAAGTGTGTTAGAGATGTTGAGGATAGAATGGGGTACATAGGAGTTGTTCTTTGGGTCTCTGTGAGTCCTACTTAACTCAAGGACACATAAAACAATAACAATCAGCCAGTGTACCCTCTGGACTCCTTTAATAACTTTGACACTTTCAGTATTGTAATTTATATACATATATTATGATTGTCATTCTAACATCCAGTCTTCATTGTGGTATTGTTTTGTACCATCAAATCAGAATCGACTTGTAGCTGAGCCTCCAGTGGGTTTTCAGAGGCAGCAAATAACAGTGGAGGAGACTGTCCATCTTTTTTCCTGCAGAGGAGCTGACAGATTCAAACTGGGTGACTTTGTGTTGACAAGGCAATTCCTTACCATTTCTGATTCCTGTGGCAATACCAGAACATTTAATCATGCTCATGCAAAACCTATACTTAGACCAAGATTCTGTTGTACAAACAATGTAAAGGAACATTACATGATTTAAAATTAAGAAAGGAATCTGTAAATGTTGTACATTCTCTTGATACCTATTCATTTTTCTGTGCTGAGCAAATTATTTAGAACCTGGACTCTGTGAAGATGAATATTGCATCAAGATAGGAGGAGACTCATCAATAACCTTGCTTGCTGAAAGTGAGAAGGACTTGAAGCACTTGTTGCAGAAGATCAAAGAATATTGCCTTCCATATGGATTGCATCTCAATGTTGTTGCTATTATTTGTCATTGAGTCACCTGAGACTCATAGCAGCCCTCTGTACATTGACTCTGAATACAGGGCTCTCCTGAGCCAGTCTCACTGAGTCTACCACACCCAATTCAATTGCCCCAGTTATATCAATTCATCTCATATGGGGTCTTCTTATTTGTTGTCACTCCGCTCTTCCAAGAATAGTGTCTTTCTCTAAAGACTTGTCCCTCCTGGCCATGTGCCCAAAATATGTGAAGTAGAGCTTTGAAATCTTTGCTTTCAAGGAGTAATATGGTTTCACCCTCTATAGGATATTCTCCTGGCTGCCCATGGTTTGTTCAGTACTCTTCTCCAGCACCACAACTTGAAGGCATCAATTCTTCTTCTGTCATCTTTAGCTATTGTCTCGCTCTCTTATACGCTGTAGTTGTGAAGACCATGGCCTAAATCAGGCCTACCTTTGTTTCTATACTGATGTCATTACTACTCACCACCCTGGAGAGATCCCTAACAGCAGACTTCTCCAATGTTAAGAAAACAAAAATACTTACAACTACACTAATAGGTATGGAGACAGGCAGACTATCTGAGAGGCTGGGCTCTATGAGGAGAAGCGTGGCGTTAGGATTGGTGGACGATCTATCAACAATATGCGTTATGCAGATGACACAACCCTGCTCGCTGAAACTGAGAAGGACCTCATGCACTTACTGCAGAGGGTCAAGGACTGCAGCCTTCAATATGGACTGAGGCTCAATGT
>NW_006399773.1:23864702-23875659 GCF_000299155.1 Elephantulus edwardii
GGATTGATTCAGTGACTGGGGTAATTGGGATGGGTGTGTCAAAGGCAATGAGATTGGCACAGGATAGAGCAGGGTTTAGGGCTGTTGTACATAGGGTCACCGTGAGTCGCAAACGACTCGAAGGCACATAACAACAACAACAACAACAACACACTAATAGGTGATATCATGATTGTTGTGTTTGTTATGTGCCATCGAGTTTCTTGTGACTCACGGAGAACCTATGTACAACAGCTCTGAACCCTGCTCTATCCTGTGCCAATATTATTGTCTCTGACACACCTACCGTCATTACCCCAGTCACTGTCTCAATCCATCTCATCAAGAGTCATCTTCTCTTGCAATGTCCCTCCACCCTCCCAAGCATAATATCCCTCTGTAAGGACTGTTCCCTCCTTGCAACATGCCCAGAGTGTGTCAGATGAATCTTCTGACAGGAGCAGCCTGGTTTCACCCTTTATAGGAAGTATCTATATGTTCCTTAGTGGTCCCTGGTATATCCAATACTCTTCTCCAACACCACAGCTCAAAGGTAGCAATTTCCCCTCTATCATCCCTAGTCATTGTCCAGTTTTCTGATGCATAGCAAATAATTATAAAGACTATGTCCTTGATCAGATGCACCTTAGACTCCAGACTGACATTGTTGCTTTTCAGTCAATACTCTGGCGAAGTCTGTAACAGCAGACTTTCCCAATGCAATTTATCTTTTGATTTCCGGGCTGCTCATCCTAACAGTTTTGATTGTGGAACCAAGCAAACTAATCCTGTTAAAAAAACCTCAATTTCTTTACCATATATTATGATACTGGTAATGGGCCCACTGGTGAGAATCTTTGTTTTCTTTTTTAATACTTTTTTTCAATTGTGATTTTAACAAAAGTTTACAGAAAACTTGGATTTCTGTTCATTGTTGTACATTTTTCTCCCTCCACCTCCTCCTAGTTTGCTTTTCTATGTACCTTTTATTCTGGACTGTTATCATGTAAATAATGCTTAATCATATATTCCTTTTTAAACAGTTCTTTCCCTCATCCCTTCCAATGCAATTTTAATTATTTATCTCCTCTTTTTCTTCGTTTCCTCTCAATCTCTATGTCAGTCCTTTTTAAAAACAGTGGCACTATGCAATATTTGTTCTTTTGTGACTGAGATATTTCACTCAGCATAATGCCTTCCAGGGTCACCTATTTTGTATAATATTTTATGAGTTCCTTGCTTTTCTGTGCTACATAGTATTGCATTGTGTGAGTATATTATAACTTCCCTATCCATTCATTTGTTGATGGACACTAGGGTTGCTTCTATCTCCTTCCTATTGTGAACAAGGCGGAAATAAATATGGGTGTGCATATATCTGTTTGGGTGGCAGTTTCAGTTTCTTCAGGGTATATTTCTAGTAATGGAATTGCTGAGTCAAGTGGTAATTCTATTTTCAATTGTTTTATAAAGCACCATACTACCTTCCATAATTATGGTTGAGCTTCAATTCATATTTAAGTCTGCAGTCCTTGACCTTCTGCAGCAACTGCCTCTGGTCCTCAGTTTCAGCAAGCAGGGTTGTATCATCTGCATAATGCATGTTGTTGATGAATCTTCCTCCAATCCTGATACCACATTCTCCTCATGGAGCCCAGGCTCCTGAATGATCTGTTCTGCAAATAGATTGAAAAGTTATGGAGATAGGACACATCCCTGGCATACACCCTTCCCAATTTTGAACCTTGAAATATTTTCTTGCTCTGTTCTGATGACTGCATCCTGGTCCAAATATAGGTTTTGCATAAGCACAATCAAGTGTCTGGGATTCCTATTCCTCTCAGAGTTAGCCAGGGTTTGTGTATTCCACACAAATGCCTTTGCATAATAAATGAAAAACAGATAGACAATTTCCCTACTCTCTACTTTCAGCCAAGATACATCTAACATTAGTTTTAATGTACCTAGTAACACAGCCTCTTCTAAACCCAGCCTGCACATTTGGCAGTTCTCTGTTGATGTTCTATTCCAGTTGTTTTTGGATAATTTTCAGTAGAATCTTGCTTGCATGTGATATTAATGATATTATTCAATAATTTCCACAATCTGTCCCGTCACCTTTCTTCTGAATGGGAACAAATATGGATCTCTTCCAGTCAGCTGCCAAGTGATTTTCCACCAGATTTCATGGCACAACTTGGTGATCACATCAAAGACAATATTATCATGATAGATGTAAAACGATTGAAGTTGTCAGCAATTTAATCTAAAGTAGATCCACATTCAACACCCTTGGTGTCAGCAGTCAGGAAATCAGAAGACAATTGCACTGGGAAAGTCTGCAGTCAGGGAACTCTCCAAATTATTGAGAAGCAATAATGTCTGCTTAAGGACTAAAATGCTTCTGATTCAGGTCATTGTCTTCCAATCAAGTGCTATCCATAAGAGAGCTGGACAGTGAATAAGTATGGCAGAAGATCTGATGCCTTTGAACTGTGGTGTTTGGCTGTCCCATGGACTGCCAAAAGTACAAACAGATATGTCGTGCTGAGAGTGCAGCCAGAATGCTCCTTGGGGGGAAAGATGTTAAAGCTTCATCTCACATACTTCAAACAAGTTGCTAGGAGAGGCTATTCCTTTAGAGGGACATCGGGCTTTGAAAGGTGGCAGACTGGTGAAAGATAAGATGACCCTCAACCAGGTGAATTGACACAGTGACTGCTGCAATGAGATCTAGTATGTCAGGGAGTGTGAGGATAGCAGAGGAAAGGACAGGATTCAGATTTGTTGTTTGTAAGCTTGTTATGGGCCATGCATGCTTTACTTAACAGCATATAACAACAAGCCATTACAGCTTAGATCCTATATTTTAACAATCTCCCTCATTGTGTTAACCAATAAGTCCTGAAGCAGGAGTAGCATCCACTTCCTAAACAACATGCCTCTAGAAAATCTATGAACTTTGATAAATGTCTGCAGTTATAGGAAGGCTCCAGGCCTTTTTTCTCATAGGGTCGCTATGACTCGATGGCAATCAACAACAAAAACAACAACTGTATTGTTTGTAACTTCTTCTATTTCTTTCAGTTTTTTAACCACATTTAGCTTCAAGGTTCTTATAATGATCAGACAACCCCAAACCTTGTTTTACCTGTCAGCAATTCAAAAGATAAATAGGGCTGGAAACATATTTCACTATAATAATGTTCCCATTTTAAATTACTCTAATTCATTTTAGGCCTTGGAAAAGAGTTTGGATTGGATTTCATGTTTGATGGGAAGCTAGATCGTTTTAAGGAATGGATAATCCAATTTATGGTTTTAAAAATCATCTGCCTCTTAGTGGATGATAAACTAGCAAGAACAAGGAGAAAAAAATTAAAAGAATATTATGGTAGATAATGGTGGTTTTGGCTTAAAATAGTCATGCTAAATGGAAGAAGGAGAAGCTTTTCAGGAATTAACAAGATTATAGGAAAGAAAGGGTAGAATGGAGTTTGAGGAATTGGACATATTCGCTGGTAGATCAGCTATGGATTGTTTTATGGACATCCAGAAGGGAACAATGTCTTAACTACACCTTGAGAATCAAAAACAGAAGTGTCATTGTGGATACAGTGAAGTAGACAGACCTGACTCCATACCTGTATTGTGATATTTTGGTCATGACATGAATTATATTAGTTCCTTATTATACTTTGCATGCCTCCGGAGGCTTGACTGAAATAAGAAAACTCATCAAATCCTTTCTCAACTTGGATAGGAACACAGCAACGCTAAGCTAAGGTTTTCATATATGATCTCTGTGTTAATACATAGCATCAGATAGAGGTCAGATGGCACAGAGAGTTAGTCTCCAATTAGTCCCTGTTGTCACACTCCTGACAGGGAAACAGGTGGGTTGGAAGTAAATTAGACATCTTTGACTTACCTGGTAACCCAGCATTTTGCAAACGTGGGATGTTATCTGACAAGGTTATAAACTAGAAGTCAAGTGATCTGTCTCCATAAATGGAATACCAACAATTAAAACAAAAACAGGAACAGAACAGACATACCTGGAAAAACCTAGACATTTTAGAGAATGTTCAAAAAGAGTATCACTGTTAAAGTTCAATGATTTAGTGACCAGGAAAGTTTTAATTGAGTTCTGGTGGCATAGTACATAGCTATTTGCACCAGTAACACAAAGGCTATGCATCTCTGGCAGTTTTAGTCCACCAATCACTCCTCAGGAGAAAGACTATCTCCTTCTATGTGATTTACATCCTCAGAAACCAAAATAAAGGTTGTTATGAAGCATAAATGACTATTTTTTTAAGTCTTAATTAATGACACTGTATCAGATTCTCAACTTTATTTGAATTTTATGTGATATTTAACAAATGTATAAAGATTATGTCATTTTGGGGATTTTAGTTACTAAACCTACAGCCTGACTCTCAAAGTCCTTGTTGACCTAGGAGGGTGACCTGCAGGGTTGGATTTACAATGTGTGTTTCATCAGATATCTATTACTAAGGGATATAGAAGACAACTTTTACTTGTCATAAGTTACATTTTTCATTTTGCTTTTGATATTTTTTTTTGTCTCCTCCAACTTTAAAAATACTTCTTTCAGTAACCACAGAGCACTTACCACCCTTCAGAGATGTTGATGGGGCAAACAGAAACTCAAAATTAGCGAAACTCATTGCTAAGGAGTCAGGAATGAGTCATATTTTATCTTCCAGCTGGTTTCTGAGGCTGTAAATCATGAGGGAGGTAACTGCAGACATTTCTCTCCATGGGTCCTCTGGGTAGATTCAAATCACCAGACAAGTGAGTTAATAGTGAAGCTCTCTATGAACTAGGCAACCAGAGCTCCCTGTGGAGGGCAAAGAAGTTAGGAACAAGGACTCTTTGGATGCGAGGTGTGGTTTATATAGGGTTTTAGAAAAATAGGACTATTACTCTTTATATTTTTAGACCACACTTAGAAAATAGTGCTGAAACTCACATGAGAACTATTGATTATGTCATAATTCAAGACAAATAGATCTCTGGACAACTATGTCAAGCAGGAGTTGCGTATGGTTTCTGTGAATAAGTATTCCTAATTCTTCATAGATTGTGTGATTGTGTATTTTTTAATACAAATGTTCTTAAAAGGAATGTAGTTGATATGTATCACCAATTTAGAAATGATCTGTAGCTGACCCTCCCAGTGAATTTTCAAAGGCAGTAAATCACACGGAAGGAGATTTCCCATCTTTCTCCTGCAGAACAGTTGATGGATTCAAACTGCATGTATCCAAGTGGCAGTGACCTTACCTTCAAGTGACCTTCATGTGGCCTTAGTGCTAGGCCATTAAAGAATAGTAAGGAAAACAAAAACTCAATTGTCAATAGTCACAGAAATTTCAAGAGCAAGAGCAGATGTTCTACTCATTAAACTTACTTTAACGTTTTGCCACATGACTGGGTGAAACTATGTTAGTTATATGAATGTGGTAAGTGGCATTTTTTCAGTAGAGACATCCAAACAATACATGCAAACTTCCAATGAGGGAATTTATCAGAGTTGCCACCCTGCCAGGCTTAAATGTAACATGTTTAGATGGATAATATAGACACCTCCCTATCAACAAGAAAGTAGAATGTTCTACACACCCATTTGGGGGCGGGGAGAGATCCATGTCTGAGACTAACTAGGATCTATAATGGAATAGTAGTAGCAGCAGCAGGAGGAGACCGGGTGGAAAACTAGAGACCAGCATGGCACAGAACTGAACTGAAATTGCTACCCAGAGAGCCAGAGCTGAGGACCTTCATCAAAATAAACCAGACAACTGTAATATTGTATAGTGTGGTGGTGTGTATTGTAATGGGCAAATATAAGAAAGCTTTTTAACATTGACTTCAACTCTGAGTTTGAAGGTCATGGAGCTTGTAAGCAATCAGAGAAGCTGTCTTGCCTGAGGAATTGTACCCTTTCCCCAACTTGAATTATAACTTGTTAATTTCTCCAATAAACCCCATAATCAGGATATGATCTGTGAGTTCTGTGTGGTCATTGTAATGGATTAGGAAATCCACAGGCACAACAGTGAGAGCCTTTAGGAGGATGATTGGTGTTAGACTTGTAGAAGTTCCTGAAGACACATGGATTCATATCTAAATTAATTTTGTACTGCTGATGTTGATGTTGTGGAGAACATTCTTTCCCCTTGTGGAGTTAGTCAATCTAACCTGCTTGCTACATTCTTTACACCCATGATAGATTTATTTTAGAACTGTACAGTTGATATCTGTGCAATATCCTTATGGTCAGGGATCATTTAACTTATCATTCCATGCGTATCTCTCTCTTAAGCATTTGACAAAATAATGAATAACTCCTTTCTCAAGGATTGGCCTAGTTTTTAGTCTTGTTAAGTAATCACATATACTAAGTGTTAACAACAGAAGTTTTTTATAGTGTGGATATGAATATTTTCTCTTAGAGCTATGAATTAGAAAGGAAGATAAGCAATGCTTGAAGATTTCAAGGTCAAGTGTTTTAATGGCAACAGTAAACAAAATCTGTTACATATTTGGACAAAAACTTCTCATAAACTTTTTCTATTTTATGTGATTTAATGCTATAAAATTAATCTTTCTAAGAAATACCTGGCAACATGATGGTTACTAACTAACAGATCAAAGTTTCATATCCCTTTTCTTGGAAAGGGACATCATACTTGTAAAGGTAGAGGACCAGTGAATGAAAAGAAGACTCTCATTGAGATGGATTGGCACAATGACTGCAATAGACTAAGATTTGTCAGAGATGACAAGGGTGGCGTAAGACAGGACAGGGTTTAGATATGATGTCGTAGAGTTGCTATGAATTGTACAGTACCTACCGGTAACACCACCATCAACAAGAAATCTTTCTGAGAATAATATATAATTCTAAGAGTTCACCTAAAAATATTGTAAATTGGTACTTCTATCACTTTTTGAAAAGGTAGAAAAAATATTAAATATCTAGTGTGAATTAAGGGTACATTGTATTTCAAAGAATACTTTAAGTTTGGATTCCTAGACCACTCAAGTTGTATCAAGAATTATATTTAAATTTTATGATTGTGAATAAGTGTTTTCTGATATTTAAGTCTCTTTTAAATGCACTCACCGCAAGGAAGAAGTGTTGACTACTTGGTAATATGATAATATGGCTACTTGGTATTTTAAGTAGTCAAAAGAAAATAACAACATACTTTATAATCTGCAAAGCAATGAAGATTTTTTCCAGAACTTTATTAAACAGATTAGAAATATCAGTTCAGAAAGAAATGCCCAAAATATTATTAGGAAATATTTTTCTTTCTTTCTATTTATCTAGCTAGCTATGCTGTCATTATGTGACTATGATTCATACTGGCACTATGAAAAATAGGTCTGAATCTTACCCTATCCTATACCATTTTCATGATATCTGATATACTCAAGCACATTGTAACGATTTCTGTGTCAAACCATCTTGTTGAGAAGTTTGTGCTCTTTTTCTGATACGCCATCTTTCTACATGCAATCTTTATCAAGGACATTGGTCCCTCTTGACAAGGTGCCCAAATTATGTAAAAATGATCTTTCACCATACTCGTATCTATGAAACTCTGTTTGTACTTTCCTCAAGACAAACACTGTTCTTTTGTCAGTGTATGTGATATACACAACTCTTCTCCAATATTACAATTCAAAGACTTTATTCTTCTGTCATCTTTATCCACTGTCCACTTTCAGATGAACAAGAAGTATTTGAAACAATCAGGGATTGAATTATGTGCACCTAAGTTTTTAAACGGAAAACTTTCTTCTTTAGGAATTTGTAGAAGTTTTTGACAGAATATTTTCTCCAGGTAATAAGCCTTTTGATTTCTTGACCTCTGTTACCATGCATCTTGCTCATGGATCAAGGTAAAATGAAATCACTGGCAATTTTAGTCTTCTCTTCACCTATCATGTTGCTTTTTTGATCAGTAGTGAGGATTTTGTCTTATAGATAGTGAGATTTAATCCGTATTGAAGAGTACAGTCTTTGTTCTTTTGCATCAAGGGTTTCAAATCTTCTTCATTTTCAGCAAGCAAGATTGTATCATCTGCATTACACAGGCTGTTGATGAGTCTTCCTCTGATCCTGATGCCATACTGTTTTTCTTAAAGTCCATCCTCTGCAATGATATGCCCAGCATATAGATTGAATAAGTGTGAAGAAATGATACCACCTTGACACACATGTATCTTGACCTAAAACTATGCAGTGTTCCCTTACTCTGTTCAGATGATAACTTCTTGGTCTAAGTAGGTTTTTCATAAACAAAATTAACTATTCTGGGATTCCCATTTTTCTCAATGTTAGCCATTTTTTTATGACTCACACAGTCTTTGTATAGTCTCCATGGTCACTAAAACACAGGCATCCTTCTGATATTCTACTTTCAACCAAGATCTATTTGACATCAGCAATTATATCCTTGGTGGTATCAAAGGCACTCCTAATTTCAGCTTGAATTTTTGACAATCTTCTGTTGATGTATAGTTGCAGACAATTTTGGATGATGTTCAGCAACATTTTATTTGTAAATGATAGTAAAGAAATTGATGATTTCTAAATTATGTTGAATCATTTTTGAGGGTGTGTGGGAGAATTGGAAAATATGTATCCCTTCCAGTCAGGAGGTCAGACAGCTGTCTTCCAGATTTCTTGTATCTGGAATGGTTATTGTCTCTGACTTTTTATTGATGGTTGATGATTATAATTACTCAGGATGATCCTACATTTTTTAGGTCATAATGGTACAGATTGTAGCATTTAATATGCAATTATAAGCAATTCCCAAAGGGCATAACTGATTATGCAACTTTATGTCATAGGAATAACATCATTGCCTCAGCTATGGTACCATGATGGAACTCTATTTGCATAGTTCTTAGAGAGTTGCCCTGTTAACCCAATCACTGTCCTTGCTGATAGTTTGAATCTAACACTCTATGGGAGAAAAAATGGACTATCTCCTTACATACAGTTTGAAGTCCAGGAAACTTAATGGAAGGTCAGCTGATTGTATTCCTTTTGAATAGTAAGAGTGAAAGAGATGGTTCCAGTAGCCTAAGACTTTAAAATAATTATAAAATAACAAACCACTGAATGAGGATTCCTAGTTGATTATCTAGAAAAGGGTACTAATTAATAAATCACAGCTGGAAACTGATATTGGACTGTGTCTACGTAAAGAGAATTTTTTACCACCTGTAGCAAGATAAGGAGAGTTTACTTGTAGTGCTGTATTTGGGGCCAAACATTTTTGGGGCATTTCTCCCATAAGGTCTGGTGAGAAGTCAACCATGGTGAAGAAAGTGGGGAGAGGGATTCTGATACCAACTTTTTAGTTATATTGAAATATTGTATCATGTTTAAAATCTGCACTAGGTACAGGAAGATAATTTGTGTTATATAATAAATGTATTTCCCAATACTTAATAATGGTTTGTTTCCTTGGAATGCCACAGCAAAAATGACTTGCTTGAAAGAACAGAAACATACATTTTCAAAGTTCTGGTGACTGAAAGTCTAACTGAGAATCAGCCCTGTAGTTTGCTTTATTAGGAGCCCTGGGTGTTCTTGTAACTTGCCTTGTAGAAGATTCCCTCAGAGTGTCTGTCTTCCCCCTGTGAGCATGTGTTTCTGTGTCTAATCGGTTCTTTATTTATTTCAGAGGTGATTCAATTTAAGATCTCTCGTCTGCTAGTATGGTCTAATTAACAGAACAAAGAAAACTCCTATTTTTACCAAAGATTACATCCATAGGTATTGGAGTCGTGCACTGATTTTGAAGGGACACAATTCAATCCATAACAGTGATTAATTAATTTGGAACTTTAAAGGGAATGCGGTATTTAGAAATGAAACTCAGGGGTTTGTTGTGATTGGTTTCCCCCCACCGTCTGCCTTGCAATGAGACTGAGACAAGAGTGTGAGCGAGCTTAAAGGTAGCAATGAAAAATTCAATGTTGGACAATATTGAATTGTTTGTATTGAGTTGCCCTATTAATCCAAATTCAGCAAGCCCTAGCATTGTGAATTCACCAGAGATTTTGAGGGAGAAAGATGGGAATTCACCTCTTGTTATGAGCTATAGTCTTGGAAACACAATGGAAGGTTGCTATGAATTGTCAAATAGACAATAGTGAATGAATCTTAGATATAAGTAGACGTTTCTAGATAATAGTGGAGGGATGTCAAGAGAAGTATGTCAGCTTCAGGTATAGAGATCATGATGGATGCTGAAGGAGAGGGATTTGAAAACTAATGAGCAGCCCATACAAAGCGCCCAAGAATTATTGAACTTTAAAGGTTGGGCTAATTTAGTTTCATTGAATTATAAAAATATGAAAGTGAATTTAAGAAAAGTAGCCAGAGAAACAACAGTAGGAACGAAAGACTCCAGTATTATAAATATTCAAGCAAAAATGTAGTTGAAGAAAAAAAAGAGTAGCTTACTACTGTCACATGTCAATTAGAGTTCTAATTGTTGTTGTGTGCTGTCATGTCAGAAACAACTCACAGCTGACCCTCCAGGAGGTTTTCAGAGGTAGTATGTCATACAGGAGGAGATGTGCCCATCCCTCCCTCACAGAGCAGCTAGTGGAATGGAACTTCAATTGTCCAAATGACGCGGCATCAAGGACATCAATATTAATTTTTATGAGAGACTCCAGTGGACTGGTGTTGATGGAGTCAAGGGTAATGAAGTGAGGAAGAGGAGACAATAGACATGCATACATACATGCATACTTTCAATTGGTTGTGAAAGGGAGCTGTGATGTCTTTGTGGTAAGTAGTTAGGGTGCCAACTGAAAAATATAAGCAATTTAACTCCACCAACTGTTTCATGGCAGACAGAGAGGCATTCTCCTCCCTTGTGATCTTCAAACTCTGAAAAACTCTCAA
>NW_006399773.1:23877874-23879294 GCF_000299155.1 Elephantulus edwardii
CACATATGTAATCAATCTGATTCCTATGCATACCATCAGGTGAAATCCAGGTCTAGCTCACTTGTGACTCTTAGAGACTATAAATAATAGATCTGAACTTTGCCCTCTCCTGTATTATCCTTACCATCTCTGATATACTGCAGCCATTTCTGTAGTTTCTTACTACTAGACTACCATACTATACTATGTATTTATTTACAGGGAATAACTGTAGATATGGCAGTGCTAAAATCACAAATGATAAAGTTCTATTTAATAAGAAATTAAAGAAAGATTAGAGGTAGAAGTGATCAAGATGTCCGATTTAGCAAAGCAAAACAAAACAAATTCAAGATTTCCAATTAGATTTGAAATTCAGATGAGCAGTGACTATTTTCTTTAGTGTATCTAAGACAAGGTATGCTTGTTTGGAAAATTAGAGATTTTTCATTTGAAATTCAAATTTAACTAGATAATCTCTATTTTATCAGTCAGTCCTAGGAGATTCCACTCAAAGGCCAAAGATTAAATATGATAAAAGATATATTTCCCCAGGTAACAAGGTATGATTTAACTTAACTTGTAGAAGGGCCCCTAAGTTTAGCTTCCACACCAGGAAATTACTAGAGAATTTTTACCAGCAACTTCTTTTTTCTCTATATGAAAAACAAAGTCACTGAGTCATGTTGGTGTTCTTAGGTGCCAGTGAGTTGACTAAGACTTGTAGTGATTATATTAACAACAGATCTGAACCTTATGAGAGGTATATAGTGACAGTATCATATATTAGGAGAAATTTTAAAAAATGAACACAATTTCTGTCAGAATAAGAGAGTTAACTAACTAAGAAGACATAGGATTATTTCCAGACACATTGAACTTCATTGACATGAGAGACCTTGAATTGATAGATGTACTGATCTGTACTAGTGTATGTCACTAATCTGCTGAGGAAGTTCAATTGGGAAATGGAGTTGTCAATACTGACAAAGGTGATGGAAGGGTCAGACCATGAAATCTAAGGTAGAGAAGATAGGTCAAGAGCAGAGGAGTTATACAGAGGAGTCAAGGAAATGAATGTGGCTTGAAAACGAAGAGCAAATAAAGGGAAAGTAAATGAAAGGTAATTAAGAAAGCCTTATGAAAGTGAATATTTGATTCAAATTTTCAGTGACAAAGACAGGCTAAGTTATGACAAATTACAGTTTGGAGATATGAGAACAGCAACTGAAGAAAAGAGATCTGAAAATTGCCAGTGAGTTACTAGATTAATAGGTTAAAAAATGGGGAAAGAATAAAGAGTAAGAAGAATGCAATATTGTCTCGGCACCAGTAGCCAGGAAATTAAAAGACGTATTGCCATGGGAAAGTCTGCTGTTAGGGACCTCTCCAAAGTACTGAAGAGCAATGGTGTCTTTCTGGAGACTAAGGTGCGTCTGAT
>NW_006399773.1:23880944-23882549 GCF_000299155.1 Elephantulus edwardii
GCTCTGTGTCCAGGAGAAAATGAATATACTTACCAGTAATGTTAATGCTCATCCACAGCTCACAGCTTGGTGAGCACGTCCAAGGCATCTGTTATCTAAAATATGTCAATTGGTATACCATCTATTCCTGGGGCCTTATCTTTTGCTATTTCTTTCAAAGCAGCTTGAACTTCTTCCTTCATCACCATAGGCTCTTGCTCGTATGTTTTTTCATTAAGTTCTTCTGTGTCTGCTAATTCCTTTTGATACAATGACGCAGTATATTCTTTCCATCTTCTTCTGATACCTCCTGGATCATTTAATACTCTGCCTAAAGCATCCTTGATTATAGCAACTTGAGTTTTTAATTTATTCTTCAGTTCCTTGAGCTTAAGAAATGCTGAGCGAGTTTGACCCTTATGGTTTTCTGACTCCAACTCCTTGCAAATTTCATTGTAGTATTTTAATTTGTCATCCTGCACTGCCTTTTGAAATCTTCTGTTCAGCTCTTTAGTATCTTGCATTCCTTGTGTTTTGGCTTCTCTGCACTCCAGGGCAAACTTCAGAGTTTTTTTGACATCCATTTTGGTCTTTTCTTCCTCTTTTGTCTTTGTAATGAACGTTTGCACTCTTCTTGGATGATACCCTTGATATCCTCCCACAACTCATCTGGTCTTCACTCATTCATGTTCAAGGCCTCAAACCTGTTCTTGAGATGGTTCTGAAATTCAGGTGGGTTAGACTCAAAGTTATATTTTGGTTCTCGTGGATTCGGTGTAATTTTCCTCAGCTTCAGCTTGAACTTGCATATGAATAGTTGGTTTTCTGTTCCACAATCAGCTTTGGGCCTAGTTTTCACAGCTGATATTGACCTTCTCCAGTGGTTCTTTCCACAGATGTAATTGATCTGATTCCTATGTGTACCATCAGGTGAGATCCATGTGTATAACAAGCGACATAACAACAATCAACAACAAATTAAAGAAAAACTTCCTTCCGTACCTTATTGTTTTTGTTGTCATTATATGCCTTTATTAAGAGTCTGATTTACAGTAGGCCTTATGCATAATAGAATGAAACATTGTCTAAATCTGCGATGTGTACTTTTGTAGTCATTGTGTCCATAATTCTCACTTAATGTCATCCTCTTTTTTGCTTTGTTTTTGTTGTTGTTATTATATGCTATTAAGTCACTTGTGACTCATAGTGACCCTGTGTACAATAGCTCTGAACCTGCTCTATCTTGAGCTAGTTTCATTGTCTCTGACATGCCTATCCCTATTACCCGAACCACTGAGTCAATCCATCTCAAAAAGGGTCTTCCACTCTGGTGCTATCTGTCCACCTTTCCAAGCATGATATCCCTCTCCAAGGACTAGTTCCACATGGCAACATGCCAAAAGTATGTCACAGAGAGCTTAAAAATCTTTTCCTTCAAGGAGATTGAGATTGTCAACAGCTTCAACTTGCTTGGCTCCAGAATGAACACTCTTGGACCAGAAGCCTGGAAATCAAAAGACAAATTGCAATGGGAAAATTTTTGGTCAGGGACTTCTCCAGAGTACTGAAGAGCAATGGTCTGGTTACTATTCACAAGGAGAATGCCTTTAGTCTTTCTCAATTGAG
>NW_006399773.1:23883939-23891314 GCF_000299155.1 Elephantulus edwardii
TATAATTTTCTTTTTGATAATGTCTTTGGTTTTGTATTAGAGTTATGTATGCTTCATAGAATGACTCTGGCAGGTATCCTTCATTTCCTATTATTAAAAGTTATTTAAGAAGATATGGTGATAATTTGTCTCTGAATGCTTGGTTTGCACGTTACATGCAATGAGTCCATCTGGGATAGGATATTTTTGGGGGGATAATTTTTATGACCTATTAAAATTATTCTTTTGTGATGTGTCAATTAAAGTATTCTACATCTGTCTGTGTCAATCTGGGAAGGGCATGGGTTTCTGGACATTTGTCTATTTCCTATAGGTTTTCAAATTTATCAGAGAATGTTGTTGTTGTTATGCATTATCAAGGTGCCTGAGAATCATCGCAACCCTAGGTACAGCAACCTTGAAGACTGACCTATCCTGAGACAGTCGTACTAATTCAGATACACCAAATCCCACTACCTCAGTTACTGAATCAATCCATTTCATCTGAGGTCTTCCACTCCTACACTGATATTCTGTTATTATCAATTTGATATCAGCTGATTCTGTTGTGATTTCTTCATCTTTTTAATTTGAATTATTTGTGTCTTCTCTTTCCCCCCTTTTTTGTTAATTTTTCCAATGATTCCTCTATTTTATTGACCCTTTCAAAGAGCCATCTCCTGGTCTTGTTAATGGTTTCAAATGATTTTCTAACTTTTATCCCATTGATTTCAACCTTTGTCATTATAACTTCATTATAAATACTGTGGGATTAGATTGTTATAACTTTTCTATTTGATGGAGATGTTAAGTCATTAATTTTGCTTCTTTTTAATATGTTTACATACTGCTAGACTGATAGAATTCTGTACATTCAATGATTACTTGTAAATAAATTTAATAAGAAACACAAATGCAGGCTATACACATGGATTTCACCTGATGGTATGCATAGGAATCAAATCAATTACATCTGTGGATAGAATCACTGGAGAAGCTCATATAACCTATGAAAACTGATTTGAAAACTCAGACCAAGTTCTGATTGTGGAACAGATCATCAACTACTCAGATGTAAGTTCAAGCTGAAGCTAAAGAAAATGAAATCCACAGTAACCAAAATTTGACATTGAGTCTATCCCTCTCAAATTCCAAATCCACCTCAGGAACAGATTTGAAGACTTCAGCATCAATAAACAAAGGCCAGATGACCTGTCGGAGGTTATTAAGAACATCACCCATGAAAAATGCAAAAGGTCATTACAAAGGTAGAATAGGAGGAAAAGACCCTGAATATTGCACTAGAGTGCCAAAAAGCCAGAGAAAAGGGAAGAAACCAAGACATTAAGGGATTGAGCAGAAGATTTCAAAGGGCAGCACAGGAAGACAAAAGAAAGTATTATAATGAAGTGTGTAAATAGCTGGAGTCAGAAAATAAAAAAGAACAGTCAATATTAAATCACATATTAAAATATTTAAATGACTATTATTCTTAGAAGAACATAGATAAGATAACAAGATCTTAAAAAAATAATAGTACAAGCTAAGACTCATCCTTTGTTTGCTTCTGTTCAGTGGACGATAAACTCGTAAAAATCAGGATAATTAGGAAATGCTAAGAAGCTGAAGCCCCTTTTCAGTTGGCCCGCAATACATACAATATTGTCAGAGAACCATGTAAACAGCTGAGGAAGCACATCTACTATGTTGGAAGGTTGCAAGAGTAGGCACTGTTAGGGAACAATAAATCATGCCACAGAGCTAAGGCAGCAGGAAGTAAAAAGAAAAAGGCAAAGCATATTGTCATTTGCAAGCAAACACAAGAAACCATTCAGAGAAAGAATGAGAATCAGAGCAAGGTGTGCGCTAGAGAAGAACATTTAAAACAAAAAACAGTGAAACTTCTAACATTTAAACATGTTGTTTTTATGTGCTGTCGAGTCACTTGCGACTCATATTTGGTAAACCATACATTTAGTTGACAAAATAAGTTCTCATATATAATTTTTTAAGAACAATTTCCATTGAATGGATGCCTCAGTTATTTTTTTCCAGAAAATAGAATATATATTTTGTTGTGTTGTTGATTGCCATCTAATCAAGCATGACTCATAGCGACCCTATGAACAAAAGACCTAAAGCCTTTCTATGACTACCATTGTTTCTCAAAGAACACTTGATCATGCTTACAGGAAACCTGTACTTGGACCAAGAAGCAGTCCTCAGTACAGAGAAAGGAAACAATGCATGGTTCAAAATCAGCAAAGGAGTGAATCAGGGAGACATCTTGTCCTGAAACCTTTTCAATCTGTATGCAGAACAGATCATTCGAGAAGCAGGACTTTACTAGGAGGAGTGTGGTATTGGGATTAGAGGAAGACTCATTAACAAACTATGATATGCAGATGACACAACCTTGTTTGCTGAAATTGAAGAAGACCTGAAGCACTTGTTTCAAAAGGTCAAGGTCTATAGTCTTCAATATGGATTGAAGCTGAACATCAAGAAGACAAAGATTCTCACCACTAGGTGAATTGGCAACCTCATAATAGATGGAGATTGAGGCTGTTACCAATTACAGCTTGCTTGGAGTCACAATCAACACTCTTAATACCAGCCAGCAGTCATTGGGAAAATCTGTTGTCATGAACCTCTCCAGAGTGCTGAAGAGCAATGATGTCAGTCTAGATAAAAAGGTGCATCTAATCCAGACCATAGTCTTCTCAATTACTTTTTATACTTTAGAGTTGGACAATGACTAAGGATGACAGAAGAAGAATAGATGCCTTTAAGTTGTGGTGCTAGAGAAGAGTCTTGAACATACCATGGACTGCCAAGAAAACAAACAGGTCTGTTTTAGAGATGGTGAAACCAAGTCTTTCCTTGGAGGATAGGATTTTGAAGCTCTGCCTCACTTACTGTGGGCATGTGGCCAGGAGAGATGAGTCCTTGAAAAAGGACATTATGCTCAGAAGGTGGATGGACAGTGCAGGAGAAGACGACCTCCGATAAGATGGATTGATACAGTAACTGGGGCAGTGGGGGTTGGTGTGTTAGAATTAGTGAGACTGGCTCAGGACAGGGAAAAGTTCAGAGTTGCTGTACATATGGTTGCTATGTATTGCAGGTGACTCAATGGCACATAACAACAATAACATACTATGACAGAATTGGAATGTGAGTGCCGTCTACTTCCTAAACAACATGTCTCTGTAAACTCTATGAATTTTGATAAATGTCTATAGCTGTGCAGGGGCTTTAGGACTTTTGTTCATAGTATCGCAATGAGTCGTGCTCAACTCAAAGGCCATCAACAACAATATATGTGTTCGTTCTCTCTCTTTCTCTCTCTCTCTCTCTCTTTTTCTAATCTATCTATCTATCTATCTATCTATCTATCTATCTATCTATCTATCTATCTATCTAGATGTATACTCATAGCTCTTGTTATTGAATAAAGAGGTTCTTTCCATAGTCAATTGTCGATAAGATTGCAATATCCTTAAGCACTTTATTACAGATCTGGGAGAAAGCAGTGAGATCCTTCTCAGAGACTGCCTGCCTGTCTGAGAGTGGCCCTTAGCATTTTATACTAGGGTTAGACATCAACTCACTCATCAATGCATCTTTGTTGTTAGTAAAATTAAAGAATTTCTTTATCTGAGAAAACCTTTCTCACACAGATACCAGTAAAATGGTAACCTAGAAAAGAGTTGACACATGACTGAGAAAAACAGGTCCTGAAAAGATCAAGGCTAACTCAGGAAAGGAGCACCTTCCCTCCTGGAAAAAAGACAGATTAAGATACATTTTACTTATGACTGGGAAACACAATTTCAAAGAGTAAAGCTAATCTAACACAGATGCATTTCCTCTCCTGGTAAACACAGCAGTTAAACTACTTTATATGACTAAAGAAAGGAAGGATTCTGAGGCATAATAATCAGGTTTGTGTTTGGTTTTTTAGGGTTGTTTTTTTTTTGGCTGAACAAAACTGATGTCAGTTTTAGTCATATATATATATATATATATATATATATATATGGACAATTTGTTCTATTTTTCTATTTTCTGGAAAAAAATTAACTGAGACATCTGTGGAAATGGAAATTATTCCTAAAAAATTATGTACAATAAGAACTATGCATAAGGATTGGAGAAGACTCTTCAAAAACCTATTATGCAGATGACACAACCTTACTTGCTGAAACTGAAGAGTATCTGAAGCACTTGCTACAATTGCTGAGGGCCTGTAGTCTTTAATATGATTTGAAGGTCAACATCAAGAAGACAAAAGTCCCCACCACTGGACCAATTGGCTGCACCATGATAGATGGAGAAGAGATTAAAGTTGTTAACAATTATAGCTTGCCTGGCTCGATAATTAACACTCTTGGCACTAGCAGTGAGGAAATCAAAAGACATATTGTGCTGGGGAAATGTGCTGTCAGGGAACTCTGTAGAGTTCTGAGAAGCAGCAATGTCAGTCTAGAGACTAAGGTGTGCCTAATCCAGGTCATGGTCTTTGAAATTACTTGCTATGCATCAAAATGCTGACCAATGAAAAAGGATTATAGAAGAAGAATTGATGCCTTTGAGTTGTGGTGCTTGAGGAGAGTCTTAAACATATCATGGACTGCCAAATGATAAACAAACAGATCTGGCTTGGAGATGGTTAAACCAAGTTTCTCCTTGGAGGCTAGGATTTTGAAGCTCTGTCTCACATAGTTTGGGCATGTGGCCAGGAAGGACTGGTCCTTGGAGAAGAACAACATGCTCGAAAGGGTGGAAGGACAGTGTAGGAGAGGAAGATCCTGGATGAAATAGATTGTTGATACAGTAATTGGGACCATGGGAATAGGTGTATCAGAGTCAGTGTGACTGGCTCAGGACAAGGCAGGCTTCAGAGCTGTTGTTCAGAGGGTTGCTATTAATCACAAGTTCAAGCAGTCAAGAGATCGAAAGATACATTTAAACAGGAATGGCTTCAGTCAGGGACCTGTCCAAATTACTGAGGAACAATGATGTTAGTTTGAGGACTAAGGTGAATCTAATTCTGATTATGGCCATTTCATTCACTTGCTGTGCATCTGAGAGCTGGTCAGTAAATAAGGATAAGAGATGAAAAATTGATGCCATTGCACTGTGGTGTTGGAGGAGAGGACTGAACATCTCATGGACTGCAAAAGAACAACTATATCTTGGCAAAAGTGAAGCCACTTTGTTCCTTGGAGACAAGGCTGCCCCAGCTTCATCTTGCATACATTAGGGATGTTGCTAGGAGAAGCTATTCTTTGGAATAGCTTCAAAAGGTGGAGAGACAGTGAAGGAGAGGAAGACCTTTAACCAGGTTAATTGACATATTTAGGCCAGCAATGGGCTCAGGTGTGTCAGAGATTGTGAAGTTGGCACATGATAAGACAGAGTTTAAGTCTGTTGTTCATAGGGTCATTATGAATTGTACTCAACTGGACAGCACATAACAACAACAACAACAATCATGTTAGTGTGAGGACTAAGATGCACCAGATTCATGTCATGGCCCTTTCACTCGCTATCCTGCTGAGAGCTGGGAAATAAAGAAAGATGACAGAAGAAGAACTGGTGCCTTTGAAATCTGGCTTTGGATAAGAGTACTGAGTAACTCATGGACTGTAAAAAAAAAAAAATAAAAACACACACAAACACAAAAAGCAACCAAACACATATGCCTTGGAGAAGGTGCAGCCAGAGTGGTCTTTAGAGGTAAAAATGATAAAGCTTCGCCTTACACACTTTGGGCATGTTGTTAAGGTAGGCTATTCTTTGAACAGAAATATAAGAGAGGAATACTTTTAACCAGGAAGATTGACATAGTAAGTGTAGCAATGGGCTCAAGTGTGTCAGAGATGGTAAGGATAGCACAGTATAAGACAGGGTTCAAACTTTGTTGTTGATAGACTTACTCTGAGTCATACTTGTCTCATTGGCACGTAAGAACAACAAAATGCAGATTATGCTAAATTATAGGTACTATTGTAACTAATGGAAATTCTAGAATTAATATATAAACGTAAAGCCTATAATAGGAACAAAACAAGAGGATATAGCTTAGTGTAAACTCAAGAAATATTTCTGTAAAGTTTGCATCCTTTCACCATACATATTTAATCTGTATGTTGAGCAAATAACCCAAGAAACGAAACTGTATGAATAAGAATGAGTGAGACAATTAAGATTGGAGAAAGTCACTGTAATATGCAGATGACATAACATTTCTCGCTGTTAGCAGAGAGGATTTTTAGCACTATTGATAAAGATTCAAAAATACAACCTTCAGAATAGATTTCACCTCAAAATAAGGAAAACCAAAGCTCTCACAAGCACACCGATCATCAACAAAAGGATAGAAAAAGATTGAGGTTGCCAAGGATGAATATTTTTCCTAGAATTAATGCCCATGAAAATTGTTATTGTATGCCATTTCTTTTGGATTGACCCATAATCCAGTGGATTTTCAGAGGCAGTAAATCACATGGGAGAAGTCTCGTCCTTCATCCACAGAGTACCTGGAAGATTTAAACCTTGAGCCTGTAGAATTGCAATGCAGCTTCTTACCACTAGGTCTTCAGAGCTTGATTGGAAGTAGTTATTGTGTACCGGTTAGTCACAACTGCCCCCTAACTGAACATCAGGCTGGTTTTCAGAGGTAGTTAATGGTACAGGAAGAGAGTTCCTATCCTTCTCCAGCTGAGCAGCTGGTGGGTTTAAGTTTGTCTTCAGGATTGCAGCACAGTTTCTTACCAGTAAGTCAAAAGATTCATTCAATTGAAAAACCTGTAGCAAAAGAACTCTTTAATATTACTTAGAGAACTAACTTGCTCTTGATTCAATGCTATAGCCCTTTTCATTGTCGCATATGCAGGTGAAAGCTGCACAGTGACCACAGAAAACTAAAGAAAAAAATTCTGCCCTTGAATTATAGTGTTGAGAACGACTATTAAGTAAACTATAGCCTGCGTGAAAACCAAACAAATCTATTTTGGATGAAGTACAATCACAATGTTTCTTAGAAGTAAGGATAAGAGAAATTTCTCACATACTTTGGGTGTATTATCAAGAAGGGACAGTTCCTAGAGGAAGACATCATACTTGGTACAAATGAGGTTCAAAGAAAATTAAAGAGACACTTAATGAGATAGATTGACACAGTGACTTCATTCATGGGCTTTATCTGGAAACTAGCATGAGGATGGCACAAAATGACTAGTGTTCTGTTGTGCAAAGTTGTTTATGAGATGGTACAAATGGTACCTAATACCAACAACAACAACAACTCAACCAAGAGACTTAATCTACCACATTTTTATTTAATAATATTGAGAATCCAGAGATCAACCCATCTATCTATGGTCAA
>NW_006399773.1:23893031-23895193 GCF_000299155.1 Elephantulus edwardii
AGGGTCGCTATGAGTCGCAAGTGACTTGATGGCACATAACAACAACAAGAAGCTGCTGATGGATCCAAACCTCAGGACTTCAGGTTGGTCAGGACTCCTCACCATTAGAACACAGAGCTGAAGAGAAAAAAGTCATGAGAAGTAAGGATCAAGGATTATTGACTGAGGAATGAACTCATCCGCAGCTAGTGCTGCGCTCTAGCAGGTCTGTCTTTGGCTGATGGCTCTCATCCCCTTAGTGGCCCATTATTCCTTTCTTTACTCTTTTATTCCTTGTTCTTCTGTCTTATCTCAGGGAATTGTATTTGTTGAGTGAACAGTACAATCCACTTATCTACATTTTTCTTTTCATTTTTTTCTTTGAGCAATTTTTGTTTCTTTTTTAGGAGATTTTTGATAGGAGGAGGGATGTTGAGATGGAAAAAAGTGTGTTAAGTCAAGATGATTTCAGAGCCTTTAAAGACCAAAGTCAAGATAATCCAGACCACATAACAGGTTTCCAGATTTGGGAAAAATCCCATGTCACAAGTGAGCATGGATTTAAACCAATCATTGATATCCTGAAATACACTAAGTAGTCAAGTTTCTCCTTTCCTTTTCCATGCATATTTCAGGCCTCTGGCTTCTCAGACAACTTAGAGATAAGGATTGAGAATCTACAACAATGCACTGGAGTCCGAGTTCCATTGATTAAAATTAACAAATAAGCAAAAAATGTAACACACAGACATATATTCTACATCCAACTTAGTGGAGATGAAAAAAAAAAATAATAATTCCCCTCTCCCCCATTTGCCCTATAAGACAACTCAATCCAAAATGTTAAAAGCCCTTGAATAGTAGAAATAAGTATGAAAGACTTATTTCATCCATTATTGGAGATAACTGATGTGAAAATAGCATGAAGAAGTGATTAGAGATACTGAAGTCTCTCGGGACTGGTAGTGGATTTGGAAGGCAGACTTTGAAAGATGACACACAATGAACTAGAGCTTCAGACAGAGTCCTGGGCTATTATACAAAGTACAGCTCACATATGAAAGCAGAGTGAACAGCTTTTGCTTTTGATTAAAAAAAAAATAGTATACCCAAGATGAGCTGTAAACCGTAGTGGGAATATTCACATCTTACTTAAGAACACCCTGTTGTTGTTGTTGTTGTTTTGTGCCGTTGAGTAGTCTGTGACTCATAGCGACCCTATGTACAATATCTCTAAACACTGCTCTATTCCTTGCCAGTCTCATTGTCCGCTACATGCCCACCCCGATTACCCCAATGACTGAATCAATCCATCTCATCAAAAGTCTTCCTCTCCTGCTCTGTCCCTCCACCCTCCCAAGCATGCTGTCCGTCTCCAAGGACTGACCCCGCCTTACAACATGTCCAAAATATGTCAGTAGAAGCTTCAGAATCCAGAATGAACTTGTTTGTTCTCCTAGCAGTCGATGGTATCGTCAATACTCTTTTCCAGCACCATAACTCAAAGGCATCAATTATTCTTCTATCTTCCCTAGTCATTGTCCAGCTCTCTGATGCATAGCAAGTAATTGCAAAGACCATGGCTTGTATCAGGTGCACCTTAGTCTCCAGACTGACATCGTTGCTCTACAGTACTTCAGAGAAGTCTCTGACAGCAGACTGTTCCAATGCAATTCATTTTTTAATTTTCTGGCTCTTGGTACCAAGAGTGTTGATTGTAGAGCTAAGCAAACGGAAGCAGTAAACAATCTCAATCTCTTCATCATCTGTCATGATGCTACCAATTGGCCCACCGTTGAGAATCTTTGTTTTCTTCATGTTGAGCTTCAACCTACAGTGCAAATAGTTAACATATTTTATGGTAACTGAAAACTTGGAAATTTGTAGCACATAAGTGGTATCTCATAAAAGAGGTTTGACAATCTGCTTTGAAGAAACCAAGCATTTTAAATCCTGGCAGAAAATATTCTAATTTGATATATCTAGGTTCTCCATGAGTTGGCATTGACTATGTGGATTTGTTTTTAAGAGTTGTCTTGTTAGGCATCAGAGAGTTGGACAATGACTAAGGAGGATAGAAGGAGAATTGATGCCTTTGAGCTGTGGTGCTGAAGAAGAGTATTGAGGGTACTATGGACTGCTAGGAAAACAAACAGATTCATCCTAGAAAGGATCAAACTGGG